>NC_079411.1:9236922-9547260 GCF_029220125.1 Pseudoliparis swirei
GAACTTTACAGACTGAACTTAAACATTTCACTTCTGGCATCTTTTTTAATTTGTATTTTTAAAGCCGAAAATTCCGCCACTTAACGGCACTCGCTGCGTAGTGTGCGCAGACAGCTCGACACGGAGCAGCGCGTGCGCTCTGATCGCTCTTTTAATGAAGTATCGATTCTAAAAATATGCTAAATCACATCGCTCTTAACGTACGGGTACTTTGTTAGGATCGCTACACCGTGCAGCGTGACAGCAGCAGATAGCGGGCTAACATTCAAGCTAACCTAAACCACCAAACGCTGAAGACATCTTGACGCTGATTGGCCGAGACGCGACACGTGCCCATCAAAGATGTTCTATTGCGAAAAGCACCACTCCACATTTTCTCCGTGTCCCACTCCAATCTCATAAACGCCCGTAATTGACCCCCCCTTCCCCCAAAACAAAAACTCTTCGGATCTACACGATTCACGTCAGTCACCTATTTTGGTTTCAAAACGGCGAATTTCGCTGAAAGGTGAGGGATTCTCATGCCTGAAATAGAGACAACAGTGTTTACAATACTCCCTTACCTGACCAGGGCTCCAGACTGCGACCAAATGGTCGCATTTTGCGCCTAAAATTAGACACAGTGCGAGTAAATTTTTCATCAACTCGCGCATGCGCGACCAGTAAATTAGCAGATTTCTTTTTTTTGTTATTAAATATTTTTGTTGTTTACAAACTTGTTCTACACTTCAGCCCACTATAGTTAGCGGTAATGCCTGAATGACTGGTTTGCTAACCGACATTAACTCCAGAAGAAGAAGAAAGGAGACGAAAACCGAAGAAGAAGAAGGCTGGCCTGTGTGTGAGAGCGGGGGGGGCTAATGTGTGAAAAGAGGCGCACCGCAGCCGAGGGCCGCAGAGTGAGAGGTCCACGAGGGGATCCTCACCACCGAGCGGCGTCCCCGTCCCCCGAGTTGAATCTCTGGGTCAACTCAGCCGACTCTCACATGTCTGAGCCCTTATAGACTGATGTTCACGGTAAACGCATTCGATCTGGAGCGCGCGAGGGTTTTGATAACGTTAGCGGAAGGATTTAAGTGACAACATCCGGTTTTGCAAAGTTAGCGGAAAGAACCACGTGAAACAACATCCGTTTATCAAAATAAGATGTCGACAAATCATACACTAACATATAAAAGTAAACAATGAACTGATGTTGTATCTTTATAGATAGTTTCTGAGATTTAGCTTAAATTATGCTAACATTAAATATGTTTATTGTACCAAGGAAGAGTTTATAAAAATTAGTCAGTCTTTTGTATGTTAAGAAAAGTCCTGTATAGATTTCCCCAAGAGTTCCAGGAAATGAATGATGCAGATGTGTTCCATACATATCTGAAATCCCCTACAATAGCAATCAAACAATTTTAATGTATCAATTAGGAAATTTTTCAAAGTAAAAGTTCTAAATGTTTAAAGAAATCGGTAATTTCTTTAATGTTTGAGTTGCTTTATATATGTATTTCCTCATAGTCCTAGGCAATAATGCTACACAATAAATAGAATGCTTCAATCAACACCGTGATCGGTGATTGGTATTATCGGATCGGCAGATACTGATTTCAGTGATCGTGATCGGTATTATCGGTGATCGGCAGATACTGATTTCAGTGATCGGTGATCGGTATTATCGGTGATCGGCAGATACTGATTTCAGTGATCGGTGATCGGCACCAAAACCTGATCGGTGCATCTCTAGAAACCAACAAATGTTTTGATTGGCTACATCAGTGCAACATGCACATGCTCAAGGTATGTTTTCTCTTCAAATATGTTTAAACTCAATACAGTAACTTCTGAAGAGTTCTCTGTTGTGAATGTTTTGCAGTTCATGAAGGCAAACAGGCATAAGATTGTATATTGTCAAATTATTTATCAGTAATACAGTAAAAATGATGGGAAAACTTTGCAAGTCGATTTATAGTGTGTCAGGGTTTTTCCTGCAGAGAAAATGTGGGCGCCTAATCCGTTTTCCCGAGCGCCTATGACAAATCCCGAGCGCCTAAGGCAAAAAAAAGTCTGCGTTGAAAAAACAAAAAACAACTGTGTTCATCAGGTTCATGTCAGCGAATATGTTCTCAATAGTATGTTTCAAGGAGGTGTGCTCACCTGTGTGCGCGTATCACGGCAGAGCGGCCAGCTGCTGATCACGCACTCAATAGCTCGACTGCATGAATAGAAGGTGCGCGCATAGTAAAAATTTTTTTGGACCACCCAAGACCCATTTGACCCAGGAAGAGCTAAATTTTCTGCTTGCGCCCCTAACATTTTAAGTTAGGAGCGACTGTGCTCCTAGTTAAAAAAGTTAGTCTGGAGCCCTGCTGACGGTAGCTCTATTTGGGTCACATCCATCACAGGTAGTCCAGTCTAAAGGCGTCTCCGTGTCCACTGCCACAGCAGGAGCCTGATTGTGTCTCACCTGGAATTCAGATTGAAAAAAAGACTGCATTTAGAAATTATAGTAATGATGCATGTTGAGATACTCACAAGTTACCAAAGTGACTTTATTTGAAAAGTCTATTAAACAGCAAATAACTTAAAGCAGTGTGTTGAGTTTGCCAGGATCTCCAGCAATCTACTGCAGTGTGTTGTGCAGCCTGACAGCAGCAGGAAGGAAGGACTTGTGGTACCTCTCCCTCAGACACCGAGGGTGAATCAGCCGGTGGCTGAAGGAGCTGTGCAGAGCTGCGAGAGTCAAGCATGGGGTGGGAGGTGTGGTTCATCAGGGACGAGAGCTTTGCCATCAAGCAAGCCGCTCCCCCGTCATAAAGACACGCTAACTCCTGTTTGTAGTTATTCAATGTGTGTCCTTATCGTAACAAAACAACAGGTAACAGTCATGTTTAATCTGGACCAGTGAGTGCTGCACAGGGTAGAGTATAGTTACGAGGATATATGTGGATCCGTAGTCTCGAATATAAAACATAAGAGATGTGAGAGCACACAGTGTTGTTGTTGTATCACAATTTAATCGGAGTCGATCAGTTTCCCAGCTGACAGCGGTGGACGAGCTGGGTGTAAACAACAGGCTACATGCTTCATTACACACTGTATGAAGAGTAAACTGGTCTCACATCGACTTGACGTCAGATAACGACGTATAATATAAATATCAGACTGACAACAAGAGCATTTTGTCAAGTATTTATTGAAGTTAGTAGTATATTGAACAGGCACCAGCAGTCACCTACTTTGTCCTCGCTCCGTGTCCTCGGCGTCTCAACTACAGCCTCCTGAACAGGTATCACATTTTACAGCAAAGTCATCCGTGTTTAGTCTTTAAAACATTAGCGTTACATAAAAAGAACGTGACAGAGAGGCTAAGCGATGGAAATGTGCATTTCCTAGTTAGTCGAGACGGGTCCTGAGAGGCAACTCGAGGCCACTCCTACGGCACATCTGCCTCATGCACGCGTACCAAAACCAGTTAATTCAAAAACCAGTTAATCCCGCACACCGGCCAGGCTCCCGGCAGTGACAATTTATCCTCTCTTTCGACTTCCGGGTCACGACATGGGAGGAGGGCGTCAGGATCTCAAGCATGCGCAAAGACGCAAAGTCCAGTTTCTCATCCAATTCACCGTTACATGCCGCGATAGTCGAATTATCAACCGGATCGGATCGAGTTACCCAGGGGTGTTAATCGGATCGTAGTCGGACCGTACATAGTCGCACAAAGGTGTTTACATGAAACGGATAATTCGATTTCAGTCCGACGAAGCCAGTTATTCGAATACATGTAAACGCACTGACTGACTCCTTGAGTGTCAGATTTACAAATATATAAACCCAAAAGGGTAGCTTATTCAATTGGCTACTGGTCATTTCATGTCTCATCAGCATTCTTCACACAACACACACACGCACACGGTAGGCCTACATATTACAGATACGTAAAGGTAAACAAAAGTTTGAAGCAAACCTTTTAGCTCCGGCGTTGGTCTACCTGTGTTAATCACGTCCACTTTTGACTGAAAGTCCAGTTTTGATACATGTTTAAGCTTTGATATATAATCCTCTTCCATGTTGGTGGTCTGGCGTAGCAAAATACAAACACAAACGGACTTGACTCGCCTGGCGCCTCTGCGTAGAAGAAGCAGCAACAAGTACCCGTTGGCTCACTAGCGCCCCCTGCAGGGCGGCAGAGTATTATCACCTCACCCTGCGCCTTTCCACTGCGGTTTAGTTTCCCATCAGCAAAACTAAATATGTCACTTACAAACATTAAACTGTAATGGTTAAAGACCTTAGCCAGACTGTGGATTATCAAGGCAAATAAACATATCTGCAAACATTATATTGGTGACATGCAGAGATACGGCAACCCGCACCAGCCACTTGCAACCCAGCTTGTGATGGATTGCGCAATCAGAGGTGAGGCTCGACTCGTCGCCTCAACTCTCGTTTCATCCTGTGTTTGAACAGGAAATAGGCAAATTCAGCGATTTTGATTATAAAATGCTCGAAATTAGTCATACGTAAAGATCGGTGGACAAATACTAATATCAATTTGATGTTATCATTATTTATTTATTTTAAACTGTTTTTTAAACTTGTTTTACTCATGATGACAGGTGAGGCTCCTCTTATGAACATTTTATTTGCAATTACTTAATTAAAGATGTATTTACTGTTCACTATAATTATTCACATATTAATAACACATGTAGACATTAGTCTATGAAATATATTTATTAACCACAACAGGGACAGTAAATATTCAACACAGAGCCTTGAGTACAAGGTCACACAAACATGACACAAATGTCTAAAACCAATATAGTAATCAATATAATAAAAATGCAAAAAGATATATAAATCTACATATATATTTCACAATATGTTAAATGTATTTGATATATTGTGAAATATGATGTGTTGTTGCTGTTTGGTCTGTCCAGGAGTTACTGGAGCATTATAGTCCTGGTCCACAAGCTTGAGCATGTCCTTCTGGTGTTTATTGAGCAGGTTGTCAATAACTGCCTTCATGGGGGCCGGCCACCGCTTGTGGTCCAACACAAGCACTCATCCTCTTGTCTTCACAGGTCCAGTGCGAGCAGCAGATGGTGAGGTCAGCAGGGTCAGAGACGGTCTACGGTTTCTATGAAAACAGAAGACACAGTAAAATAAGTTATTCTGACCTACAGAAAGGAAAAGCCTGATTTAACACACTTGCCTGGGTCAAAACACGCTTTCCAGTTTCAGATTTCAACTTTCAGATACCTACTAACGGCTAACTGGTATGTTTATGCAACCGTCTATTTATTTACACATTAAATATTGTCACATCTCGTGAGAGAAGAAAACTGCAACATATCCACAACCCTCCTAATAACAATACATTGGATTGAAATTCAGTTTCACTAATGTTGAAGTCTCGTCCACTACTTTGTCTGTTTCTCAGGTACCTGGATCTGTCTGAGACCCGGGAGTCGTGCTGGGATTGACGTCTGGTTAGACTGCAGAATCCACAGGAGGACATGGAGGAAACTAAAGGAACTTGGGTGGTGCCATTGAGGATGACTGGGCAGAGTCTTGTTCCTGTGCTGGTCCCAGTCCAGAGGAACTTGGAGGCAACCAGGCTCAACGTACTGCAGGCCAAACTTCTCTCCGGTGTCTCTACTAGAGAAATTAAAAGCTGGACCGGGACGTGTCCCAACACCTGTTGACTTGGGCCATTAATGCAGGATCAGCTTGGAGGTGAACACCGTGCTGCTTCTAGTCCACCGTGCCATCCCAGACATCCCCTGATGGGTGTTCTAGTGACCCACTGCGCCTGCTGGAAGTATAACCTCCTCCTGGAATGTGCCTCTGATGGGGATCATATTTTTACAATACAAAGGCAGTATCTTTACTTAACCCGCTCTTGGAAGGTAAATACAATGAAACTAAAGTATAAACTGTTACCAATTTAAGTTAATTCAGTTAAATTAATTTATGTAGTGGTATGTGCAATTTTAAATTTCCTTAGTTTATTCAGTCAAGAAAATGTAGCCCGGGAGGAATCTGGACAGTCACTTGGTTGAACAGAGGGAAATATAAAAGAAAATAGGAACAGAGAAATCTCTCTTCGACTCTTGTAGGATTTCGGAAGCGTAGTCGTTCATGGACACATTACAAGGGAGTTACGATTTGCAAGATTGAGTTGTCCCAACAATTTAACTCGGGCTCTTAGTTTGAAAAGTGTAAACACTAGACTCATTTAAACAGACACCACAGTCCAGCTCAAAATGTTTATTGAGATTAGGAACACATAAGAAACAGTCAGTCACATAAGATATAAAGGTGATGAGGGCAAAGTCATGACCTATAAATGCTTAAATGACATTCAAAACAAAAACACCACCACAACTCGTTTCCACTCCAGACTCGACCCTGTGACTTTGCACATTTAGCTCTTGCTCATGGTGTGCTTGTCGAACAGGTACTCCGCCATCTTGTCCTTGCTGGCGTCCATGCGGGCTAGGTTGGTGATGTAGTCGCCGAGCTTCTTAATGGCCTCCACCTGCTCATTTAGGTAGTGGGTCTCCAGGAAGTCAAACATCTGAGAAATCAGGGGAGAGAATTACTACACGCAAAGACATCTCATACATGGTGGTTCAGCCTGGACCCTCTCAGGCAGCCTCTCAGCGCCAACGCAGACTTACATGTGGGTCTCCATTTTGAGAAGCCAGTTTGTGGAGGTCCAGCAGGGACTGGTTGACATTCTTCTCCAGCTGCAGGGCGCACTGCAGGGCCTCCAGCCCGCTTCCCCACTCATCACGGTCTGGTTTCTACAGAGGGGAACAAAGTAAATTATAGCAGACTGAACGGTCACCACATTAAACACAACATTAAGCACAGCGTGCGGCAGTCTCCAGTCTGTACCAACCTTGATGTCCTGGAGGACGATGCGTCCTCCGCGGCTGTTCTGGAAGGCCAGCAGCTTCTCGGCGTGCCCCCTCTCCTCGTCGCTGTTCTCCTTGAAGAAATGTGCGAAGCCTTCGAGGGCCACATCGTCACGGGAGAAGTAAAAGGCCTGTAAGGAGGGGAGGAAGGTGGTAGTTAGCAGATGTCACACATAAGGTTGTGACAAACGGTTATGCAGTCACAGGAGTCGAGACTACATAATATCTAGTCAGTTGGAACACAAGCATGGAGTTTGGAGAGGAGGGCCAAATACATTTAAAAAGGGAATAAGCATGAAGGAGCATATTGGACTTGATATGGTGGGTGGGGGATAAGACTACATATGTGGCAAACATCATATAAACAAGTGAGAAAAGACAGCATGCACTGAGGCAACACAGAGTTAGTTATAAAACAATAAGAGACCAGTTCACATTTCCTTTAACACAACGGTCAGCTAATGTTTGTCGTTTTTGTAAACAATAAATGCAGATTGTTAGACATCGATACGTACTACTAGATTAAAGTAAGAGCAGGTGTCGTCTCTCACCATGGACGTGTAGGTGTAGGAGGCAAACATCTCCATGTTGATCATCCGGTTGACGGCGGCCTCGGAGTCGCGGTGGTAGTTCTGACGGACCTGAGACTCCATTTTACTGGCTTTAGTTTCTCGCTCGTGTCCGTGCTAGCTGAAGCAGTACGAGGGAAGAAGTTCCGTTCAAACACTGTTGAAGCAAGAACCACTTGTGAATAATGAAAGATGCTCCCCTCACTCCTATTTATACCTGTGCGCTGAGCACGTGACACACGGGACGGCACAGCACGTTTCCGCCAATCACTGAGCTCAGATAGCTCGACAAAGGACGCGTTCGTGAACGCCCCGCCCCCTTCCTCATTCGTGTATCCCCAGTTTTCATATTCCATTAATTGGACACACCTGCAATTAAGAAGCACTTTTACTATCTCAAAAGACAATAGAATGCATTATCGTTTGAATTGAAAATCAAATATAGAATTGGTTGAGTGTACAAATAGTTTTACACAAATCACTGCCATGTGTGTGTGTGTTAGCCCAAGTATAATTGCTCATTGCTCGTTTTAATATATAATTTATAACACTTCATTTATTAATTGAGTATTGTGGTGACACGTAATGTAACATAATTCACCTTTAGGAATAGTGTTGCCACACGGACTGATTAAGTGGTAACACAGGGGTTGATGCATGGCATACCTGCTAACTCGCTATGCTAGGCAGTTGTGTTGTTAAGGTTCTCTTCCTGGATGGATATTAAAGATTGGAATTCGATCCTGAATACTCCGCCTCCGACTCCGTATCTCCGGTACTACAGTGGTGACCCTGACGTTTCTAGGAAAGTTTCCAGAAACTTAGTGAACATGGCAGAGCGTGATGTTTATGTAAAGTTGCCGGAGTTTTGGGAGCATGCGGCGGAGGCATGGTTTGCCCACGTGGAGGCACACTTCGCCTGCCGTCAGGTCCGTGACGGGGACGCAAAATACTACCTAGTGGTAACGGCGCTGGGAAGTTCCACATCGTCCAGGTTGGTGGGATTCATCGCTGCTCCCCCGCTACAGGGCAAATACGAGGCGATTAAAGAGCTCCTCCTTAAGACATTTAGCTTATCTGCTAAGGAGAGAGCACGCCAGATTCTTGACATTCAGAGCCTGGGGGACAGCAGACCGTCTCATCTCATGGAGAAAATGCTGAATCTGCTAGGGGGGGAAGATCCCCAGATATTGTTCATGGAGGTTTTCCTGCGCCGCTTGCCACCCCGGGTCCGGACGGCGCTGGCCAACACGGCCATCACAGACCCCCGCGCCTTGGCTGAGGAGGCGGACCGCTTTTTCCTGGCGGCACGAGAGCCAGAGGCGGAGGCGTTAGCTGTGACGCTCGGCGGCCCGTTTACAGGCAGGACGGCGTGGCGGAGGCCGGAGGCGCCTATGTCTAATCAGCGTGGAGACACCGGACAGTGCTTTTACCACGCACGTTTCGGGACAAAGGCAAAGAAGTGCATCGCTCCATGCAGCTACAAACCTCCGAAACGGAGGGCCAGCGCTCAGTAGTGGCCGTGGCGTGGGCGGCACGGGCAGGCTCCTTTTCATCAACGACAGCATTTCGAAGACCCTTTTTCTGTGTGACACGGGTGCCCAGCGGAGTGTAGTTCCTGCGTCGAGGGAGGACATCGCTCGTGGAGAGCATGGTCCGCGGTTGACGACGGCTAATGGCGGCCCCATTCGCACATACGGCGTGCGGCCTATGTGTTTGTGCATCGGGGGTCAGCGTTTCAGCTGGGAGTTTGTGACAGCGGACATTTCTTTTCCCCTGCTTGGGGCAGATTTTTTTTTGTGCCCATGGACTGTTAGTGGACGTTAAAAATAAACGCTTGGTTGACGCCTTGACGTTTTCCTCCCTGGTGTGCACACTGCAGCGCAGCGTCGACGGACTGTCGAGCTCGCTGTCAGGGTCAGACATTTTCTTAAACTTTTGGCTGAGTTTCCAGACTTGTCGTTACCCACCTTTTCTGCACTCACTACCAAGCATGGCGTGGAGCACCACGTCACGACGGAGGGTCCTCCTGTCTACGCCAGGGCCCGGCGGTTGAACCCTTCTAAGCTGGCTGTGGCGAGGGCGGAGTTTTCGACTATGGGCGCCTGGGCATCGTCCGCCGCTCCGACAGCCCTTGGGCCTCTCCGCTGCACGTCGTTCCCAAGCCGAACGGCGGATTCCGCCCGTGCGGTGACTATCGTCGGCTCAATGACGCCACTACGCCCGACCGCTATCCGGTGCCGCACATACAAGACTTTTCGGCGCATCTGGCCGGCGCAAAGGTGTTTTCCAAAGTGGACCTGGTGCGTGGATACCACCAGGTGCCCATGCACCCTCTAGACATTCCCAAGACGGCGGTGATTACGCCTTTTGGGCTTTTTGAGTTCCTGCGGATGCCTTTTGGGCTCAAAAACGCCGCTCAGACATTCCAGCGCCTGATGGATTCTGTGCTACGGGACCTGCCGTTCGTGTTTGTGTACCTGGACGACATACTCGTCGCCAGCGCTTCAGTGGAAGAGCACCTGTCCCACCTCCGTGCCCTTTTCACGCGGCTCAGCGATCATGGATTAATCATTAATCCTGCAAAGTGCCAGTTCGGGCTGTCTGCCATTGACTTCCTCGGACACCGTCACAGACGGCGGTGCGACACCCTGCCGGCGAAGGTGGAGGCTGTCGCGGCTTTTCCTCGCCCGCTCACAGTCCGTCGCTACGGAGTTCCTGGGGATGGTGACTTTCTATCACCGTTTATCGCCCGAGCGGCCCACCGCGCGCCGCTGTATGAGGCTTTGAAAGGCAAGACCCCGTTCAGGCGATCGACTGGACGGTGGAAACGGAGGGGCTTTACTGAGGTCAAGGCGTTGGCGCAGGCGGCTTTGCTGGCACACCCATCACCCACGGCACCCATCTCTATCACTACGGATGCGTCGGACTACGCGGTCGGCGCCGTGCACGAACAGTGGGTGGAGGGCGCTGGCAACCGCCGCCTTTTCAGCCGCCAACTTACGCCCAGAGAACGCAGGTACAGCGCTTTTGACCGTGAACTCATGGGTCTTTATTTGGCCGTGCGGCACTTCCGTTTCTTGCTGGAGGGCCGTGAGTTCACGGCGTTTGTCGACCAGCCGCTCACCTTCGCCATGTCAAGGTGGCGGAGCCTTGGTCGGCGCCAGCAGCAGCGCAGCTCGTACATTTCAGAGTTTACCACGGACATTAAGCATGTGGCTGGCAAGTCAAACCTGGTGGCTGATTGCCTCTCCAGGGTCGTCATCGGGGCCGTCCAGTTGGGCCTGGATTATACGCGCATGGCGGCGGACCAGGTCGCTGACCCTGGCGTCCAGGCTCTGAAGTTGGAGAGCACTGGATTGCGCTTGGAGGACGTGGTGTTCGGCGACGCGGACATCACTCTGCTTTGTGACGTTTCTACGGGCCTGTCGCGGCCTGTCGTCCCCGCCTGCTGGAGGCGCTCGGTGTTTGAGGCAGTGCACGGCCTATCGCACCCCGGCGTTAAGCCTTCAGTGCGTTTGGTGGCCACAAAGTTCGTCTGGCATGGACTTAAAAAAGACGTGAGGACTTGGGCAGGGGAGTGCGTGGCTTGTCAACGCGCTAAGGTGCACCGCCACACGAAGGCCCCTTTGGAGCGTTTCCTGGTGCCGGAGAGGAGGTTTGACCATGTGAACATTGATTTAGTTGGTCCGTTGCCTCCCTCTCAGGGTTTCTCATACCTCCTCACTATGGTGGACAGGACGACTCGTTGGCGGGCGGTTCCGCTCGGGTCGACGTCGGCCGCTGACGTTGCCCGAGCTTTCATTGCAACGTGGGTGTGTCGTTTTGGCACCCCATCAGACATTTCCTCGGACAGGGGCTCGCAGTTCACGTCCGAGCTCTGGAACGCGGTGGCTGGCGGTCTGGGGGTTAAGCTGCACAGGACTACCGCTTACCACCCTCAGGCTAACGGCCTCTGTGAGCGCTTCCATTGCTCCATGAAGGCGACCCTTAAGGCCAGCCTTACGGACGGCAACTGGGTCGACAAGCTGCCCTGGGTGATGCTGGGGTTGCGTGCATCGCCCAAGGAGGATCTGCAGTGCTCTGGCGGAGATGGTTTACGGTCAGCCGCTGAGGGTTCCAGGGATTTCCTCCGCGGCGGCTCCTGGTCGGCGAGGGCCCAGCGGGCTTTCTTGCTGACGCGGCGGAGGCTTTCGCCCGGTACCTACTACTCAGCACGGTACTCGGGGTTCAGGTGCCCACGGATCTACGCCGGCTGGGCACGTTTTATCCGCCACGACGCACACAGAGGTCCCCTGCAGCCTCCTTATGATGGACCTTTCAGGGTCTTGGAGCACGGGGATAAGCACCTGGTGGTCGACCTGGGTGGCAAGGCGGAGCACATCTCGGTCGATCGGGTGAAGGCTGCTCATTTGGACTTGGGCCAACCGGTGGTGCTCGCTAGGCCGAGAAGGGGCCGCCCCCCAGCTTTGACTCCTGTCACGGGTGCTAGACCTGTTGTTCCGGTCCCTCCTCTTACGGGGACCGCACAGGCAGGAGTCGCTTTACCAACTCCAGTTATTAGGAGTCGTTGTGGTCGGCGTGTTGTTCCTCCCCGCCACGCAGATTTTGTTTATGTGTGAATTCTGGGGGGGCTTGTGTGGTGACACGTAATGTAACATAATTCACCTTTAGGAATAGTGTTGCCACACGGACTGATTAAGTGGTAACACAGGGGTTGATGCATGGCATACCTGCTAACTCGCTATGCTAGGCAGTTGTGTTGTTAAGGTTCTCTTCCTGGATGGATATTAAAGATTGGAATTCGATCCTGAATACTCCGCCTCCGACTCCGTATCTCCGGTACTACAGTATATTTTTTCTGATAACCTTAATCTGCTAAGTAACTAACTAATTATTTCAAATCAATGTGGAGCAGTTAACATACGTGGCTATAAGCTACATGCATCAGTAAAGCTTCATAAATAACGTTATTAAGCCGAAACGAGCACTTTTATTACGTGATTAAAAGGAAACACCGGGACGCTCCGTTCATAGTTTGCTGTTCTTTCACTGCCTGTATGTAACATAATATCCACAGTATTTATACGACGATGTTGACTGACGTACACTAGAGGGCGCTATATCATGTATTTGAATAGACAGTCAAGTTAACGTGTAGCTACTTCCGGCCACACAAAAAAAGATAAAGTTACACATGGATAAACAAACTGAAGAAAAACAACGAACTGTACAGCTGTCAAGTGAACAAGAGAAAAGACAATTTAAGTAGTTTATTGTAATTCATTTGAATGACTTAGTGTTTCGCGTAACGTCCATCCAACGAAGAGCTCCGTAAAAGACGTCATTTCCGGCTGCGACTGCTTGCTGTCGGCCTTGTTTTGGAAGTGAACCGGATATTTATGAATCGTTGCTGACAGCTGAGAGACTACTGTCGTGCTTTGCTTTGTTTAACAGACATTTACATATCTGGAGATTAATATTTATGCCTCACGTCATAGTAAGAGGCAAACACCGTTATCCACTCTATTTGTAATCCCATATAGTTATCCCTTATTTTATAGAAGCTGTAAAAAAATGTCTTTGAATCACAAGATTACAACATGAAACTGTCTATTAAACAAATAAAATAAGTGTATGAGTACATACAAATTATGTATATGGTAAGGATAAATGGATGTTCAAAAACATGTTGCCTGTGATTAAAAAGACATTACGACAATTGCAAGATAAATGTCTATTCTTTGATTTGTGTTGCTTGGAAAACAAGGAATGATACTGACTGGATAAAGAAAAACAAACCATTTGTGTTACCGTTTTAACACAGATTTCCATAGTAAAAGACATTTCTAAATACTTAGCGCTATAACATGTTGCTCAATAAAGGCTGACCGACGCATCTGGTTTCAAGAAACCCCGAGTAAACATTGAAATGTCCACTTTCCAAGTAAAAGTCCGTTTCAACTTAGTAATTATAAACTTTTACCACTTTAAGTTAAAGTAGAATTAAGTTATGTCGTGTGTGATGTCTTGAGAGGACGGGATCGTGAGGTGAGGCGTGGGTACACAAATCAAGACAGGCGAAGGTTTCTTTAACTCAGTTTTTGTAATTAGATTCTTAACAAAAAGGTAAACTTAACGCCAACAAAAGTCATTGTACAAAACAAGCATAAGTGCTTCAGTCTTCTCCTGGTTCATTGTCTTTGACATATCAGAACTCTCCTGAGCTCCTCTCCTGTCTTCACCCTCACACCAGCTCCTCGCAGGCTCATCAGCCTCATCCCTTTCAGCTGTGCAGCAGCCTTGGCCCGCCTGCACTGCTGAGTGGGAATTGTAGTCTTTTACACTGGATGTCATGCTGGTTGTAGTCCCTGCTGCAACCACCGGGAAGGAATGTACCTCCCATTAATCACCATTCCTCTTATGACATCACAAGTGGTATGTGCAATTAATTTCCTTAGTTTATTCAGTTAAGAAAATGTAGCTCGGGAGGAATCCGGACAATCACTTGGTTGAACAGAGGGAAAAATAAAAGAAAATAGGAACAGAGAAATCTTAGTCTCTTGTAGGATTTCGGAAGTGTAGTCGTTGATAAGCAGATTACAAGGGAGTTACGATTTGCAAGATTGAGTTGTCCCAACAATTTAACTAGGGCTCTTAGTTTGAAAAGTGTAAACACTAGACTCATTTAAACAGACACCACAGTCCAGCTCAAAATGTTTATTGAGATTAGGAACACATAAGAAACAGTCAGTCACATAAGATATAAAGGTGATGAGGGCAAAGTCATGACCTATAAATGCTTAAATGACATTCAAAACAAAAACTCCACCACAACTCGTTTCCACTCCAGACTCGACCCTGTGACTTTGCACATTTAGCTCTTGCTCATGGTGTGCTTGTCGAACAGGTACTCCGCCATCTTATCCTCGCTGGCGTCCATGCGGGCTAGGTTGGTGATGTAGTCGCCGAGCTTCTTAATGGCCTCCACCTGCTCATTTAGGTAGTGGGTCTCCAGGAAGTCACACATCTGAGAAATCAGGGGAGAGAATTACTACACGCAAAGACATCTCATACATCGTGGTTCAGCCTGGACCCTCTCAGGCAGCCTCTCAGCGCCAACGCAGACTTACATGTGGGTCTCCATTTTGAGAAGCCAGTTTGTGGAGGTCCAGCAGGGACTGGTTGACATTCTTCTCCAGCTGCAGGGCGCACTGCAGGGCCTCCAGCCCGCTTCCCCACTCATCACGGTCTGGTTTCTACAGAGGGGAACAAAGTAAATTATAGCAGACTGAACGGTCACCACATTAAACACAACATTAAGCACAGCGTGCGGCAGTCTCCAGTCTGTACCAACCTTGATGTCCTGGAGGACGATGCGTCCTCCGCGGCTGTTCTGGAAGGCCAGCAGCTTCTCGGCGTGCCCCCTCTCCTCGTCGCTGTTCTCCTTGAAGAAATGTGCGAAGCCTTCGAGGGCCACATCGTCACGGGAGAAGTAAAAGGCCTGTAAGGAGGGGAGAAAACCGGTGATCAGCAGAAGTAACATTTGAAAAAAAGAAAAGAGGTTGTTGTGACAGATAGTAGTTATGCAGCCACATGAGTTATGATTTCAGAAGGTCTAGTCGGTTAGAACACAAGCATTGAGTTGAGAAGCGGGCAAAACACATTTAAAAAGAGCCAAAGCATGATTGAACAAATTGTACTCTATGTGGAGGGTGGGGGATAAGACTCCCCATCTGGCAACCATCAGATAAACTAACAGCATGCTCACACACAAAAATAAAAATGTTTTTTAAGTACACTACCTGTGAGTGTGTATATATTTATTTTACTGAATAAAATAAAAAGTAAACAATAAATACAGATTGTTAGACATCGATACGTACTACTAGATTAAAGTAAGAGCAGGTGTCGTCTCTCACCATGGACGTGTAGGTGTAGGAGGCAAACATCTCCATGTTGATCATCCGGTTGACGGCGGCCTCGGAGTCGCGGTGGTAGTTCTGACGGACCTGAGACTCCATTTTACTGGCGTTTGTTGAGGGGTTTCGGTTCTTTTTTCTTAGTAAATTGGTACAAAAATAAAGCTTCACGGCGACTTTCGGTAGTGTTGAAGTAGACAAGGTTGTGCTGGTTTCCGGAATGGAGGGTGAAGAGGGACGAGAAAAGAAGTTCCGTTCAAACACTGTTGAAGCAAGAACTACTTGTCTGAAATGGAAGACGCTCCTCTCCCTGATATTTATACCGTGTGCAGAGCACATGACCAACGTCACTCTCCGCGTTTCCGCCAATCACTGAGCTCGGATAGCACGCGACAGCTGCTCCCCCCGCCCCCTTCCTCATTCGTGTAAATCCCAGTTTCATATTCCATTAATTAGTCACACTTGCAATTAAAAGTCACTTTTACTATCTCAAAAGACAAAAGAGTGTTTTATAATTTGAATTGAAAATCATATAAAGAATTGGTTGAGTGTGCAATCAAATAGTTTTCCACAAATCACTGCCGCGTGTGTGTGTGTGTGTGAAATACTACAGGCAAATACTGCTGAACTATTGGACATTGAAGTGTGTATTTGTTCCTTGAATGAACAAATGGTAAATATAGCTAAAGTGGTGAAGTTGTATTTCGGAATGTTTTTTTATATTATAAATAAAAGACAAAATCTTGTAATTGTAATATATGATTATGGATCACAAGAGTTCTCAAAGTCAAAGTACACACATGCACACACACATACACACACCCACGCCCCATAAAGTCTGCAGATATTAATCATGTGAGGACCCCTCCCCTCCAATGAGGTGGCACGAACACACACACACACACACACACACACACACACACACACACACACACACACACACACACACACACACACACACACACACACACACACAGACATACATACACGTGCACGCACACACAGACGCACAAGCATCCACACACACAAGCCACCACTAGGAGGTGCTATACACCACCAGCATCCACACCGTCTTGTATTTATACTTCTGCAAATGCATTTTTGAACGCATCCACGATTAAAAAGGAATAAAAATGCATTCAAAAAGACAACGCACTTGAACACGTTTTTAATTTCTTTATGTAAGAAATTAATTTCATTTTTGTTTCTCTTTTATCTTTTGGACCTTGGCGATTCGAGAATCGCCTTCCCACCAGTGGCGGGCCGTCAGGGCCAGCAAGGCCTTCTCTGCTGGCCTAAACATCATCAGAATATATATTTTTTTCTAAATATATTTGCCCACAAATATGTATTCACTTATTTCCCAGAGTAAGAGTTTTTCTCTTAATTTCATAGCGTTCCTCTTGGTTGCGCTGCTGCCAGCGCCAGGTTGAGATTTGGAGGGCTGGTCTTTATCTTAGATCTTTTATCCAATCATATTCAGCCATCGTGTGTTGCCAGGGGGCTAACATCTGTCCTGAGGCCTTCAGAATCAACATTGCGGGCGCTGGTAGCTTCAAGTGAATTGGAATGACGATGTTGTGTCAACCAATCAGCTTTAGAGTTGGCTCCTCTAGGCCTTCGAGAAGGCCCCGGAACCGGCACAGGAGCCAGCTAGCAGGCGGAGTGCTGCACGTCTTTTGATTGGATTACCAATATTGAGAGGCGGGGTCTATGGGCAGGTAGATGCAGAACCTCAGAACTAGGAAACTGAATTTGATAAACGAAATAATTCGCGTACTACTAAGCTGTTTGTTCAACCCACAATGGCGGAAGGAGGAGAAGATATCGATTTGGTCGAGGATATAATTATAAGGCCATTCTCAACGAACTTTAAGACCGACGCCGACGCTACAAAGCCCGTCACAGGCGGGACAGGGGTTCGTCGCCACTTTCAAAGTTCCAACTCTGGCGCTACCGATGGCTCAGGCTCCGTGAAGCTCTGCACACCGGACTGCTGGGGATGCCTGTTGCAAGTGATCGATTTGGTGTTGGGAGCCACACTGGCTTTGCAAACTTGAGTTGTCTAACCGAGGCAGCAACGAGACACCAGAGTACGACTCGGCACCTACAAGCATCGGTGCTTTGACAACTTTTGGGGACACGGAGCGGATCTACAGATCAACGAACAAGCGGCAACGGAGCTGCACAATGAACAGGTGAAGAACAAGAGGGACATATTGAAAAGACTCATTAATTGTGTCATGTGTTTTGGGTAAACAGGAACTTTCATCTTCATCATATTTATATCGATGTATGTGTGTGTATAAATACACACACATACATCGATAGAAATATACATATACATGTACGATACGATTCTCTGAATTCTCAGTGTAACTGAGGGTTTTACGTTACTTAATAACACAAGAAACACGACAACTTTATCTTTTTCCGTCTGCTCCTTCACAATAAAAGCCCACTGGTGAACTAATATCTTACATTAGGTTGTTCAGCTGTAGTAAGACGGCATTGAAGGCCTAGATAGAAAATGCACGGCCCGCCACTGCTTCCCACCCACCCTTTCTGTGAATCTCACAGAGCCCCACACCATGGACGGATTTTTTTTTTACATCGCTAACAAAACAGTCCGTATGGAACAACGATACCGGAGCTGAGCAGACAACATAACGCGAATTATATGACCATGACATGAATGACTTAAGCCTAGCATATACCGGCTATGGCGCATCGTGTCATATCATCATATCAATACAAAGTTAATAACAGCTACTTCACGCAGAGGCTCTGGATTAGGGGCCCCCTGAGCTCATGGGGCCCTGGTGCCGGTAGGCTCGTTCGGTAATCCATCCCTCAGTAGGACTATTGGGGCCCTGTTACTGACATGAATGACTTAAGCCTAGCATATACCGACATACGGCGCATCGTGTCATATCATCATATTCATATCAATACAATGTTAATAACAGCGACGTCACGCAAGGAGGCTCAGGCCCAGGGGCCCCCTGAGCTCATGGGCCCCTGGGCTCACGGGCCCCTGAGCTCATGGGCCCCCTGAGCTCACGGGCCCCCTGAGCTCACGGGCCCCCTGAACTCACGGGCCCCTGAGCTCACGGGCCCCCTGAACTCACGGGCCCCTGAGCTCACGGGCCCCCTGAGCTCACGGGCCCCTGAGCTCACGGGCCCCTGAGCTCACGGGCCCCCTGAGCTCACGGGCCCCTGAGCTCATGGGCCCCCTGAGCTCACGGGCCCCCTGAAATCACGGGCCCCTGGTGCCGGTAGGCTCGTTTGGTAATCCATCCCTCAGTAGGACTATTGGGGCCTTGTTACTGACATGAATGACTTAAGCCCAGCATATACCGGCTACGGCGCATCGTGTCATATCATCATATTCATATCAATACAATGTTAATCACAGCGACGTCACGCGCGGAGGCCCAGGCCCAGGGGCCCCCTGAGCTCATGGGCCCCTGGGCCTGGGCCCGGTAGGCCCGTTGGTTAATCCATCCCTGCCCCACACCACATTACCTCTCTTACCACACGTCGTGATGGGGGTTTCTGCCAATTCACAGAACAAATTCCTGCTGGAAGTCACTGCTATATATAAACTCTGGTTCAGTGCTCCGTGACGTCACTAGCGAGTAGCGACGTCACAGAACCAGAGAGCATTGATGTCATGTGACAATGTTTCCATGGTGACCTCGTCGGTCCGTGTAGGTTTTGTTCGTCTGTTTTTTCGTTTCATTCAAAATACGGAATACGGAAATAACGTGCTTTCTTCGTTTACCGTTTGAAACCAAAAACGGAAAAACACTTGGCGGTCTGGCGTAGCAAAATACAAAAACAAACGGACTTGACTCGCCTGGCGCCTCTGCGTAGAAGAAGCAGCAACAAGTACCCGTTGGCTCACTAGCGCCCCCTGCAGGGCGGCAGAGTATTATCACCTCACCCTGCGCCTTTTCACTGCGGTTTAGTTTCCCATCACCAAAACTAAATATGTCACTTACAAACATTAAACTGTAATGGTTTAAGACCTTAGCCAGACTGTGGATTATCAGGGCAAATAAACATATCTGCAAACATTATATTGGCGACATGCAGAGATACGGCAACCCGCACCAGCCACTTGCAACCCAGCTTGTGATGGATTGCGCAATCAGAGGTGAGGCTCGACTCGTCGCCTCAACTCTCGTTTCATCCTGTGTTTGAACAGGAAATAGGCAAATTCAGCGATTTTGACTATAAAATGTTCGAAATTAGTCATAGATAAAGATCGGTGGACAAATACTAATATCAACTTGATGTTATCATTATTTATTTTTTTAACTTTTTAAAAAGCTCTGCCTCACCTGCCTCCCCTGACCGCACATCCCTGCTATATATATATATATATGTGTGTGTGTGTGTGTGTGTGTACACAGCAAGAATCAACTTGTCACTTAATCGTTGCATTGTTTAATGCAACACAGTTCCTACTATAGATTAATCAAAGTAATGTGTCTGTGCAGAGTTGTTGCTGTTATTACATACTGTATGTTCACCTCATTCTGCTGTTTCTTGAGCGAACACGGCAGAAGCTGCTGACCCACTGTCTCCCAGGTGGTTGCTTACTGCTGCCTTGTGATAATCCATAAATAATCCATAAATGTGTTACCTTCACATTTAGGATGCATGGTTTGTAGTTACAGTTTTTCTCGATTGCTTAAACACATTTTTTGAAAGCATGCCTCGTTTTCTCAAAACTCTAAACACAAATCCCAAAACCACTCACACAAAATGCAAAACGCTTTATATCTCCTGCAAAATGCAACTTTGTTTTCAAATGACAAACACAGCCCATTATATGAGTAGACATTTTAAGCATCGATTGAACACTGATGTGCTCAATGGAAAACACGACTATGAAATGGGAAAACACCAGTATGAAGGCCTTATCAGAAGCATGCCTTTTCAAGTCCAGTGGTACTCTACGCTTTCTCCTGTTGTAAAATATTGTAAATGTATAATGTTTTAACTCAAAATATAAAACAATCCAACAAAAATGTTTCTTTCTTTTTTCTAATTTTTTCACAGAACAAACAATAGCAAATAGACCAGTAGTCAACAAAAAAAGAAAGAAAAGTGTAAATAAAAAAGGACAACAAAAATACTCCTCTGCCTCTCTGGTCTCCTCTACCTTCCATGTTTTCATCCATTCTTCTTCAAATCAGGAGGTCACCTGTGGCCCTTGTATTGCTAAAGCCTTGATTCCAAATTGCACAACAGCCATGGAAATGGAAGTTTTGCCAATTGAATAGCAGTGTGTTCTGTCTGAACACAAGGAGGTTTTGGCATTGATGAAGTGTGCAAAGTAGAGAGGATGGTGTTTAGTGTTTTGAAGAAAGTGTGGCTAACAATTGAAATCTGTGTCTAAAGCAGATAATTGTGCTTATAGTTTCGCGGAAATGGTTTAGGGAGTTGGCACATGAGTTACAGGTTGTGGCAATTGTGTTAGAAGTTCCAGTTTTTGTGTGTAAGCAATCGAGAAAAACTGTATCAGGTCGCCTTAAATGTAATTATTTCTTTTTCATAATTTCTCCTGCTCTTAGTCTGCAGTAGACGGTAAACTGGTTGTTGTACATCCAATATGAAAGGTGATTTCCATTTGTGTCTTTTGGGAAACAACCCAGAATAATGATCAGGTGGACAAATAAAACCTTTTTTTTTCTCTCAACCAAGAACTCAAGTCACCTGCCTTTTTAAGTTTCTCAACTTCCTGTGTATTCTCATATTCCTGGGCAACATATAAAGTTATTCACACATTCATCATGTTTTAAAGATCCGTCAGTTTTTTTTCTAAGAGTGATGCTGGTTCGTCATGAAAGATAATTTTTCCTTTGATTCAACGAATATGGATAATAACCGTAGAAAGTGAACCCACATCATCTCAGGACCTAGAAATATAAATGGGGTTTTGCGTTAATTGTAGGACTGGTGGTTCAATCATTCGAGCAAATGAAACAGATAATAAAACTCATGTATTAGAAGATGTATTACATTTGTTTGTGTACTTCTGGAGGCACAATAACACCCACATAAGGAAAATAAACACAAAAAGCAGTTCATTTCTTGAAGCTCCCACCGTGACCTGGATATTGCTAATTATTAGTCATCACCGTCACATTGTTCAAATGTAATGCATAGTTGGCTGTAGCATCCCTCTCACACACACTCACAGTCAGATTCATAAATGTATAGATGCTGCTGCTGCTGCAGCGCTACCTCGTGGCTAAACAACATGGTTACTCAGACATCATATCTAATGTGGTCGCAAAAGCACAAAGTAAATAGGCTGTAATCCTTGAGCCCAGCATTTGAGAAAAAAACTCAGAGGGACAGCTAAAGCAAAACTGAATGAAGCATCTCAAATCAAAAAGTCCAGGATGTTCTGGACCAAATGTGGGGACGATTGCTCCAACTCTGTAGAAAAAGCAGCAACAAAACAACACTTATGACAAACAATTAAAAGTAGAATTAAAACGACCTATGGGTGTGGCTTATGAGTCGATTCATCTGGTCCAAGAATGATATATTTATTGTTTCCAAGACTTCCGGTTCAAAAGTGAAAGCGGAAAAAAAGAGGAACAAAAGTAATGTAATTGTGTCAAAACACTTCATTTGCAATTTTTTAACAAAGACCACATATTGGGGATGATTAATGATTATAATATAGATTCAGGGTGCTGGTGTTCTCTCCATTGCATGCTGTGGTTCTTTGTGCCTGAAATGAGAGAGAGAGAGAGAGAGAGAGAGAGAGAGAGGATCCATGAACACGTGATCATTGTAATCATGCAGGCGTGCTGATATAATCCATCTCTCTTAAACGTCGTGCCTTTTAAAATAAATATTGGGGAGCTCCCAGTATGCGGATGGAGTCATCCCCCACTGAGCCCTGGTTCGGAAACACCTTCACCCGACCGTACCTGTGGTCCAGGAACTTAATGCGACCATCGGATGTGAGGTGGACCAGGTCCAGCCCGGCAGTGTGGGCCCACGACACCCAGCCCAGGCCACTTCTTAAGTTGCATGGGAGGAGCACAGAGGAGCCGAGCGGAGGGCCGGCGTCACAAGAGTTCTCAAAGTCTGGCTCTTCTTCACGGGACGAGACGAACACAAGAACAAGATCACATTGTTAAGTCGGTTATATTAAACAATACAAACTCTACCTTCCTATTACTGTAGATATTCAAAAGTGTGATTTTCTAGACATCTTCCAATTAATTAATGGTGTAAATGTATCTGGACAATAATTATAACGACAAATTAAACATGAAAGCTAAAGAATGTAAAAAGTATTACTTCTTAAAGACACAGAATTTTATAAAAAATCCTGAAATCTACGATTTGCCCACAGTTTCTTGCAAACTGGGGCGGGGTGGGATATAGTTTATATATCGTGAACAATATTTCAATATACTACATACATTATACTCCACTTTTGTATAAATAAGTTGATTACCAAGCTTTTAAAAGGAAATTCTAAGCACAAGATTTCTAAAATCAAATAATGTTAATTGAGTGAACAAATGGTAAATATAGCTAAAGTGCTGAAGTTATATTTTCGGAATGTTTTTTTATATTATTAATAAAAGACAACATCTTGTAATTGTAATATATGATTATGGATCACAAGTGTTCTCAAAGTCAAAGTACACACATGCACATACACCCGCACACACACATACAATTCAATTCAATTCAGTTTATTTGTATAGCCCAATTTCACAAATTACAAATTTGTCTCGGAGTGCTTTACGATCTGTACACATAGACATCCCTGCCCCAAAACCTCACATCGGACCAGGAAAAACTCCCAAATAACCCTTCAGGGGGAAAAAAAAGGGAAGAAACCTGCAGGAGAGCAACAGAGGAGAATCCCTCTCCAGAATGGACAGGTGCAATAGATGTAATGTGTACAGAAGGACAGATTTAGAGTTAAAATACATTCAATGAATATGACAGAGTGTATGAATAGTTCATAGTAGGCATATTCCACGATGGAGACCTCCACGATCCATTAACTCGCGCACTCCAAAGTCCACATGAGGAAGTCTCTCTCCAGAGCAACCCTATATCACAAAAATTACGTTCCCCCAGACCTAAAATGCAATTTGCAGTTACATTTGACTGAAACGTATTTCTCTCCAAATTACGTTTGACTGAAACGTATTTCTCTCCAGATTACGTTTGTATTTGACGTATAATAATTACAAATTCGTCTCTGATCAACGTATCTTTGCCGTTTGTTATCCCTCTTTTCTACAATGCTGTTATGAATTGTAAAAAGCGTCCTCTAGTCTTATTTATTATTATGTTATATGTTGTTTCGCCTGCGTATTATGACAGCAATAAGCGTTGTAACGGATCATATGAATTGGCGTGAAGACTTACTGCTGGTGACTCTCCTTTATTTTCTTTCTTTAGGTGACAATACATTAATTAAAACTCGTAAACTATCACCACCTTAACAGAGTTAGTCCCATACGGGTCAAATCAACTATTAAACTTGTTATAAAATGCGCATCTGTCCGTAATCTATACCATAAAGTTCGCATTTTAACCTAAAAAAAGTGCGCTTCCTTTTAACCTTTCAAAATAAAAGTCCGATTTGTCTGTTAAGCGGAAGTAGTATAAAACGTCTATATTTATTCAAACAATACAATATAAAAGGCATACATCAAAATCAATAAGGAAAATGCTAAACAGTCAAACAACTCAAAACTATAAACCCTTCATGGGATTATTTACAGGCGTGTTTACTTCTCATCAAACAAAAAGAGCAGGTACCCGGAAAAATCGGGGAAATAATTTGGGAATTGTTAATAAAACATGATTTACCCTTCAACTTCCACTGATATGCATGCAAACTAATACATCGTTTCACACACACACACACACACACACACACACACACACACACACACACACACACACACACACACACACACACACACATACTGACAGAAACACATAGACACTCACATACGTACACACACACAGGCAGAGACACACACATACTCACACACAGACACACACTTTCATACGCACACACTCTTACACACACACACACACACACACACTCAACACACACACACACAGAATGACACAGACACACACACACACAGACACACACTCTCACACACAGACACACACTCAGACACACATACAGACACTCACATACATACAAACACAGGCAGAATCACACACACACGCACACACACACCCACACACACACAAATACACATGCACACACATGCATACTCTGCAGACTGACCCTTGACCTCCCAATTGTCTCTCAGATATAACCCTGCTGCTTTATATTTAATATATTATATTTACCTAAATATAAGACTTTGAGGTCGTGGGGGGAATCCCCTCCAAAACTTTCACAAGAGAAAATTGTCACCGTGCCAATAACCCATATAGATCCTTAAAACCAGTCTTTTAGTAAATTTTTCATACTTTCAATCAATTTAAAGATCTGGATTCTTTTCAGATTCAAAGAAGGGCATCTGATCAGATACATTTGACATATTTAAAAAAAATGTTAAAAAAAATATAGATTAATATTAAATTAACTAACAAAACAATAGTGCAAAGATGAAAATAGGCTCCTATGACAAAAAGGAATACGGTTGTTGTTGTTGTCACGGATGTGAGGTAGTCATCCGGAAATCCGGAGCTTTTCCGGAGAAATATTCTGACCTCAAATGACTTATATAATAAAAATGCAACGCTTATCTTGCTCGCTGCGGGATGCCAAAGTTACCGATTTCTGAATGGCGGCTTCAGACGTCAATAATAGGTCCGTCGACCAATCACCGGCGCTGTGCGCGAGGCTGTGGGTGTCACCAAACGGCCTGTGGGCGCGAGGTGGGTGTCGAAGTTTCTCGGTTGCTGATTGGCGCGCCGACGTCACAGGGTTGTGTTTGATAACATTGAGGATCCAGAACAGAAACAGCAGGACGAGACGAGGGCGCGGCGATCTTCAAACAGTTATTTGCCAGGGCTTTTTAGAGAACTAGCAGAGGACTGAAGCGTGCTAAGGTTACTAACACAGCAAAGGTACGGGGTTTAGTCAACAAACCACCGGAAGGTAAACGGGATTGTCCCGGTAATGTTGTGTGAACTTCTAGCTAATGCTCGTCAGCTAGCTAGTCAGCTAAAGCTAACTATCGTCGCGGTAGTTAGCTAGCTAGTTCGCTTTAGTCCTGTCGCTAGTTAACCTAGCGAACGTAAGTCAACGTTAACGCTGCCGAAACAAAAAGCTCACAACTTTAAACGTTTGTCCAATAACTATTTGTTATTAATGATGATTGTAAGTATTCTTATTGAAACCACGTTTGTTTATATGTATCTGTATGGTGTTGTCTTGTTAGCTCAAGCAGCTTCATGGCTGAAGAGTTGCATCATTCATGTCACGTCAAAGTTAATCTTGAAATGCATCCTGAGGTTATCACGCAACTAAAACTTGTTGTGAGTGTTGTTGCATGCAAAAGTTGTGCGCTGATTGTTTACATTGTTATATACTTTTTTTAAATTTCCGACCGATTGTATTTAAATGTAATGTTTACATCAGCAGTGTTTGTAATACATTAATTATGCACCTTTTAAGTCAAGGTTTTGTATCATATTAGCCGGTTGTTTAGAGATTAGAGAAACTAAAGTTTTTGCCTCATGTTTTCTAGTTTGAAGAATAGTTGGAAATAGCTGACACACTTTTAGACGTTCTGGTATTGTGTGGCCCATTTGACGTTTTTTTTGTAATGTTCATTAGAATTCTGCATATTTTCTAAATAACTGTCTCCCCCCCCCCCTCCCCTCCCCATTGTCTTCGGACAGCAAATCCCTCTACCTCTGCATCCAGGGCTTCTCCAGTGTTTGTGATATCGAGGTGATGTCAGCAGCCTGTCTCGGGCGCCTGGCAAGGTCCAGTGGTCCCCTTGTGGGATGTAGTGGTCTTTTAAAGATGGCTGTAGTCCCACTCCCATTCCAGCAGGTCAGCCACCCCCAGTTCCCAATCTTCCAGAGACAACTTTACAGCCCTTCAGGAAAACTGCACAGCAACACACGCTTTGATTCAGACAGCAGTGGACGGCCCACTACTTGGGATTCATTTGGCATCTGGGATGATCGTATTGATGAGCCTATTCACCTGCCTTCCAGTATTCGCTACGGCACGCCCATTCCCAAAGTCAACTTAAGCCGGGTAGGCTGTTCCTCGCTCATCGGTCAACGTAAGGAGAATGAAGACCGCTTCCAGGTCTCCCAAATGACTGAAAGCATCCTTTATTTTGCTGTGTTTGATGGGCACGGCGGGCCAGAAGCAGCTGACTTTTGTGAAAAATACATGGAGAAATTCATCAAGTAAGGAGTTTGTTATCAGATATCTATACCATGGAAACATTTACTGATTAATAACTTGAATGTGTGAAATTGCTTGATGGCAACAAAACAACTCACTCGTTATTGTTTCTGATATTCGGATGTTGTAACAATTTAGTATTTTGGTCGTTGTTTCAGGGACCTTGTGGCGAAGGAGTCCAATCTGGAAGTAGTTTTAACGAAGACCTTCCTTGAAATAGACAAAGCTCTTGCAAGGGACTTGCACTTCTTTCCGAAAGGTAGGTTGGTGTCCTTTCATGTTACATGCACATATATATATGTGTGTGTGTGTGTATAAATATATACATGCACACATACGTACGTACGTACGTACATACATACATATACACACACACACAACAAGTATGCATGCACTGTAATGACACTTTTTCTTTTCTTTTCAAAACCGTACTTACTTATCCGACTTGAGCTTTGAAACCTTGGATTTTACAACTGTCATGTTGTCACCCGAGCACTTTGGTTAGAGGTCTGTCATTTAACCCAAAGTTACTCAATAACTGATGGAACAATGGAAGAAGCTGCACATGCTTAATTGCTTCACTACATATTTACCCAAACTGAAAGGCAACAAATAAAAGGAAAAACCTGAGAACATGTGCCGATCATATACTACAAAGTGAAGCCAACATACCTGGATATGGGAACTGCCACCTTGCACTGTTGAAGTCATTTAGAACAAGAGGTCTCGCTTGTCAGCACGAGCACCTTGTAGTTGCTGTGTCAGAACAAATTAACATGAACATTGGTGTGATAAGAACTACCTTAAATGACAGCAACCATATATGGGTGTGTCTTTATTTAGAATTCTAATTATTTTTTGGTTCATGTCCCATCTACTAACATAGAGGGGGTGGATTTATGATCTTTACTGCATCACCAGGGGATGATCCAGATGTTTTAGCTGTCATGTCGTCAGTCTGTGGTGTGGATACACATAATGTGGACCTTTCCATAAGAGAGCATGTGCGGTCACTGATTTTCTTTTTGCTTGATGAGTATAAAAACTGATCTCAACCATATGTTATAGTCTTCAGTCACCGGATCTCAACACAGTTTAACACCAGTGTGAGATTGTCGATTAGTAGTGAACTTCACCAACACCAGAAACACCACATGAGAGAATATATTTCGATAACATTTACATACAGATCTTTCAGAAGAGGTCCTGGGACTTTTTATTCTATACAAACGAATGCTGAAACTATTCTAAATGTCTTGTTGTGGTCCCGACACTTTATATAGTCACCATAAGTTGTTTTTCCTTTTATTTGCCACTCATCTGTTGATATTTTGTCAATCTGCAAAGTTTGTGTTTATTGGCATTAATGGTGATATAAGGAATACTTTAGGCGCCACTGATCAAGAAATGAATACAAAACATTTCTCTCAATATGCCACGCGGCCTACATGTTTGCCCTGTCCGATTAGGTTGACTTTTCTCCAACAGAATTATGTCTGATTATGGTTATCTGTTAATGGACAAGCTAGTATACCTTATTAATGTGGCCATACATCGGCCACGCTGTGTGAAATGTCCCAATATGCCTGTGTGTGTGTGCATGTTATCTACGGCAGCTGCTGACCCAGCTAAGAGCTGGAGGCCCTTGGCACCAATGTGGATGACGAGAGGCTAGATATTGAAGGAGAGTCCAGCGGGTCCTAAATCCTGGACTACTGGAAGGTTCCCTATCTTTCTCTCACTCTCCTCTTTCTGTCTCTCTTCCCATTCTTCTCTCACCAAGTGTATGCATAGCTTCTTGTGAGAGAGTGCTTCAGTTTGACAAGTTGTATGAGTTGTATGTTGCCACTGACCGATCTAGACCATGAGATGCAGCATGTTTAAAGTGCAGATTAGACTAAAACACACGTCTTAAAACCATTTATTTCTCTGGAGAAAGAAAAGGCCCAATGCAGACTTTTGTCTATAAATGCCAGTGGATAAATCCACGTAATGACATTTGATGCCGTTTTATCAAATGTGTCCACCCTTAAGAAACTAAAGTTTAGCGTTTGTGTAGTTAAGTATTGTACATACACAAAGTTGACTGGAAGTTGCAGAGTTAGATGTTAAATCGACATCTAACTGTCGGCCTGCAATAATAAGAATAGTTAAAAATTGTCATTTTTCCCGTGTTATTTTTTATATCACTTGCCTTTTGACAGATAAGTGGGGATTTTTCACATTCGTAGCTACATAAATGCATGCACAAAACAGTAAAACAAACTACCCCTCGGGAAGTAAAAAGAAAGTAGATTTCTTTTTTAGTTGTGTGTGTGTGTGTGGTTTTTGAAGCTCAGTGTTTTGTCAGTTAACACTGATTGTGTTGGGTTTTAGACTTAAATCTAATACTGCTGCAAAATTAGCTGTGGACCTCAACTGTGTGCTGAAACAGTCCAACCTGCATGACTTCCTCTATTGTTTACTGCTGTGATCTCTAGTTTCCTGTAAATCCACTATATGACCTCCACCCCTGTGTTCGTGTTTTACTGTGTGGATGCGAGAGTGAGAGAAACACTTTGTGGTTGTTGTGAACAGTGACTTTTAGTGTGGACTTTTTATTGCTCGATCCAGCTCTGATGTTTCCTTTTATGTCTCCAGTACCCGGGATGAATCCAGGAACCACCGCCACTGTGGCGCTGCTGAGGGACGGCATCGAGCTGGTGGTGGGCAGTGTGGGCGATAGCCGCGCCATGCTGTGCCGCAAGGGCAAGGCCCTAAAACTCACTGTCGACCACACCCCCGATAGGAAGGACGAGAAAGAGAGGTACAAAGATGTTGTGGGTGATGCCACGTTTTGTCAGTTCAGCCACAGAACATCAGCGTGAGATAGAGATATCAGACCAACAGTAAAGTATTAGAGCTTTATTTTGTTCGTATTATCTATTAATTGTTTGAATCAAAAGCGCAGTGCTGATGAAGTTGTATCTTCAGTAATGAGAAGGATGTGTTTACTTTTATTGTAAAAACTGTCAACTGAAGCAATTATTGATGTACCTTTCTCCCTCTGCACTGCCTCAAGGGTCAAGAAAAGTGGCGGTTTCATCACCTGGAACAGTCTGGGGCAGCCAAACGTCAACGGCAGGTTGGCAATGACGCGCAGCATTGGAGACTTTGACCTGAAGAGCACAGGGGTCATTGCTGAGCCCGAAACCAAGAGAGTGTCGGTAGGTTTTATAAAAGTGGATTTCGTCTGCATTTTGTGTGAGCACTTTAGAGATGGTCCAGTGGCAAATTCAGCTTCTCGACACATTATTGCTAATATTGGAGGTACAATAACATAATTACAACAATTATTTGTTATTGTTACGATCTGCATCTCTTCACATGAGCACATTTGACCTCCATCTTAAATGTGACGACATACATATTACAATGAATATTGCACATCTGGATACACTTGTACCCTTCAATCCCGTCAATCTAAATAACCACCAATATACAATTTCACATCTGTCTCAATGTATAAACATGTCTCTAAAGACATGGCCTAATTGGGTATAATTTTTAGGATATTATCTGTCCTCTGGTTCACCCCTACGTTTGAGTTTTTTTTTCCTTTACAAACTGCAGCAATAATTTTGTAGCACTGAGGAGTCGTTTCCAAGAGGTGGAAAGGTTTCTAAATATTGCCTGGCCTTTCCTCAGTTGCACCACGCCCACGACTCGTTCCTGGCGCTGACCACCGACGGCGTTAACTTCATCATGAACAGTCAGGAGATCTGCAATGTCATCAACCAGTGCCACGACCCCAAGGAGGCCGCTCAGAGAATATCTGACCAGGTAGGACGTTCATACTTTGCTTTTAATATGAAACCTCCGCAATTTATTTAAAGTCGGAGCTCCTTGTGATTCCTTATGCCGAGTACAAAAGGAGTTGCTTATTATTTACCACCAGGTGTCGCACTTTGACTCCATTCTCAAATGAGAATAGCTGGTGGGCTTAGGCCGGAGTTCAACCCTCCTAGCTGGTTACTTTCCCCCACTTCCTTATGGAAAGCCCTGCTTACTGTTCACAGCCTGCCCGTACTAGTTGGAGATATCTTTAGATTAAAACAATGCACTTTATTGCTTAAAGTCATAACAAACTAGCAATACCAGTCACAACAACAAACATCTCTTACTGCACCACCATTCAAAGCAGGCTAAAACCGGGTCTGCTGAAATTCGATTTCCTTCATGTTGTTTTATTTTCTCATTTAGTCTCTTCAGTACGGCTCAGAGGACAACAGCACAATTATCGTGGTGCCCTTTGGCGCTTGGGGGAAGCACAAGAGCTCGGACACGAGTTTCTCCTTCAGCAGAAGTGTCGTGTCCAGCGGCCGCTGGGCGTAGTCATCAGGACGGTGGACGTAAAGGTCGTGGTCTGTGACCTCATTACTTTGTGCAATCCAATCGAAAAACAGTGCCCTTGTGAAAGCATGAAAGAGTGGTTTGCCCAAACAATAATACCTAAGTGTTACAATATGTTGTTATTAGAATGATATGTGTTAGTGGATTCATGATGTGCACTAAATTACAAAATATCCTCTTAGCCAATCACCTTATAGGTGCTAAAAAGACAGGTAGGGCTGGTCCGAACAGTTCGAAGCTTCATTCATAATATTAAAATTCTAAAACATCAATTGCATGCGGCACAGCTTTTTGTTTGTTTTAATAGAAGTTATCACAGGTAGAGGTGTGCCAGTGACAAAACAGTTTTTTCATTTAAATTATTAATAACATGCATGAATATTGCGTGCTGTATTCTATACTCAACCTTCTCTTCCTCTCTATGTGGCTCTCTCTCTCTCTAGTGCACACACACATGCTGCGAGGCTGTGGCACATTTTCCATTGTCATGTATTTATGTTGAAGAAACTGACAAGTTACCTTCATAAACAAAAGAATAACATGTAAAGAATAACTTGATAAATCTGTGTTCAAATTTAGGATTTTATTTTATTTTTAAACGTTTGGTTATGTCATAATATGACAACATTTGAAGCTTCATACAAAAAAAGATATTCGGTACAGCCCGTCAGTCTGCCATTCAGATCATTTATTTTCTATTTGACTACTGCCCAAATTTTCATGGTAAATTAACTTTGATAAGTTGCAATTTCAAAAAGAGTGCGTCGAGATTTTACCGTCGTTTAAAGCCTTCAGTCTTTAGGGCGACACACAGACGAGTGGGGAAATCCAATAATTAAACCGCGTTGTAAAGGAATGTATGTTGCGTTTAAGGGCATCTATTGGCAGAAATTAATTGATTATTATTGATATTAATAAGCGCGTTTTCTTTATACAGCGTGTATAATCCTTTAAAGCCAAGTGTCGTTGTGAAACCAAATCAAACACTGGCTCCAACTCGGTCACCGTAGGCCGACACGGTTGGCAAACCGGAGAAGTTTCAGTTGACCGCTAGAAGTCGCCACTGCACCTTTTTTAAAGGTACATGGAAACGTCACGAATTCTGAAGGAACTAAGCACCGTAACAAAAATAAGTCAGGTCACGGGTTGACGGACTCTGTGTCAATTCAGTTTCCTTATCGGTCATTTGGGTCAAAGCACCGAAGTATTCTCTTCTAAACACATCTCCACGTCTAAAGACTTTCACGTAAACAATGCACTTATTGGTTTCTAGGTACTTCCACGCTATTTAAGCACCAAAAGCGACGTTAATGTCTAATTGCACAGTCTTGAAGGTTTGGGAGAGATCAACCCTGAATGTTCTATGATTTAGTGAATTAGCTTTTTAAATGAACAGCGTTTGTGTGGCCGCTCCAATATGTTCATGTTTCTTGCTGTACACGGTCGTATGAGTGTTACTATCTGTGCTGATTTGAAACGGGTTCTGTAAGAGCACTAAGAAGTGTTCAGAGTAAAGAAATGTACAGTGTATGTTTTGTAAATAAATCTATTTATGTATCTGGAAAACTGCTGGTTCTCGTTGCGGAACAACTCCTCTTCAGAAAGTCTCATGTCACGAACACAGGACTTTACTTTACAGGTGTTTATTTTGTGTAAACCTACATCGTGTTGATTGTAACTTGTTTACCATCAGTAATGACTTCTTTACATCATTAATGTGTCACTCGGAGAGATCGGAGCAAACGTAATGCAACGCTAAAAAAGTGTTCATCTCAGAGCCATGTGTGACGATGTGGGAGTTTGCTTCATTGCCTCCATGACTAAGAAATATCAATCGGACCCTGCAGGGTAGAGAAGTAACTGCACCGTGTCAGTAGTCTTGGTGGACCTTGTGTGCGTAGATACAGTGGCAGACTTAAACCGTCAGATCGACTCGACTGCTTCTGTTGATTTTTTGTTTCGTGGTTGTTCAAACTAGAGAAATGCAACACTTCATATTCATCATTATTGTTCAATCTGTGAGGTTTTCCAATGTTGTGTATCAGTTCTATCCTCAGACAACATTTCTAGATGTTTTGTAAATACAGGTTTTTTCTTTTTCCCCCCGCATATTCACATATTGAATGAAACCGTGAGATTTGCTCACTGCCTTTTTTAAATACAATCATTGTAACTGGACCTGCATGGGACCTAAATGTGACCCAACAACACTCGGTTATTACTGTATTTCTGGTCTGAATGGCTGTTGTCCCTTCAATAAAATACATAACCTCAAGAATTATTTGACTTCTTGTCCATTTCATCCATGAAGATTCAAGAAATGTTTCATTGTCACTTTTATAGCCACATGGAGCCTAACTGACACATCACGTGTTGGACGAAGTTTTCAAAAACATGTACCTACGTAGAAATACTCCACTCCAAGTGAAGGGCACACATTTTATCCAGGACGCAATGTGCTGCTCTGAAAATTCTAATTAAAAATCTAATTCTAGCTTTTAATATTTTTTATTTAATAAATTGTGCATCTATATTTGGCTTTCTAAAGAAACCAATATTTTTTCTTCTATTTTTTAAACTTTATATACTAGTTCAGTGTGGCTCATAGAGCTGCCACACTGACCGTTTTCCTGCAGGCTTATTATTATTCTTGCGCCAGAAATTTTGGTCGAGCGCACAGGTCGCAGCGTTGTCCGCATATGCATCAAACATACATCAAAATGTGCAGCTTGATCGGGAATCGTGTGCATTTAAGTCTGAAAGAGATTCACTCGGCCAATTATCGTAAAAACGCGAGAAATAGCTAAAAATTCGCAACGCCTATAGGAAAAATACCTTTCACAGAGAGAGGAAGGAAGGCAAGGAAGCTAGGCAAGGAGGAAGCAAGGAAAGGAGGCACGGAAGGTAGGAAAGGAAGGTAGAGGAAGGAAAGGAGGAATAAAACGTAGGAAGGAAAAGAGGAAAGGAAGGGAGGAAAGGAAGGACAAGAAGGTAAGAAGCCACACCATCAAAATTTCTTGTGAAATGTTCTAGTTTCTTTTTACATTTGTGTATATCTTGTTACATATGGATTTGTGAGCTTTATACATTATACAACTTTTATTTCCATCTTTTCAAGGCAAGCCAACTTTCCTCAGAAAATAGCAACGTCTTTTTTCTTATGCTGCGTTTCCACTGACCTTTATTAACTGTCAAGGATTTCACTGTTTTGAATTAAATCGAGATCCATCTGCTAGACATACAAATAATCAGCCTGATCAATGCACTCCGGTGTATAGCCTATTGTGTTTTATTAAATCAAATACCAGGTCTGGCAATGCCATCGAGACTAACAATCATTCTAGCATTTGTTGCAGAGTTGTTTAGGGCCAAGTAGAACCACTTCAGGTTTGTCTTTGAGGTTCATCAGGAAGTTCAGGTCCCTCTCCATTGTTATTCAAATCATCCTGGACATGAGGGGATGTGCAAGTCAGGTGTAAGAAAGTTCAATTCCAGCGTATCCTATTGGCTCACAGTGCTGTCAATCTTGTCTTTCTTTGTACTAATCAATTCCATTGGCGCTAACGATTCCAAAGAGGTGACTTTTTTAAATCGGCCCTTCCCCCTCTGAGATCTCTCCATATTCCTCAGCAGCAAGTGAGAAGGAGCCTATCATTACGCACAAGGACGCATGAGCACAGCACCACTTTGTTTTATCTTTCTTTTACCTTTGGTTCACTGGTGTAAATCCAAAGACTGCTGAATTTGGATGTATTGAACACCATAAGTAATATACAAGTGAAATATATGGTTTGGTACGTGAGTGAACTCAAATGGCACAGATGGTGCTCAAATGTGGCCAAATGTCCATTTTAAAGACCTCGCCTAAATTCTCTTGACTAAAACTCTAACTTTTTTCTGCTTCACTTTTTCAAAGTCAAACTTTGCATGGAGACTGTTCACATATTGTGCATCTGGGTTAGTTTAGACTTTGCTCTTCATCCTTCCAAGAGATAATCATCCTGAAACTTCTATTTTTGCTGTGTTTCATTTACATTATTTACTTTTAACCAGTAACATATCTACTAATATTTACACATCTGAACAAAAGCTCACATGTGTTGCATTTATTATAACACCAACATTATTCAAATAGCCTTTGTGGTTGCAGAGATAGATCCTTTTTAGTTTACGTTATTTCGAGCCGAAACCTAAAAAATAGGTTGGGTAAAAATGTTTTCCTCAAAACATGATTGGAGTTAAATATATGATTCATCAACACTTGGGTATCATCTGCATAACAATTAAGGTGTTTGGAGTGTGTTCTAGTAATATTGTTACATAAATGAAGCGTAACTAAGGTGAAAATGAAGTCGAGTAAAGGACCTTGTGGAACTCGTGACTAAATTTAGTATATATGGAGGATTCATAGTTAACATGTAAGAACTGGGATTGATGCATGGAGCCCAATGTTGTCAAATGCAGCACTAACATCAAACAACGCGAATACAAGCTTCAGTCCCCATTGTCTTCGCTGTGGTAAACAAAGGGTTAAACTGCTGTTAAGCTCAGTGAGGTCTCAGCTGAGTGGGCTGGATGGTGAGACACCTGCTGTCCTGAGCTGACTCGTGAACCTGCACAGTCTCTCCACACCAGCAGACTCCTCAGTCTCACAGCTCGGTAAGTTACTGCAACTGAACTTTTCCTTTCTTTGCAACAGCATCAGGATGACGAGTTATGGTTTTACATTTTCATTCTGTAAGAATTAGTTGCTCGGTCTAATTGAAGATGGAGAAAGAGGGAATAGTTACTCATAAAAAATGGCTGTTATAAAGTAGAGTTCCAACAAATCAATTAAGTAATGGACATAAACGTAATCAACTATGTTGATCATCGATTGATTATTGAATTAAGTTTTTACTGCAGAAATGTCAGTTTTTAGCTTCTCAAATAGAGATTTACTGCATTTAAGTGTTTGATATTCTATTAAACTGACATGCAATTTTTTGACTTGAGTAACTGATTCTACATTTCTTCACTATTTTGTGACATTTCATAGGCCAAACAATCAATTGGTTAGTTTAGAAAATAATATTTAATTATCAGATTATAAATTAGTTTCTGCTCTGGTTATAAGAGCTTTTAATGCTTTAAATCCACAATGACTTCTATGAAAGTGAAGTAGTGTGAGAATCATTCAATATTGATATTGTGTCGTGTGTATTTTTTTGTTTGTTATTATTTTTAGAAAATAAAGAACACAAGGCTTACAGTTGCAGTATTATTTGCCTGAAGCAGTAGTAATCATTAAGGAGTGGAAAAAAATGCCAGTAGGGGTTTTGGGGGAACCAAGCAGGCCGGAAGCGAGGTGGCCTCAGCTCTCAAGGACTGACCGATCCAAGACGTTTACGAAAGGTGAGCAGAATGCAAAATGTTTTGCATTGGTGGTTTCGGTCTGTGAGAGTTGAAGTCTGTGACGAAGGTATTCTCAGGATGCCCTGTAACCGTAGAATAAAGACGGCACTCGTAAATCATTTATTAAACCCCATTAGTATAAATTGTAATATGCTTTTAATTCTGATTTGACTGTGGCAGAATTGTTGATCAAACAAATGAATACATTAGTTGTTTGATAGCACTTAAAGAATACAGAAGGAATTGGAAAGAGGTTAGGTCGTGTTCACGAAGCGTGAATCCGGAAGCATGTGTATATGCATGTATACGTGCTATATTTTTGTGTATGCGTGGAATTCCTCAAAAGGAGGTGGTGTGATAGAAAATCCTACAGGTGAGGAAAGCATATTTGAAAACACACTGTTCCAAGGGTTTACACTCTACGAACGTCACTTACGGCGACTACTAGTCAATGGCAGAATATGCTGTTTTTCAAGGCGGTTAGACCTGATTATAAATGCAAGCTTGATTATAGAAAGTTAGATAAAAAATCATCAAGATTGCAGGGCTTTTTTAGAACGACCCTGATTAGGGGACATACAATGGTCTTCTACTTCAATAAAGCCCACTCCATCTCCATTCCAGCATGGAAGCCATGAACCATCAAATATAACTGAGGAAGGACTGAAACCGGTGCAACCAACGACCCAAAATGAGAACGGAACAACTCTGACGCAGGGTCACGGAATAACCGTGGGATAGCGTGCAATCGTTATCTCGGAAAGAATGACATCATCACCTGAACGTTGCGCATTTGTGATTACAAAATGAGGTGCGGTGGGCAAGGCGTGAAAACCATAGCCGGTGTGCAATGTCAAAGCATGACCCATGGAAATCGTTGAAGTCTTCTCGTAAGCATATGCAGCGGCTGCCAATCCCTTGTAACATGGAGGCATGGAATCGAGTTGCGTGCTAAAATAAGTGATTGTTTGCTTGTGCTCACCTCTCTGCTGCGTCAGGACTGCATTACCTAACTCGTGTTTTTCGGCAACATACAGTTGACAAGGTTTCGTGTCGTCCTGGATTTGTCAAAGCAGGCGCACCGATAAGATCAGCTTTTAATAATAATAATAATACATTTTATTTATAAGGCGCCGTTCAAGGCACTCAAGGTCGCCGTACAATACATTAAAACAGTTACAGTTAAGACAACCGGAGAGCAGCTAAACGTGCCAGCGTTCACTCCCGGAAGTGACGTAAAGGATGAAAGATTACAGCACAACATGAGGATAGAGAGAAGAGGAGAAACAACCGACAGACTACGCTCCTCGGAGTACAGTATGGGAGCAGGAAAACACACACCTCAGCAAATAAGCACATACATTTAAACATTACTTGTGTGGTATATTGGATCGAGCACTCGGTGCTCGATTGTGTTTGACTGTCACTACTACGAAGTTCTGTGATAGTTTGTTCATGCCTGGCAGTTGAAAGATTAGCCCGCCAGTAAAGGATCTAACTTGTGCTCCATCCTCGTATCCGTGCATTTGTATAAGTATATAACTATAACAGTAACTATACATACAGCATAAAGCCACAACAACTTGCAATGGGAAACAGGCGAAGGCGTGGAATGGGGGGTGAGGGTAGTAAAAAGGGTGGAGACAGCCTTGAAAAGGTCCCGGACATAGTCAACAGTCCACAGGTGTCTGTGGAGAGGGGGAAGGGAATGAAAGAGATTCTCTCTTCAGCGAACTTCAGGGGAGTTATTGTTCCAGCGATGACCTTGGCTAAGGTCGTCCTGGTCGAGGGAGCCGAAAGCAGATACGATTGGGATTGTTTGGTCTTGTAGTAGCTGCATTCAATTTCCGCAACCACTATCCATCCATTTTCCTCCCATTTTCCAATAGGTTTTCAAATCGATCCAATTTCATTTGCAGAGCCATGAGCTTCTCCACGATGTTATCATTGGCGGTTTAAAGCCACAGTCTGAGTGCCAAAAACTCTACCCATCACATCAATCATGTCGGGCAGCCTTAGGGGGCTTTTAACAGCTGTCACCGTTTCATTAACTCTCCGATAAGCCAGGGCAGCGCCAAATCCAAACAGCAGAAATTCTGTAATCATAGTTTCGAATAGGTAGATGTCTTCAACGTCCTCCACGGAAAGGGCCGCTAGGCACACGACACGCCCCTGCTCCCACGCGTCCATCGTGTAACCAGCTGCGAATGTCAGGCAGGTTCCCCCAAACCCAAGCTTCTCGAAGATGGTGTCAATTGCGTTGAGAGACCAGTTGATCAAATCCATGGTTTTTAGTTCGAAGAGCAATGCAGAGAGAGTCTCTCAAGTATAGGACAAGACAAGACATTACGATCGGAGCCAAGCAGGGAAGGTCAGGGGGAGGAGAGGGAGAGAAAATGTGACCGCCTTCGGAGAAAGCCAAACGAGAAGTCTGGTTTTAAGTGCACCAATGCCTCTTCTGCAATGTCTGACCATTGCAAGAAGGCAGATTTAATCCGATTTTGAAGAGGTTGAGGCTTGAGAGCATGATCTGAAATCCACAGACGGCTGTAAACCCGCCATTCGCAAAAATGACAACATTTGTTTAATCGTGATGGGACGCGGAGCTTTGGAAATTACCGCCAGATGTTCTGCTGCAATGGATCGTGTTGGACCTTGTGATTCTCGTTTAAGATATTTAACCTTTGTTTGACAGAGCTGGAGTTTACTCCTGCTGGCTTTTTGTGTCCCCTTGGCCATATGTCCAAGAACTGCCATGGAGTCTGCTTCACACTGCTCTTTTGATTATGAGCCAATAAGTCTCTCATCGACATACTGAATGACCGTGAATGGAACATCGAGTGACAATAAGTCAGACGCCAATAGGCAGTTAAACATTGATGGCGATACGCAATAGCCTTGTGGCAAATGCGTGTCCTGTGTGACGACCCCTCCCTTCCATTAGGGCTCTGGGTCCTGTTTGTTTTGTGTTTGATCTTTTAGCTGATGAGCCTGGAGGCTGCTATAGGCAACACCTGAAGACAGAGGCCGTTCCCTTGATTGCCTGGTAGTTACACCCAGACCTTCTGGGTAGTTATGTGTTCACTGTCTGTTTCTGTTGTGTTGTCTGTCACTCACCTTGTCTCTCGTCTCCTCCCTCCTCGTGTACCGCCCTCCTGTGTGATTGCAAGCCCCGCCCTAATTGTTTCCACCTGTGCCTCGTTCACCTGTGCATTTAGTCTGTCAACCCCTTGTTCTGTGCCAGTTTGTCTCTAAATGTTTGCCAATTAAAGACTTTGGTTTTTAATCTGACTACCACTTCGTAAGGTCCTTTGGTGTGAACTTGCTCCTCTTCTTCTTGCTTCTTCTGAGCTGCATGATATCGGTTGGGATAATGCACGATATGACTCTGGCGCTCCGGCCATGACTTTTCTGCGAATCCTACAACGTCTAGGATTTCCTCTTGAATTTTCTTTGGCATTGGTAGAATGAGTTTGTCCATGAAGAACGTTATGGACATAGAAGAGTTGTCCCAATCAGTGAGGGTGGGTTTCTTCCACTTTGCCTGAAGCTCTTGTATGAAGTCGATGATAGGAGTTTCCAGGGACCATTCATACAGGTTAATTTTGTTTGGTTCTGCTGCGGTGGGATTCAGGTCTTTGATGGCTTGTCACAAAACTGGGCGATATTTGTTGAGGGTTGTGAACATTGTCTGTCAAAGCCATTCTCATATTGGCTGTAAATATCAGCTACAACAGCTTCGTTCAGTTGATAACAGAGAATTACTTTGACATCTCCCACCGCGATAGTAAATCCTTCAGTGTGTTCTTCAAACGTGGTGACCCAGGCTTGACCCCTTCCCCCCCCCCCCCCCCCCTTAACATTCTAGGTAGAGCTTTGGCAATGGTGGTCATGTCAGTATAGGACCAGAGGGAATAGGAGGTTGTTTGGAGTTAAAACATTTTTCCTAAAAACATGCTTGGAGTTTAATATATAATTCATCAATTGATTATGGTGATGTCTTATATATGCATGCATCTTCTCAATGTCTCCACTCTTTAGATACTGTCTACCATGGAGCATTGAGGTTCATAACTAATCTTAAGGCTCTGACTCACCATTGCTCCCTGTATGCGAGGGTTGGTTGGACTCCTCTGTCCATCCGTAGACAAAATCATTGGCATGTCCTTATTTATAAGGCTATTCTACATGTACTTCCATCGTATCTTTGTACTCTAATTCAGCTGAAAAACCCTGGAAGCTACCATCTTCGCTCTGTGACCTCTGCTCAAGGCCTCCTCTTGCTCTCCGTCCCTCACGTCCGTTTGGAATTGGGAAAAAGAGGTTTTAAGTTTGCTGCTCCTGCGGCTTGGAATTTGCTGCAGACAGACCTGGGTCTCCGGGAACCGGTCTCCTTAGGTGTTTTTAAAAATAGATTGAAAAGATTGGAGGGAAATTCATCTAGCTGTAGATGTTTTATATGACGGAGGTATGTGCTCCTGTGTAAGCTGGGTTGTGTTGACTTGAGTCTTAGTTTTGGTTTTATTCATGCTGTGATTTTGTTTTTCGTGTTTAAAAAAAAATATTGTCTGTCACTGTTTTATGTTGTATTGTATGGAACTTTGTGTGACGTGCTGCTGCTGCAGTCTTGGCCAGGACACTCTTGTAAAGGACATTTTTAATCTCAATGAGGCATTTCCTGGTTAAATAAATGTAAAATAAAATAAAAAAAATCAACACTTGGGTATCATCTGCATAACATTTAAGGTGTTTGGAGTGTGTTCTAGAAATAGTGTTACATAAATGAAGCATAGGGTGAAAATTAAGTTGAGTAAATTACCTTGTGGAACTCTGTGACAAACCTTGGTATATATAAAGGATTCATAGTTAACATGTGGGAACTGGAATTGATGCGTAAACCCCTGGACGCTGTGGTAAACAAAGGGTTAAACTGCTGTTAAAGGGTACCTGTAGCCCAAAACAACAACGTGCTACATCCATTAGGCGCATCAAATAAATCATATTTTCCCCGCCGCTATTGTCAACAAGTCACGCATAGCCCGAGGCTTTAAATTTCTTTGTCAACATTCCGAGTCCGTGAACGCTTCAGTGCGCAGACATATTGCCAGTTATTTACTCATGTCAAAGGTCACTATGACGTAGAGTCGTTGAAAGGAATTCAGCCGATCCGGAGCCACTTCTACACGCGTTGCCTCCATGGTGCGCGGCCTACTGAGACCGCTATATAAAGTATGGGCTTCTTAGTCTATGCTAAAGGATCATCATAATCATGGGCGATAGTATGCAGGCAAATGTTAGGCCTCTAAACATGGAGAATAAAAGTGAATATATTCAGAATATTAGTAATATAATCACCAACTCTGGTGATCGCAAATTAGCCCACATGAAACAACTGGCAAACTTACCGATTTGACAGTTTCTCCTCGGCAGGCCCCGAACATGTCGGGCCGATCATTGCATCAATGAAAGACATCTCCAGCGCTGGCTTATGCGCGATGTAGCTATCAAGCTCACGCTTTGTGTGAAGCAGATGAGGTCTAATGACACTATATCATCGGACATAAGTTTGTGTTCTTTACAACAAATGCACTCTATCTGTTTTTTGTGGCACATTTCCCACAACTGCACCAAACGTCCGCCGACTTGCGTGCACGGTCCGCACGGTGAAGCATCTGTACCGCGGTCCTTCGCATCAACTTCATCAGAATCATCGCTATCGCTGTCACAATTAACTAAATGGGGATAGTCTGCTTTTAATGGTTCATACAAGTATCCAGTTGCTGAATCTGACAATCTTTCATCGTCCATATTTCGCCCGTTTTCTTTATTATTATCAAGTTCTCAGCATTTGTTTGCGAGCGCTCGACGTTGTTTACATTGGTTTCTGAACACATCCGCTGTGGTTGGCTGTCGATCTATCAACGATGTGACGTCACACCACCGGCGCCATATTCAAGCACCAGTGCAATGAAGCTTGTCGGAGTTGAGGGACTTTGAACAGCCTAAACTACGTATTGTTATTGAATACTGGACCATCAGTGCATGAATAACCTTTAGAAACACATTATCTTTTGATCCGGCTACATATTCGCGATCTCAACAGGTACCCTTTAAGCTCGGTGAGGTCTCAGCTGAGTGGGCTGGATGGTGAGACACCTGCTGTCCTGAGCTGACTCGTGAACCTGCACAGTCTCTCCACACCAGCAGACTCCTCAGTCTCACAGCTCGGTAAGTTACTGCAACTGAACTTTTCCTTTCTTTGCAACAGCATCAGGATGACGAGTTATGGTTTTACATTTTGATTCTGTATGAATTAGTTGCTCGGTCTAATTGAAGATGGAGAAAGAGGGAATAGCTACTTAAAAACAATGACTGTTATAAAGTAGAGTTCTAACAAATCAATTAGTTAATGGACATAAACGTAATCAACTATTTTGATCATCAATTGATTTTTGAATGAAGTTTTCATCCAGAAATGGCAGTTTTTAGCTTCTCAAATAGAGATTTACTGCATGGAAGTGTTTGATATTAAACTGACATGCAATCTTTTGACTTGAGTAACTGGATTCTACATTTCTTCACTATTGTGTGACATTTCATAGGCCAATCTATAAATTGGTTAGTTTAGAAAATAATATTTTGTTATCGGGTAATAAATTACTTTCTGTTATAAGAACTTTTAGTGCTTTAAATCCACTGATATTAAAGTTATAAGAAAGTCAAGTAGTGTAAGAATCTTTAAGTATTGATATTGTGTCCTGTGTATCTTTTGATGGTTATTGATAATATGTATTTCGAAAATAACGAACACAAGGCTTGCAGTTGCAATATTACTTGCCTGAAGCAGTAGCAGTCATCAAGGAGTGAAAAACAATGTGCCTGAAACAAAAAAATGATGGGGTGCTTATGATATATAATGTTCTCAATTTTTTTTTTTAAATACGACTACAGTGGCAATTTAAATAAAAAAATATATAAACATAAGACATCCTTAAAACAATTCCATTAAAGGAACATTGTACAGGCATACATATGAGTGGCTCAACATCACTGCTTCAATCTGTGTTATTCATTTGATGATGCATTTGTTTGAAATTATTGTTACAACCATAATGTGCACTGATTGATCTGATTTTTTTTTCTAGAATAACTTTCCCTTTAAAGTGATACCAACGGTAACACTTTAAGTAGATGTGTGTGAGCATGTGCACATTTTAAACTCACACAATACCCTTTGGAAAAAAAAGAACTAAAAAAACTAGTTTGGTGCTAAAACATTTGTAACTAGAACGGGCACTCGGTAGAGCGCATACCTTCGCATATCAAAAGATTGGGCATTGAATTATGAACATTTTGGCATTAGTTGCATGCCAATTGGATACAAATTTACCGCGCTATGGTAAAAAGAAGACGTTGACCTTTTCATGACCTTGACCTTTGACCCGATCGATCCCAAAATCTAATCAAATGGTCCCCGGATAATAACCAATCATCCCACCAAATTGCATGCGATTCGGTTTAATACTTTTTTAGTTTTGCGAGTAACACGCATACAAATACATAAATAAACTAGAATGGGCACTCGGTAGAGCGCATACCTTCGCATATCACAAGATTGGGCATTGAATTATGAACATTTTGGCATTAGTTGCATGCCAATTGGATAACAATTGACCGTGCTATGGTAAAAAGAAGATTTTGACCTATCCATGACCTTGACCTTTGACCCGATTGATCCCAAAATCTAATCAAATGGTCCCCGGATAATAACCAATCATCCCACCAAATTTCATGCGATTCAAGAAGATGTTGACCTTTTCATGACCTTGACCTTTGACCCGATCGATCCCAAAATCTAATCAAATGGTCCCCGGATAATAACCAATCATCCCACCAAATTGCATGCGATTCAAGAAGATGTTGACCTTTTCATGACCTTGACCTTTGACCCGATCGATCCCAAAATCTAATCAAATGGTCCCCGGATAATAACCAATCATCCCACCAAATTTCATGCGATTCGGTTTAAAACTTTTTTTGTTATGCGAATAACACGCATACAAATAAATAAATATATAAATAAATAAATACACGGCAATCAAAACATAACCTTCCGCATTTTCAATGCGAAGGTAATAAATACACGGCGATCAAAACATAACCTTCCGCATTTTCAATGCAAAGGTAATAAATCATGGAAGCTGGGTGTGGAGTTTTAGCATTATTTACCGATTGAAAACGTGCCATAACCAGCAGTGTGTGTGTGCACATGGAATTGCCCCGGGAATTTATTTGAGCTTCAGTGTTACTGTAAGCCCCCAAGATCCTTACACATCACATTTTTTGGTCAATTTAACAGCATTCATATATACATGTGAGATTTGGTGCGTGCGGTGCATTCCTTACTCGCTCTATTGTTTCATAAGACATTTGCTGTACAGGATGATGGAGAAGGGTTGTCACATCAACATTGCCATGACAGAAGATGTCGACGCCAACGGGATGGCCCGGTCAAAGGACGTCCCAGACGTGGACCCGAAGACGCTGACGTGTGGCTCCACCGTGAGCTTCCACAACATCCAGTACAAAGTTCTGCTGAGGAGCGGCTTCTTCTGCAAAAGGAAAACAAGTCACAGGGAAATACTGTTCGACCTCAAGTCAGTTTGTACAAATTCTAAACTCTCTTTCTTTACCTTTTATTCTTTTTTTCTTTTCCATCTGTCTCTTTATGTCCTCTTCTTTATTTTTTCTTCCCATTCACACACTAACATGGTGCAAAACAAGACCCAAATGGTCATAGAGATCCAAAGGTTTTTTCTCTGTGGTGCATTGAACAGTTGTTGCTTTCTCTAATAATTAGGACATTATTAGACCAAGCAATTTCTTTGGAAACAGGACAAAAAGATTAATTATCGCAGACATTTTTAATTTAGGAGGCAAAAAACGAGAAGTTTTTTTATTGCAAGTCAACATGACTATTGTGTCTTAATCCAAAGTAGAATAATAGTGAATAGACTCATTGGTTCCTTTCTGATGGTATTAAATACAACTGACATTTCTCATGGAAGAATGACTCATTTCACACAAGTTGTTCGGCCTTTTCCCGCCTCTGGGTTAATTAAATGAAATTAAGCATGGTTTCTTGCATATAATCTCTCTGGTGCACTAAAGAGCCGTCTGCCAGGGAAACGAATTAAACACTTTCACGTGATCCACTGTCTGGATTTTATTCAAGTCTTATCATTCCATTTTATATCGCTAACTCTTTCTAAAGTCAAAGAATTTGCTTTTTACATGACCAAATACATTTTTAGTTTTGTTAATATGCAGCTTTTAAGACATGTTTTTTGACATCTGTCAAAACAGCAACATATTTTCCTGGATATTATTTTATTTGGGATCAGGGAGGACAGTTTATTTAGAAATAGCGCAATGATGAAAGTGATTAAAGGGTTTTATCACATGTCCAAGAATCCCTTTCTTTCTTTTTTTAACTCCTCTCAGTCCTTTATTATACAAATTAAAGAATTAAGTGAATATCTTGGGTTATGAATGCAAACAATTTTAATATGCCGTGATCTTTGCATTTCAATTGATGCATCCATGTTGAATTGCTTACAGAGAGTTGTGTGTCATTGTCTTGCAGTGGAATTTTAAGACCTGGCCTCAACGCTATTCTTGGACCTACTGGAAGTGGAAAATCTTCGTGAGTATCACATTGATCTCCAATAAAAAACACATTGAAAATAGTCACGTGTATTTGTTGTATTTTTAAATATTGCTTTGGGTTGTTTTTGTTGAAAGATTCTTGGATATTCTGGCTGCGAGAAAGGATCCTTCAGGTCTCACAGGAGAAGTACTCATTGACAACGCACCACAGCCTCCAAACTTCAAGTCCCTCGCTGGCTATGTGGTTCAGGTGCATCTCAATTGTTTTAATTACTTAAACCTGCATGAACAGATTTATTTGTGTGGCCGGCTGACGTGCACTCTCTGGTTTGGTCCTCACTAACTCCTGAGTCGAATATCTTCAGCTGCTAAATGGTCCGTTATGTTTGACAGCTTGTTGTTAACTTGTCTGGTGTTGATGCTGAGCAGGAAGAGGACAGTATGTGTATTAGAGCTTTTTCACTCAAAACGGCAGCCTTGAATCTAAACAGTAAAGGGCTGTAAAATCAAAACAAAGAGCTGAAAGACACAAAAAGCTGCATGAAGCTGAGGGGAACTGCAGAGTTGGGTGATCGAGCCTTTGTTGATATACAAATAATGATGATAGCAGCTTTAAACACAGAGGTCGCTAGTTTCTAAACACTGTTAGATCATCAAGTCTCTGCATTACTCTGTGGAAATGTCGTAATACTATCGGCCCTGTCTCTGACCTTTGACCTCAAGCTCTTGTCACCTCTTAACAGGAAGATGTAGTCATGGGCATCCTGACTGTGAGGGAGAATCTGCGTTTTTCTGCAGCACTGCGGCTGCCGAGCTCCGTGCTTCAGAGTGAAAAGGAGGCGCGAGTCAATCACCTCATTGAAGAACTGGGTCTCACCAAGGTCGCGGACTCCAAGGTGAAGATTCACACAGTCACCTATCTTCTTATCTAAGACATCTGGTGAGAGCTATGACAGATGTATGCGGCTGTTTGTCTTCAGGTGGGCACACCGTTGACGCGGGGGATCTCAGGAGGAGAGAAGAAGAGGACGAACATCGCCATGGAGCTGATTACTGATCCCTCCGTTCTGTTTCTGGATGAACCGACTACAGGACTGGATGCCAGCACCGCTAACTCTGTGCTGCTGTTGCTGAAAAGGTCGTAAAGAAGCTTCTCTGCCATTCTTCTGATTGTACTGTGGTTTATATTCAGAGTCTCCAGCTTTGTCTGTTCCCCTAAATTAAACCTGTATCCAATACAGTGTAATTTAAAACTGAAAACACTTTAAAACACTTTCTGAAAATAAAACTAAATGATATGTACATGTGTGCCACATAAACTGAATTTCTGGTTTCAATGCATTTTTTGTATATACATTTTCAAGGTCAATAAGGCCAATATTATGTTTTTATCAAGTTTGCATTTAGTGCCTACTGTTCTAAAAAGTTTTTTTAATTTGACATAATTTTTTTTAATGAAATAATGAGCGCCGACTTTGGACAAATTAACAACTAGGTGACAATGTTAGGAAGACTATGCAACTATGACCCATCAAATTATTTTAAAAAACATCTCTAATTATTAAATCAATTCACTGTTTGCTTATTTAATCTACGATAAATTGTTTATTATTGAAAGAGGTAACGCCTGCACACCGACTATATCAAACATACTTCTAATTATAAACATTGTACATCGTCCTATAGAATCAACGTCACATACTTAAAAAAATATTCTGTGAAATTAGAGGAAGAAAAGAGAATAAATCTTTTTAAAAAACCTTTAAAAAAAAACATTGCTCGATCAAATCCCAATAAGAAAAATGTCAATAAAAAGCAAATTTCTTGTATTCATCAAAGTTATTTCACAGAGCAACGGTATATTATGTGGCACGTGTTAGTGACTTTTACAGTCTTAAATTATAATGAATTAATTGATACAGTAAAAATGAGGCAATAGTTTTTTGTTGTTTTGTTTTTGCAATGAGAAGGAATCTTTATTGTATTTATTATTAATATATGTTTTACTATGTGGCTTTTCAGAATGGCCAGTCGTGGAAGAACCATCATTATGTCCATCCACCAACCCCGGTACTCCATCTACATACTGTTTGACACTGTGACTCTGCTGGTCACTGGTAAAATTGTTTATCATGGACCAGGGCCCAACGCGTTGGACTACTTTGCCAACATCGGTGAGGATGTGGAAACGGTTATCACCACATAAGATACCGTCGTACATCTTCATGCTGTCCCTGCTGTTTTTAATGTCACCTGGAAATAAATATAGATGGTTGTGCTGCACAAATTAATTTTAGATCGTAATCATTGTGATCTCTCTTCCAGGCTACCACTGTGAGCCCCACAACAACCCGGCTGACTTCTTTCTCGATATATGTAATGGAGACTTCAACAGCACAGCCATTAACAAAGGCCATGGCACTAGAGGTAGTGTCCTTTTAAAAATAATATTGTCTAGAAGATGTCCGAAGCAAAAACTGTCTGTCTGCATCGTAGGATGGATTTTTAAATAATAAAAAAAAATTGTCCAAATAAAAGATAGAATAGGAATTTGACATAATTGTCCTTACTTTAAGCCTGTGTTTTACTTCTTTTAAAAAGCCTTTATTTACTATTTAGAAAGCATTCTTATGCCATTTTTTGATATCTGATGAGTGTTTTTATTTGAGTTATATATTTAGCACCTTTCACCAAGTTCTTTGTGAGTGTTTATGAAAGGCATTAAGGCCAGATATAAAATAAACACAAGAAATACAAATACACATATATTAGATATCGAAATATCAAAATTAGAAGATAGAAATAAACTAAAATTGAATAAAACAGACGAAACAGAGCATGACAAATTACAGATCACAGCGGAACACCATTTGTAAATGCTAAAACGCTGGTGATAATAAAAACCTCTCTGTTTTATTTTTGTATTATTTGCAAGAGGAAGAGCAACGTGTTTTACTCACACATCATTAAACTCTTTTATAGTCTAAATATTCATCCAGTTCACAATGAAGGTCTACACCATGCTTATTATTTTTTTATCCAATGCTAACTACAGACCGATCTCTAACCTCCCCTTCCTCTCCAAGATCCTTGAGAAAGTGGTCGCAAATCAGTTGTGCGACTTTCTACATCATAATAGTTTATTTGAGAAATTTCAATCAGGATTTAGAAAACCCACAGCACGAGACGGCACTGTGAAAAAATTACAAATGACTCTTAATGGCAGCAGATAAAGGACTCCTCTGTCCTGGTCTTGTTAGACCTTAGTGCTGCATTCGACACATTGACCATGACATCCTGTTGCAGTCGATTGGCATTTCAGGCACGGCACTAATTTGGTTTAAATCCTTTATCAGATCGATCTCAGTTTGTATTTGTAAACGATGACGCCGATAACACCCAACGTTAATCACGAGTTTCCACAAGTTCTTGTGCTTGGAAATTTTATTTATTTATACATGCTTCCTTTGGGCAATATTATCAGAAACAAACATATAAACTTTCATTGTTATGCAGATTGACACTCAATATATTTATCGAGAAACCAGAGGAGAGCAAAAACAACTCTGTAAAATTCATAACTTAAAAAAAAAACATCAACTTCTTGATGTTAAACCCAGACAAACCAAGTAGTTTTTTGGCCCTGAGCACCTCAGAGATGTGGATTCTGTAGACGGCATTGCCCTGGCATCAACACCACTGTAAGATCTCTGGGCGTTATCTTTTGATCGACTTGTCCTTAACTCCACCGCAAAAAAAATCAAGACTGGATCTTCATCTCATCGTAATATTTCAAAATCTCAAAAGATGCAGAAAAAATTTGTTCACTGTTTTTTACTGACTGACTGGATTACAACAACTCCTTAGGCTGCTGCTCTAATAAGTCTCTCCCTCCCCTGAGTTGAGAAAGAATGCTGCAGCTCAGCAAAACTAAGAAAAGAGAAAGAATCACTCCCTGCACACACTGCTGCTAGCACTCTCCCAGTAAAAAAAAAATCAAATCAAAATTCTTCTTTTCTTCTGATACCTTGATTGGTGATGATATTCCATTCTTTCTTAGCTTGTCATTGTCTTGTGTCACTAAGAGCAGACCTACTTGACTAAATGCGGCTTGACTTTGTTCCTAGAGTCTTAAAAAGTAGAATGGGAGCCAGAGCTTTTATATTATCAGCTCTTTTTATGGAACCAGCTTCAATTTCAGTCCGCAGACACAGCACAGTCACCTCGTTTAAGAGTAGACTTAAGACCTTCCTCTTGAGTTAGGTTTATAGTTGTTGCTGAATCAGGTTTGCTGGTCCAGCCCCCCTTTGATGGCTTGCTATAGGCTTATACGGGCCGGGCGGAGTACCTATTTCTTTTCTTTTTTTTCTCCTTTCTCTTCCTTTTCTCCTTCATACGCAATTGCTCTGCTTTCTCCCGCTAGTCCCCTTTTTTTTTCTCTCATGGGGGTCATGGGACCCTATCATACGACATCGATCTATCTGATGGATGGATCTGGGGATCATATGCCTGTCCTGCCGATGACTACATCCACTGTCCTGTTGAGACTCGCCATCTGCCTGATGGATCGTGGAGGTTCCATCGGAATATGCCTACTATGAACTATTCATACACTCTGTCATATTCATTGAATGTATTTTAACTCTAAATCTGTCCTTCTGTACACATTACATCTATTGCATCTGTCCATCCTGGAGAGGGATCCTCCTCTGTTGCTCTCCTCCAGGTTTCTTCCTTTTTTCCCCTGAAGGGTTATTTGGATGTCTATGTGTACAGATTGTAAAGCACTCCGAGACAAATTTGTAATTTGTGAAATTGGGCTATACAAATAAACTGAATTGAATTGAATTCATGGGATCTTTAGTGTCTAGAAGAGTCTTTCTAGTTCTTACATCTGTCACGTTCCTCCTGTGCATGGCCAGATTTGGACTTTCAGGAGCTCATCGACTCCAGGCAGATGATCGAAGAGAACCTGGTGAAGGAGTACAGGAACAGCAGCTACTCCAGCAACACGAGAGCTGAGCTGGAGCGCATCGTCAAGGAGAAGAAGTGTATCTCAGATTCAACATCCGACACCGTCACCTACAACACCTCCTTCTTCCACCAGCTACGTTGGGTTTTCACGAGAACCTTCCAAAGCCTCATACTGAACCCACAGGTGTCTTTGTCCCAGGTATACATCCCTATTACTCACCTCATCATCAATATAGGAATATGATGAACTTGAAGCCATCTGTTGTTTTATTATTATTGCAATGGACATATTGTCATATAAATTATAAAATAAATAACAGAGCACATCTTTAATAAATTATTCTTCACTTCTCAAACTTGCTGACTTTTGCCCAGAATCTTGTAGGAAGATTCTTTGTTAACCTTTTGACAGATTTAAGGTCGCGGTTTCCCCGTTTACCGCCAAGCACACTGGCTGCTAGCTGTAGTTTCATATTTACACATTTATTCTCCTCTGAATTTCTTCTGGTGGCAGCAGCTGCATCTGCAAGTGTTTAAACAATGACATCTCCATGACAAGTGTGATAATATATGCTCCAAATGGAGAAAAAAAACTATGCAGAATACTTAATTCTCTTATTTGTATTGATCTGAGATTTAAAACTCCGTGGATTTTTTACATCACGTCTCAAGTGAGTTAAATAAGCTTTGACGGATGCATTTTTAATAAACATCTCAGTTTTCAGATTTAAGGTTAAAGGTTTAAACATGAGGTTGTGCCACTATCACTGTTACTTTGTTCTTACACCCCAAAGAGTTAAAATATCCGAAAAATAATCTGTCAGTGCTGTTATCATCTTCAACAGGATGCATAGACAGCACTTTGGAGGGGTTGAGACTTAATGCTCTCATTAGTCACCCCATGGCGGCAAAATGCCGTCAGAAGTCTCCTCACTTTAAGAATTGTTAACAGCTACTTGGCCCTAAATAAATCAAAATAATCCTACAAGAGAGGCTCTAGGTGGCGTGGGTGCGATAATCGGCTTTGGTGACTGTTGCGACCCGACTCTTGCCTCTTTGGGCTAGGATCTGAACTGATATCATATCTGGACAAAGCCCCTTGGCCCTGGTCGGGGACTCATCACATGATGCCTTCATGAGCTATCACTCCACTGCCCCGCTTTCACATGAGGGGCTGCGGGGAATGAGGTGAAAAAGCTTCAACCTTATTAGTTTATCCCTTCACCCTGGGAACCACTTAGTCCCATCATAATCTGTAAATTTGTTAGGCTTAAAACTTGTGTCGCTTTAACTTTTCTCACTCTTCAACATTGTCCTCCCCCACCACCAGTTCTGGTTCCAGCGCCGTGGAGGATGATTTCATGATTAGCTTGTTCTTTGCAAAGTGTTGTACGGTGACCTGAATGACGGCCACAAGCCAAAACCGTTTTTCACACAGTAAATTTGTTCTTCCCAGCATTGATAGGGTTTTGACCCCGGTTGCTAATTTAAAAAAGCAGATCTTTCAAGTTTGTCACTAATGCTTCCATTCAAATTATGTGGATTTCTTTGTGCAGATTATGGTCAGCATTTTCCTCGCCCTCTTTGTTGGACTCCTTTTCTCCAATGCCAAAAATGATGCGAGTGGTCTGCAGAACAGGTGAGAAACCTGCGGAAATACTGCACGTGTCCTCTCAAATCCTCTGTTTTCATCCATCCAAATATATTTACTGCACAGAAGTCCATGGCTACCAATGAGGATGGTGAGGTCATGGCCTCCGTATCTTTTCTGGTGATTGGTAATCTGGTAATTACACTATGAAAAACTATCACAACGCGTCATTCAATATATTTTTGGGACGCGGCTTTTTTGAGGCATTTAAAACATTTGAAGAGACTTTTTTTGTTTTTTTAGAAAGGGGGACTTGGAAACCATGACTTTAGTCATTTTATAATAATGGAATAATACGTTATAATAGCTAACCATAAAAAAACACGCCCAAAAATCACTCACTCAACTGTCAGGTAGCAAAATCAATGGGTTAACCAAGACTGTTGAAGGTTGACGAAAGACACATTAGAGAAACTTTCCACAAGCACAAGGTCTCACAATCATTGGCATAGACCTCTTCCATGAACATGATATCATTTAAAAACTGTATTTATACACTGCAACTGGTCTGAGTTGTTTTGAAGTCAGTCATTTACTGTTAATAAAGAAGTGTTAAAAGTAGAGTTCCTGCATGGCTAATCCTCTTACCGTGTTTTATTGGGCACAACCTGGTACTCAAAAACTCAGTGAAGCACATTGTAGATCTCAATAGTCTCCCTCTTTTTTTCTGTGTATGGTTCAGTGAAATATAAGGACCTAATGTCATTGGTTCAGTGAAATATAAGGACCTAATGTCATTATATTTCATGGTCAATGCTTAAGCAGTATAGCTGACACCAGTGTACACGGCTTAAATGTCTCAAGTTATTCAGACCTCCCTCCTTTTGTGCAGGGACAAAGTGGAGTCAGTCCCCCTTTAACAATATTAATTCTAATAATTTAAATATAAAGGTAACAGGAGGGTGAAACATTGAATCGGCATCAAATGACCTTAAGTCCCTGCATGTACATGTGGAGTCAATTCTTGTCGGTGTAATAGGAAACTATTTCATTTACAAAGCATGTTTCATTAGAGTTAAACTTAAAATAAACTATTTAGATGTTATGGTACCTACTTATTCAAGTAGTCCATTTTCTGGACCCCAGTAAATAGTTCAGCCCATAACCTGCTGTAGAACCAACATGTGTTACTTTTATATGTACACTTTGAAGACATAGATAGATATAGCAAGACATGAAATATTGATTAAACCAAGCGAACAGGCTGCTGGCTGTAGTTTCATATTTACCTTTCAGATATTAGAATGTCCTACAGTTTTAAGGATGCGTTGATTGATCAGCCACCAGTTGTTATTGACATAAAAAAATAATTTGATCGATGGTCTCTATAGAGGCCAATCCGATTTTTTATGAAAACGTTTTCAATACAAATGTTCCTGCTTTCTTGCCTGCTCTTTCATTCCCTCTGGACACACACACACACACACACACACACACACACACACACACACACACACACACACACACACACACACACACGCAGACCAGCCTAAAAGGGCAGGTAAAGGTGAAGGACTAAGGCTTGCAGTAATAACAAGACAAAGACGTGGACGCTATGACAGGAGGGCACACCACACGATCTGGATGGTCACTTATTCTCGAGAATCCATGAAGGGGATTGTGAACAAGGTGTGTGTGGCGATCAGGGGGCGGAAACAGACTGTGGACAGCTGCTGGACAGGGAGGGAATGGCAGGTTCTGAAATGACATAAAGTTAAGTATATTAGACTTGTGAGTCACGAATAAACATAACTTGATATCATTTCATCTGACACTCACACACTGGCTACTGGGTAGTAAATGAGCTCCAGCTTTCATTTTGTTTGTCTGGAAAATACCAGTTGTTATTTACCAAACTTCAATCCCTTTCTTTGTTTTCCTTTGTCATTCGCTTTGTATTCGATAATACATATCATCGGTGTGCTCTTTCTCACTGTGAACATCTGGAACCAGCACCTGTGGTATTTGTGGAATATGATATGGAATGTTGCAATAATGCCGAAGAGAGACTCAATGATCAGGTTTTGTTTCTCTGTTCTAACAGGGTGGGCGTCTTCTTCTTCATCACAATCAACCAGTGCTTCAACACCTTGGCTTCAGCTGAGCTCTTCATCACCGAGAGGAAGCTGTTTGTGTATGTAATAGAGGTTGAGGGTGGGGGGGGGGGGGGGGGGTACTCAGTGTGTTCCTGTCTTAAATACAAGGCAGACTTTAGATTTTTAATTAGATATTTATTATTTTTGATAGTCTTTCCAGAAAGCAGTTTACCACTCTATGAATAATACTTCAAAGTATTCCCAAGTACTCCCCACAAAAGTTATCTCTCTAATATGTAACACAACCCTGTGAGCTACGGGGGGGGGGGAACTCTTCCAAATAATCCAGCCACGTAACTATCCATTCATAAAATTAAATTGCACACTTTGGGATCCTCCTTCCCTCAGGAAAACATGCCAACATTAATGGTTTGTACGAGAGGCATTTTAAAATACAACAGAAGTAATCCCGGCCCGTCACAAACCACAGAGCAGAACACCTGCAATGGTAATTAAATATAACATATTCCAACGGTCTAATCCACGGCCGGGGTATCGGACAGATTAATCATCTGTCAATTTAATCGTGCTCCAATCTATAGTTATAATATCAGCCTTTCAAAATCCACTACTGGTCGCCCTCTAGTTTGTAATCAAGTCAAGAAGTCGTGCAGGACACTGACATCATGATGTCATCTATGTGGATAATTAAAAAAAATACATTTGGAATAAGTGTGTCGTGCTAGAATTGTATTCCTTTGTGTGTGTGTGTGTGTGTGTGTGTGTGTGTGTGTTCTTGTGACAGGCATGAGTACATCAGCGGCTACTACAGAGTGTCGGTCTACTTCATCTCTCTGATCCTGGCTGACTTCGCTCTGCACACCATCACCTCGGTTGTCCTCTGCGTTATTGTCTACTTTATTATTGGTAAGATTGACAGATGCATGAACTAATTAATGTGTGGAAGTGTATAGCACTGGATTGAATACTGAATTTGAATGCTCAGTGTTTCAGTCTAGACAGTAGAGGAGTGCTCTCAGTGGAGAGCAGAGCTCCAGGTGCTTCTCCCTCTTCACTCCCAAAGGAAGAAGAGTGGAATTTCACTCAGTTTTCACTCCTTTACAGCCAAACTGGCAACAAAGGCAACAAAAACAAGGATTTATTCATCTTGTATCATGCCTCACTTTTGATTGGAACATATAAGGTGGGAAATTAAGCTGCAGATGCTCCAGTTCAAAATAAAACCAAACTTGAATATGGATGTCAGTTTTTGAACCACGCCAATAGCTCAAATGTGGCCTCAGGCTTGTCTTTTTGCACAGTTTATTGCCGGAAATGCCTTTTGCCACTAAGACAGTTGTTCATCATTTGCAGCCGCTAGCGACTCGTAAAAAAGTTAGTAATGGTAGAAAATATATAATATAATATATAAAAAGTGTGAGGTCCTTGAGCATCGTCGTAAATGAGCACAGGAAATATCATGCTGATTAGTCCAGGAGTAGCAGACACGACAGAATGCATGATCTCCCCACAGTTTACACTTGGCGAAGATAATAATGTGTGTGTGCGTGCGTGCACCCTCAGGGCTCAAATCCACAGCTGCAGCCTTTTTCATCTTCACGCTGACCGTGACTCTGGTGTGCTACACGGCCACAGCCCTGACGATGGCCATCTCAGCCGACCAGAGCTTCGTGGCTCTCGCCAACGTCTAAATAACCATCACCATTATCTTTATGATGGTGAGAGACACAGCTGCATAGGGACAACTCAGATATGCACACACATTGGTTTCAAGAACAATGACTGGCTTGAGCTTTTCCGTTAGTGATGTCAAAATGTTGAGTTTGTGTTGTGTTTTCAGATCTTCACCGGTCTGCTGGTGAATTTACCCAGCTTGCCGGTCTGGCTGTCTTGGTTGCGATACTTAAGCATTCCTCGCTACTGCTTTGAAGTAAGTCACGATTAAATGTTTTGACAAGAAGACCTGCAATAAAATAATTGTGAGAACTAAATGTTTATAGTTCAAGAGAAATAAATTATTACAACCAAAAAAATACATGTGTTTAATACAGATTTGATCTTCACCAGGTATGAAGGTTTATACTGTGTCTCCTGGTGAAACAGGATTTGGTCCCAAATTGAGCTAATAATTATGTGAGCACACACAATATACAATGTTTAAAAATAACAAGTTCTACATTTAATAAATATGAATGCAAGCTAGATATTAATTGTCTAAGCCAACACCAAAATCATTAGTGACTAAAAGCTGAAAAAGATTTGTTGCCCGCCATTATTTTTTAAATTTATTTATGTATTTATTATTTTCAGCAACAACAATTATTTGGACAATAACATATAACAATCAGCAACAATCAACACAGTGCAATAATTGAAACATATTAAATGTACAGAGGAATACAAAATATAAAACAGAATGCCCAGACTAAAAGGTAACAGTAAGTTTAAAAATTGTAATGTAAGTTTAAGTAACTCAAAGTCCACTTACTGGCTTCTTACCGAGCTCTCAGTCCGAGTCACTGGTTCCTTCTTTGCTGATAAAGATGTGAGATGCAGTAGCTCTCTGTCTTGTTACTTATTGGTCAATATTAAATGCTGATACTGATACACCTGCATTAAACTGATATCAGCCTATAGATTGGCCCTGATTTATCAGGCTTTAATAATGTGATCCCTTCTTTCTCCCTGTTCACAAAGCCTACCTGATGATGATGTAATATTGTAATACTGATAACAATTATGATCTGTGCATATGCTACACTATAGCCTCGTTATATTTATAGATACATTTTATTGCCAAGTAGGCTTTGATGTACACGCGTTGGAGTTTTGGTGCACAACAAACATAGAAAGAGTTAAACAAAAACTAAAAACGATTTTGCCCAAGACACATTTTTTTGGACAATGATAATTAGTAACGCTATGACCTCATTCCTCCATTGATCAACACAGACCAGCATGCCGTCTCAGTCTAGTGTCTAATCTACTGTATTGACTAAGACCTGCTAAGCATTTTATTGATTACGTTGTCTATGTTTAGGCCTTGGAGATTAATGAGTTTGTGGGTTTGAAATTCTGTGACGAGGCTGTGATCCAAAGCAGCAACATGTCCCATGTAGTGACCAACAGCAGTATGACGTCCGGCGGCCAGATGTGAGTAGACCTGCATGCTTTATGATCTGCTTGTATCTTACTGGTTTACACCAAAGGGGAAAAATTAAGACTCCTCCAGTCGAGCTAGTTCACCGTGTTTCGTGTTAAAAGTGAACATTGTTCCAGTCATAGGCATCATGCCAGTGGACACACATTTCTTAAATCTGCTTGAATATTGATATATACCGTGCAAGTGACCACTTGGGATTGTTCTTTCAGCTGTACAGGAGAGCAGTATCTGGAGCACATGGGAATAGAGTACAGCACCTGGGGATTGTGGCAGAATCATGTGGCGCTGATCACTCTGATGTTCATATTCCTCATCATCGCTTATCTGAAACTCCGCTACATCAAGAAATTTACTTAAATGTGTGATTATGCATCTTTTATTTTTGGCTTCAATGAACCAGGCCAATAGCTGTTCACTGAGCACTTCACCTGTAAAATAATAGTATACCATTATTTGCTTTTGTGCAGTTAGATCTAGATAACTGAAACCACTGTCATATCTAGATACCAGAGTATTGATCTTCTCATCGAACTCAAAGTGAATAAGCAATTTTTTCCCAAAACATCTCTTTTTTGTGTGTGTTTATGTTTAACATTTATATAGTGTCATATCCCATACGGCTAAAAGAAAAACCTGCAAACTGGTGAAGGGCCAAGCTGGCTGCTGGGTCTCAGGTGGGAACACTCTCCTGTGAAAATGTCATTCATGACTTCAGCTGGTTGGCACATGCAGGGATGTGATGAGGCCAAACAGTTGCACTCATATTGACTCTCATCAGGGGTATTCTCACATCCACTGTGGACACTGACAATGGCCGGTCCGTGACTCTTTGTTGAGGAGATCAAAGTCAGCTTAAAAGGTGTTGAGTTATCTGTGTGGCCTCCCACACGGGGTGCGGCTACTGCTTTTGTAACCTGCCACATTCTGGATCGCCTGTCACATATATTTAGTGTTGCTGGTCCTGAGGTCTCTCTTGACGCCTCCGCTTTGCCTCTTTGGTGCCAGTTTTAAATCTTGCTCCAGGGCGATGCTTTCTGCTTTATTCTTCACGCTTCATTGTCACCTGATGAAAAAGCAGCTTTTTGGGGATAGAGCCCTCTTCTCTCCTCTCCAGCCATTCAGGCTTTCTTGTTGGGGACTGATTTGAGTGTCTTTGTGATCACCACATCATTAACACACTTGCTGATATATGATGTCACTGTGGATGTATAGTCCTGAACATTGATGTTGTTCTCCTGGCTGATCCCTGAGATGTCTGTACAGTCTTAATGGCTTAATCTGTCAACAATGAAACTGGTTTTTTTTCCTGATGGTTTGGTTGGTTTAATCCGCTGGGAGAAGGTGGGCAGCAGAAGCAAGAACACATGGTCTGGTGATCCAAGTCGGAGCAGGGGAGTGCTTTTTAGCTGCCGGGAATATTTGTACCAGCACAGTCCAGGAGGATGTTTCCTCTTTTGGAGACGTGAAAATGCTGGTGGAATTTAGGTCAAACAGATCGGAGCTTTGTTTGGTTAGAATCAACTGCTATAATAAAATATACCACCCATTTATATTACAATACAGCTTTTTGAAAACATGCATACAAATGTTCATGTAACTTTGTTCTATCTGTGTTTTTTTCTCAGTGCAGTGTGTTTTAAGGTTGACCTACAGTTTTTCTGTTGAGTGTTTGTGATTGTTGGTTGAGTTTTGGGTCATGATCATAAGAAGAATACTTTTACAGAGCAGTGATTTCCTAATAATTTCCAAAAAGGTTCCAGAAAATAACTATATAATTTGGCAGTATTATTCAATTTTTGTGTACAGTTCAAATCAGTTGATTCCGATTAACTGCAAGTTTAACCTTACGTATTTAAGTCTGTGCACGCCAGGTCAGCAGAACATACACAACATACTGGAACCAGCTGAGTGAACTGGCCACTAAGAGTTCTAAAGCTGTGCTGAATACTTTAAAGCTGTGCATAGAGCCACGGCTTTATAACTCCTTCAAAAGCTTTAGTGAGTGTTTATGCAATACTGGAACCTATCTGAGTGACCTGGCCTCTGAGAGTACTGCCAATGCCCTGTTCGGACCGGGGCATATAGGTGGAGGCTAGGTGGAGATGAGGTGTGTGCATGGGGATGTTTACCAGTATCCCATAGTGTTAGTGGAAATTAGACACAGTGGGGGAAAAAGCATAATGTGAATGTTGCGGTTAGCTCCCGCCTTACGCACCTCGTAATATTGGGAACAGATTGGCTGGGATTTGATAAGTTAATGGCTGCGGGGGTGCGTTCAGGGCCGACGGGGTCATGTGGTATGTGTGCTGTGCTCAGCGGTGATGCGAGGTTGTCCGACACTGCAGACGGGGAGGGGGAACCGGCGGAGACTCCCGTGGAGACGCCACCGGCTCTTCCATTCCACGGAAGATTTTCCACCCGAGCAGTCTCTGGATGATGACAGCTTTAGAACTCCGACAAGAGCTTTAGTGTGTGTTGCTGCAATACTGGAACCTATCTGAGGGAGCTGGCCACTGAGAGTTATAAAGAAACATTTGTTTTCTTTTCTTTCCCAATTAGTTTCAGATTGATAGAGAATTATCCATTTAAGTGTTACTGAATACTTTAAACTTTTAGTCCAGTATATTTGCACATCACCAGGTCACATTTTGAATAGATAGCTCCGGTGTGCATTTGCAGTCATATTTTAATTGTTGCATTACTTAGTTCTCGGTATCTTCAGGCATAAATTAGTTTATACAAGAAAGGAAATGTGATCATAATTCAAGAATAAGTACATTACCATTTAATAAACATTCAATGTAGTCTAAAGAAAATCAACAAACAATATTGATTTGGCATTGCTTCCTGATCCTTAATATATAAAGCATGTGGTATAAATTATGTTAAAAGTTTTGAAAAGTAAGATAATGTTTTATAAAATGTGGTTAATGAATCACAATTGTGGTTGTTTTCTTGTCACTTAAGAGGAATCATAAATGCAAGAAATAAAAGAAACATATATTTTAATAACACTTTATTTGGCGTAACAGATTTAAAAAAGAAATAGATTGTAAAAAATGTAAGGCACAGACAAAAAATAGTAAATGCATGGGTTTCCCATGAACACTAAATGCACTCCAAATCGAAGTTTGTTTTAAGTTACAATATGTATCATAAAATGATAAGCTATTTAATTTGAAGCTTAAGTGATGTACAGAGGATAAGTAAATATGACAGAATGTGGCATACTTGAACCTACTGTGTATTAAGATTATAAAAAAAATAATCAGCAAAATTAACAGAAATGCATTTTTGGTATTTGTGTAAATGTGTCGATGAAGTAATCAAATGTGTGGATACAGTAATCAAAAGCAGGTGAGCATATTTCTCATTGAATACTAAAAGCATACGCTGTGTATTCACACAAGTACGGTTGCATGCTGGTGTATTATATCCACTACTGTATCTAATACTGTGATGTCACACTGTACTGTGAATCCGTTGTTATTCTTCAACCTCTTTCAACATTGAAATGTTTCCTCTCATCATCCTGTTAAAGTTATACTTGATAATAGCTTTAGTGAATACATTTTGATGCATCACAGAAGAACCTCTCTCACTTTCAGTGCAATTAAGTATTTGAGGTGAAGTGCATTTGATTTTGTCACCTCCTTTGTAATACCTCATGACATATTATCTTGGTTACTTGTACTGCTGCAGGGATTTTTCCAGTGCAGAGGTTTTTTTTTGCCAGAGTGGAGTATTCTTCCCCGGACCCCATCCTCACACATGGCTGCTCCCGTTCGTGCTCATGTCGAGGCCGTCGGTGGACAGGGAGGAGGGCGGGCGGGGCCGGGGGCCGACGGGAGTGGCAGACTGTGGGTGGCTGACCTGTGAGACCACATCGTCGGACTCGCAGCGCTCCAGCTCCTCCCTCACTAGCCTCTCCATCAGCTCACTGTGGACGTCTGTGTCCCGTCCCAGACGCTCATCCTGACGGACAACAGCAGATGAAGTTGTACGGCTTGTTTACAAGCACATAAGAAACCACGGTGCACTGTTGTAAACGTAGATTACTGTAGATCTGCATATCTAATGATGGAACACTGCTTATTTATGTTAATTGAATTTATTATGTCAAATGTATGAATATTCAGCTTTCTCCAAAAGTAATCTAGCTGATGAAATCAGGTTTTCCTTTTCGGGTCATTGCAGAAAGGTCTCTGTAACCCAGTTCCTTAAACCTGCAACGGATATATTTGGCCACAAGAGGGCAGCAGAAACAAGCTGTAAACAAACCCCTGACGTCACTTTTTAAGTTGATATTGCAAACTACTAATCAGTTGCCCATTAACAGATCCAGCAGATATGGAGCAACATAATTAATGTAATTAGAGTCTTATTACTGGCCGCCTTATGTTTTCAAATCCAAAACTCTATTTCACTCCCTCTCCCTCACTCTGTGTCTCCACAACGTCTCACCTCCATGACTCCGTCCAGCAATCTGCCCAGCACATCTCTCCTTCTGAGTACGGCTCTCTCCATAGTTTCCAACTTCACGATCACAGCATCTATTTTGGACACGATGCTGCCGATTGAGTGCTCCATTCTGTCCACACGTCTCACCAGCCTGGGAAACAGAGAGACGCAAGTCCCTTTTAAATACACATTAAATGTGTCGTACTACGATAGTCATATACATTTATTATTAATAGAAAATTAATCCATTATATAGTTTGACTACCATGGATGCATTTACAAGTTTATATTTGTAAAGTATAGGTTATTACATGTCTTGCTCAGTAGGAATCCTTCTTGAAATGTGTTTATGTTTAAAAAGGAAACAAAATATTATCGACTGATATATTATTATCAGACTTTTGAAATTCAAATATCAATATTGGTAAAAATCTAGTATTGGTAGGGCTTTGAAGATAACCCCATGTGTTTACAAACTGATGCCATTATTTCTATTATTCATCAGTACAAGTTCTGCATTCATTCATCATCAACATGCATGTAAGTTATATTAATATATAATAATAAAAGCTCCATACACTTGAAACTCTTCATAGGAGACGCCCCCTGAGCTGCTGCCGCGGTGACGAGAGCTGTGGCCGCTATCCTCATCATCGTCTTCCTCCGAGTCCTCCTGTGTACGGGGAAAGCTCCGCCCACTGCTGGGTCGAGTCAGCGAATTGCGTTCCAGATCCAAGTCCTCCTGGCAAGCGAGCAGAGACACACTGAACATCTGCAGTGTTGTTTTGGCGTAAAAAATACCACGTGCATGCAGGTGTGTTGCGTTTACTCCCCGCGTTGCTGTTGGCGTCATCACTCACTCGCTCTTTCTCCAGGTCGTCTCTCATCTGCTGGTGTTCATGCTCCGTCAGCTCCTGGTCGCCGTCGTGATCATACTTGGCAAAGATTGCCTGGATCTCTGCGTCCGTGTGGCCCTTTCTGAGGAAAGAAAGCAATCGAAACAATCTCAGGACATGTAGCATTGAAATAATATCAGAATAGTTCATAGCTTTTAAGTGTTATTTGAAGTTGTCTTTACCCTTTAAGATCCTGGCGGAGTTCATTAAAGTTTAGTTTCCCCCCGGCCTGACGCAAACTGTCGGAGATGTCGTCTACTGCCGTCTTCTTGAGTCTCAACTTCATTAAAGCTTTGTTACAGCCCTGAGAGAGAAGAATCCTTCATTAGCTTCTAGAGCAGTTACTTCATTGCCAAGGCTGCTCCGGTTGATTTAACGGACTTCATCTGACTCGCCAAAAAGAATGCTACATGTAGTTCAATACCTTCTTAAGGAGATCAGTCATTTCCATCTCAGACCTCTGCTGGGACATGTCGGCCTTCACCTCAGAGTATGTGTCATTGATGATGGCAAGGAACATGTTCTATACAGAAAGGATGAGAATGGGTGTTTTTGTGTTTGTGAGGGGGTTTATGTAAACAAAATTAACAAACTTTATCACAACAAGTATCGACACCCTACTCACCATGAGAATAAAGAAGATGAAGAAGACAAAGGTTGTATAGTAGATGGGTCCAAGCACTGGATTTGCTTCCTCTATTTCTGAGAACTCAAAGTCTCCCAGAATGATACGGAACTGGGTAAATCTACACAACCAGAAAGAACATTTTAAGAAAACAGTAGTTGTTTCAGATGGTTTTGTTCATGTGTGGAGTTGACGCTGAATTACATACATGCTGGCTTGGAAAGTGCTGAAATCGTTGACTTGGGTTCCAAACACCAGGTAGGCTAGTTGAGCATACGCCAGGAAGATGATGAAGAACATGATGGCAAAACCCACGAGGTCCTTGGCACAGCGAGACATAGTGCCGGACAGCTGGCTCATGGTCTTATTGAAGTTGATGAACTTAAAAAGCTGCAAGAATGTGAGAAATTATTATCCGGTGGGACAGTATGTGGGTTCTTCCGCTGTGGTGGTTTACGTCTGATTATGAACCAAAGGGAAAAGATTTGTACCTTGATCCAGGAAAAAAAGACAATGACTGCGGCCATGTTGTTGAACTGGATCTGCAGGTTGGCTAAAGGCTCAAAACTGGGGTGAGCAGTGTGGTTCTCCAACAGGCCTTTCAGACGGTTGCCAACCATGGCGGTTCTGGTTATGTTCATAATGATGGCAACGACACTCAACTGAAGAAAGAGCAGACAGAGAAGCCAACACACTCAGTCAGTCTGGTTACAAATGATTACAAATGATTTGAATAACGATGATACACACCATGACAATGAGAACATCCAGGCAGTTCCACAGGCTCTTGAAGTAATGCAAGCGGTGGATGCGGATCTCCAGCACTTCCTCCACCATGTAGTAGAGGATGAAGAGACAGAACGCCACCTCACACAGACCCACAAAGTAGTCCCAGCCGGACACATAGCGTATCAGACGCACTGTTTGGAACTGCCAAGAGGTCACCACCCCACCAGTAGCAGGAAACTCCACCAACAACCTGACAAATGCATACATTTAACAAATAAAGTACAGGTGTCAATCAAGATTGTCAACAAAATTAAATAGATTATAAAGGCTATTGAATAAATGTTTTGTCAACTGACAGCCATTCTGATAATTAATGAGTTATTTAAGTTGGTTATCAAGCAGAAATACCAAACATTCACTAAAGTTTGATACTTTTTCTGTTTCATATTCTCTTAAATTTGATATCTTTGGATTTAAAAATGTTTGTCAGACAGAAGAAACAATGTGAAGACAACAACGGATGTAGATGTAAATTAGATGAAAAATAAATGAAAATATAGCAACTGATTCATGTGTATCAAGGAGGGAGGAAGATAACCACGATGATTTTTTCAACTATTTAAAATGTTTCTCCTGTAAATGTTCAGCAGCAAGCACACTTCATTTTTCTCCTCACAACGTGGCCCTTTGTCCAAATGTTAGATGAAAGATGAGATGCCTTTTTGAAGAATGTTTAGCTTCTGATGAAACCATTTCAGAACTACCGGGTGTCATTGTTCTGTCATTATTGTACTGCAGGTTCTTTGTATTCCATATCAGATCAATACATCTGAAACCTAGAGACAACATTGTAAATAGATATGAGATTGAAGAGTCTTACCTGGCGATGCAGAAAAGGTTGATGTTCCCATTGTAGACAGAGAAGTCGAGGAACACCGCTCTGGTGCCTCTGTCCAACCACAGCTGGTCTTTGAGAAACTGCAGTTGGGTTGCTGACTCCTCTTTAGTTCGGGACAGGTCTTGGTAGTACCCTCCACCTCTATATTTAGATATCTGGCCCACATAACCACTCCCGTTCATGTCACTCTCTGCCGTATGCACCCACCTAAGAGACAATCGAAAGAAAAGATGTCGCATGCAGACACGTGTAAGTGTAATACATTCGATACAGATCTAGCCTCCTTTTAAAACTGATAAAATAATGTAATTGAACGGTATGAAATTAAATGCATAGACTTACGCGGTTCCATTCTTGGGGCCAAAGGAGGTCGTCTGCTCGTTGGTTGGGGTGTACATGTTGAAGCAGTCCAGCACCTCGTCTCTCAGATCTTCGTGGACGGAGCAGGATTCGTTTCGGACTTTGACCTGCCGGAGCCGTGGCACTCCGAGGAGGAGGTTCTCGTAGTAGATGAGACTCTGATTCTCTGGCAGACTCTTGTTGTTGTACCACACCTCCCAGTACATGCCATTGAGGAAAGGTCCCTCTGTGAACTGTAAGTGTAGAATAGACAGAATTACAACACAGGGGAGACGATAGATACCCTGATGGTCGATTATTGTGATTGTTTATCACCAGAAATGCCTGGTAGCATCAACCTTTCCACAGTACACACTGTGAAGTTTTTTCTTTTTTTTTTAAATCAAGAAACAAATGTGTTTTGTAGATAGCTCCGCTTCTGAGAGTTCACAGTTTTTTCATGTAAACACAATATGCAATAATTTTGCATACATGAAAAAACACCAACTGTGAACTGTCAGAAGTGGATCTAATACAAGACGCATTTGTTTCATGATAGCTATAATCTGACTACAGACAGACTTTACTAATGTGCATGAAGGTTATAAGTGCTGCACTTCTTTTCCGACACTGGAGCAATGTTTCTTTTACTTCTGATAGGATTTTTCTGTGAGATCGGCATGTTTGCTCACATTAAAAAGCACCAATGTGCTCTATTTGATGGCGTTATTTAACATTATGCTCTGAATGTCTAAGGAAAAAAAGTATTAAGACATTTTTGGAAATTCCCTAATTCATTTTCTTGCATAAACTGAAATAAGAGTGAACAGCTTGTCTGGTTCTGACTGAAAGTAACACAATCCCCCTACCAACAATCCCCCTACTGAAGCTCGCTAATTGACTGGTGCCGTTAAGTAGAACTGGGCCAGTTTTCCCGTTTACCGTCTTTCTGTTAAATTCAGCTTAGCAGCTGCTGCTTGTAGCCTTGTGTTTAAAAGACTGATAACAGAGTACTTTGCAAATTATCATCTAACTCACAGCAAGAAAGCAAATATGTGTATTTTCTAAAACGTCTAACTGCTCCTTTAAAATCTTGCATCTGACCTTCTGACTTACATGTGCAGAGACTTCTTTTCTCCAGATGTAACACAATGATACAAGATGATATCTAAAGTAAAAGATGTCTTAGTTTACAAAAAAGAAATGAATTTTCCATTTTACCTTCCAGAAGTCCTCCATGGTTGAGAGGCTTCTAAAAGAGGAAGGGTCCCCGGCAGACAGCGGTGTGTCCAAGAACAGCTGAGACATGACTTTGGTATAGTAGTACATATTGGCACTCACCATCCCATAGGTCACTGCAGAGTGAAGCACAATACAACATAACCATTATGGAAAGTGATATTCCTTTTAGCACCAGCTACATTACAAGCCCTTGTTATATTGGAGAATGACGAATGAACAGAGAGGGAATCTTTCTGTGTATATCAAGGTGCAGTTTACATCTGGTATGTAATTCAAAGACTAGAATGAGGTCAGACTTCATTTTGTTTCACCTATGCATTCCTATTCCTTGTAGTATTCAGTAGATGTACGGAGCAGCTCTGGAAACTATGTTTAATAAGCAAAGTCTGCTTGGCACAATGTGCCTGTATCCAGTCGGCCAATAAATCATTTCCTGATCCACCCAAAACCAAAGTTTGGCATTTTTCATCGCAGCAAATAAAGTAGAGAAATGTTACCACACGTTTGAAATTTGGGATTTCCATCAACTTTTTTACCATCCCAAAATACACCTATCAAATGTATGCTGTTGTTGAAATACAACCCTGGGACGAGTGTCAGAGTTCCATTTTTCCAGCTGCCAAAACCATCAAGCTGACACTGTGAGCTTGGAAAATAACTTTTCAGCTCCAAGAAAGGTGCCCACGGCGGCATATTTTAAAGTGCTTTCTCTGAGCCACTTGGATCAACTGTCAATTCACTTTTGAAATTCACTTCGTATTTTCCACAATGTTCCACATATTTTTTAGCATAATCTTGAAACAATGTCTCCCTCTGAAGCCAGTGTGTGTATGCTGTATAATATTAATTGTTACAGCATACTTTTTTTCAGTTACTATACAACCATACTGTCTTGAACAGGAAATGATGTAATGGACACAGAGACATACTGGTTACAATATTGTGTATTGTTACCTGAGATCTTCCTGGAGCTGTCGCATCACCATGACCAATTTATTATTAAAATGTTTTGCCACTTAAAAAAAGCAAGCTGATTGTTCTGAAGAACATGCCAACCAACATTGTTCATAAATCTCACATCCTTTTACGGGCTTTTCGGGTGTTTACTTACAGATACAAATGGTGATGAGGAACGTGATATATGTAATCATCTCCCTCAGCACGTTCCTGAGGTACCTCTCTCTACTGCTGTCACTGTCCTCCATCAGCTCTGTGCCCCACAGAACTGCCAAGGAAAAAACAGAGATTCAACAGGACTTTAGCATTAAGGGAGACACAATTACATAAATATTGACTTAAAACCTACAATATGTTCTTACTGAGAACTTCTCAGATATGGAGTTTGAGAGAGCAGAAGTCCATGCTTATGATTTATGAAGAGATTGCGAGAAGCAAAGAATTATATTCTTCAGGGACACTTTAATAGAAAGAGCTTATGTTTGTTGTTAAATGTTGTATTTATAATTCTTTTGTTATCTCACATTACTATAATTTAGTTTGACCTACGTTATTCTAGTCACGAGACTGTGTGTTTCACATAAGCTCTCCGTTTGGTTTGATGGCTGCATTTTAATTACTTCATTCATCAATTATAATATACACTATTCTGTGAAGTTTAAGAAGCATAAAGTATGAGTGACTCACTTCTGATCCTTTGGAGTATCTGCTTCATACAGCTGCGGTGGTCGTGGCTGTCCTGTTGCCGGGCGTCCACAGTCGGGGTCGGGTAGAGTCCTCCTCGGGGGACCTGGGTGCTGCTGCCCGCGCCGGTGTAGTTGCCCAGGCCGCTGCTGCAGCTGCTGCTGGAGGCCGTGGACACCGACCTCCTCCCGGGGCTCGCCGGAGGCCAGTCGGCTTCCATAATCTCCTCCTCGGCCTCAAAGCCCGGGTTGTCCCGGCTCCACGCTTGTCTCGACGGTGGGGACGGGGTGCCTGTGACTCCTCCGAGACCCAGGTCTTGGTGCTGGATGTTCTCCATCTCTATCCCCTCGCCCGAGTCGAGTGTGTGCGGCGACATGGCAGTCTGGCTCTGCGGCGGCGGCTGCGGTTTGACTCGGGAGGAACTCATGGTCCAGAAAAAAGTGAACCGTTATGCAAAAATACGAAAAACTTCAGATAAATGTTTCCGGCTGGAACATTTTCGGGCAGTCGCTTCAGATGTAATGAACGTTAAACGCCTAAAAACACACACACACACACACACACACACACACACGCAGGACAGATTGAGAAAGTTTAGACAAATAACTAACCGAGATAACGTCACACGGTTTTGTAAAAGTCACAACCTAGACATTTAAAAATGCTCCTAACAGCCAGAGAGAGTAAGATAATAGTGTTCACTCTCAACAACCCGTCAAGAAAACTTTCCGATCTTCAATTCCGTCTAAAAAACGATGTCATCCGTTAGGAAGCGATGCCTTTAAAGCGTTTAAAGTTGTTCCCTACTCAGCTATTACACGTTATGACCTAATGAGTTATTTACATGACGCCGATGGTCGCATTAGAATGCCGTTTTCATGTGGAAGAAGAAAGGTACTTTTCTTGCCCCGGGACAGCCATCTTGTTCTCGGACTGTATCTCTAAAAAACTCTTTCTCCTGGACTCGGATGAGAAGTTATGGCGTCGCAGTAAAGGATGGAAAAACACCTCTGTGGGAAACTGTTTTCTTTTCTGACATGACATGCTTTGGGCTCATTTATATTAGCTAAGTGCACTTAGATTAACGGGTTTGATTTTAAATCTTTAAGTTCTTTTTTGCTTGTTTGTTTTTATTAATTCATTACATTAATTAATTGTAACTTTTTTAAATGTCTTCTGATCACTTTTCAGTTACGACCAATAAGCCTTGCATTTATTTGTAATGTTTTTAAATGTTAAATACAGTAGTTAGATGAATAGAAGTTAGTGTTTCGCAAACTCTGTTTGGGTCAGCGGTTGCCATGACAACAACGCATGTGAGCGCCTGTCCAGCTAAAACAAAAATGGTATTATGCGATGCGATGAAGGTTTAGCATATTTAAAACATATATTGTAACAGTTGTTGTGAGGACAAAACCTCAACTTCATAGCTTGAAATTGTGTATATTCCTCACAACACAAGTTATAGAGTTGTTTCTAATTACAATAATCACACAACAAAGTGCGGGATTGTTAAGAGATTTATTTTTTAAGAAAGCATCAAAGCATAACTTTTTTGCAGCAAACACAGTTACTTACTTGTTGAGGTACACATACTCATTAGATCATGTTGCCCCCCTCGCCCATTTTTCCTTTGTTTAATCAAAACAGTAAAGCACATAAACTGTGTCTGTATGTTATATTTTATACATTTTAATTTAATTGGCTGTTGTGGGAATACTTTCGTTTTATAACTTTGTTTACAAAAAATGTGGCAAATTAATGGTCAATTTACTCTGTTTTAGTTTATAACATTGACAAAAGTGTAAGACACATGGTCCACTTGGTGACGCTCACTTTCCAGACTTGTACAAACTGAGACTACACTTGTGACAAGGAATATTGCCATTTTTGCATGTATGTACAATTGCACTGAAGCAGCTGTTTGCATAGCAGTAGCAGATGTAGCTCCATAGCTGACCCTAAACTGTGTCCAACTTATGGGAATGAGTGATGTTTCAGATTTGTTTAGTTTTAATTAATATATTGATATTTATATTATTTTACGGTTTAGGCTGTCTGTCTCATATCCAGCACTTACCACAATTGGAAAAATAACGTTAGTTAAATTCTTGGTCGCCATTTTAAAGAGCAGACAAAGTGAAAGGAGACAGAGAAAATGATTGAGAATGGTCGAGAAGTCATAAATAACAGGAATGGAAAAAAAGCTCCGATTGAAGTAACAACAGTGTGAGGTTCAATACTTCGACAAAATATCTTTGGGACAGCGTTAGTAGAACGTTTGGGAGGCGGGGTTATTTGTCTGTCGTCATAATTTATGTTGCCTAGTGTAAACAGTCCATTGGCTGACTCTTTGTGATGGGGGTTCCCTGCCCCAGATTGCAGGGGTAAAACAATAAATAGAACCTATCACTTTAAATCTGCAATCTCTGGGACAGCAGAGATCATAAATTGTTAGTTAGTGGCGCGAGGGAAATATCACTATTCCCCCTGGGACATTACACAACAGTTTACAGCCGATTACTCGAAGATATTTATTAAACATAATTCTGTCTACATAGATAGTCTTTCATAAGGTAAGTGAGCCTCCTCTAGAGCTAGGCTACAAGGCGGTGGACAATCTAACGTGAACTGTACGAGCCAACGTTAGCTCGCTAACTGCATTGTCTGACGTTAGTCGAAACCACGACCGCTCGCTAGATTGACAGTAATTGGACAACGTTGCCATCTCGTCAGGCATCCCGCTACTGTACAAGCGGCCCACGTTAGATATGTAGTCAGAGACCACTCGTGTCAATTAAATTAGTCAAATCTGCCTTCCTTTGTTTTCTTTGAGCTAGCATAGCACTCAATTTGTTTCATTGATAATGGTTTGACAGTCGCTGCAAGTTGGGGGTAATTTATTTTAAAGTTTGAGGCAACTATCCCATACGAGTTGTATCGAATGTGATTCCGTTCATTTTTAAATGAGTAGCTATTCTTGCCAATTGTCGAGTCTCCCTGGCATGCCATGGATCTAGTTTATTGGTGCAGTTGCAATGGCTATCGCCGGGCTCAACGTTACGTCGCTGTGGTGTTTTCCCCCCGCTTGCTATCGGCGTGCAAGCTGTTTGTTTGAGAGCACAGCAAAGTGACGTTTCGCCAGGTCTACATTTTCTGTGCTTATCGGCAATAACTAACGCTATGTGTTTTCTTGAAATATGCGTTTCTCCTACAAATAAAAAAAATGTAAGCTGAAAAGTGACGACGCCACAAGTTAGCTCAAGCTATTGTTAGCTGGCCAACTAGCATGTCTCCAGCTTTGCGTTGCTTTTCTGTTTGCCGGGCTAGCGTTAGCATTTAAAATGACAGCAAAGAGGCCAGTAGTTCAGAGTGCATTCCTTCCCTTGTCTTTGTAGTCCAGAAAACGTTTACCTAGCTGACGTTGGTGGTGCGCAATGTATAGGACAGGAACCTAAAATAAAAAAGATGAATCTGTCATGTCATTTGCGACAAATATCAGAAATGCCAAACTGTTGTTAGCATGGACATGAAAGGCCTAACGCTAACTCGTACAGTAGGCCACTTATCTACAAAGGGACGCGTGTGTGTGACTCGTATGTAATGTACGATATACTGTTTAAAAGTGGGATGCAATTGTAGTAAAGTTCGTTCTCTCCGTTGCTGAACTGGAACAACTGCGTCGATCGCTTGCCTTTTTTGTTTATCTACAGACTGTTTTCCTCTTTGTCTCATTGAATAAACGTGATGGCGCAGTTGTGTGTTAGCTCGTGTGTTAGCCAGCTAGCTTAACCGCCAGCTGCCTTGTTCATGTCATATGATTGCTGTGGATCAGATAAAACATGGCCCTAATGAGACTACAAAGTAAAACGTTGCTCCTTTTTAAAAAGGAGACGTGATTGACCTTTGTACTTCCTCTAACGTTACTTGCTACTCAAACGCAAGTGTTTACCTGAGGTAAAACAAACGTTCACGACTACTAAAATAGTCCTCCATTAAATTGCCTAACCTCAAATATTTCAGATAACGTTGGCAGTCTAACTGACTAAGCTTATTTTCCAGGTCATATCCTACACTCGCTTGCCAAGTCGTTAGGTATGCCTCGCCAAATTATTATAGTCTTGTACAAAAGCTTTGCAACAAAGGCAACCTATACGGAAGTTTAAATAGGTTAGGAAAAGTGTTGCTTTAACTGAAGTATTTGTTGTATAGGCTGTAGTTATTGTGGTGCACTTAAGTTGTATTGTGTTACCCCAAGTTAAAAGATATTACGATTCAATCTTAGGAACAATATAAATCACGTTCGCCTCCAAAATGACCAACAATTTCAATCAACATCTCTTCTGAATAAACTAAAGATTTTAATGAAAGACTCTAAGCTTTTGTGAACATAGTGTTGAAAGCAAGGCTGTAGTCTTAGACTGCATTGTTTTGTTTTTTAGATACTGTGCATTACATTTCTAAATGTAATTTTTGCAATTAATTACCTGTATATCTTCTGTTTCAGCACTTAATATTGTTTACCAAAGAAATGGTGATGGAGAAGCCAAGTCCCCTGCTTGTAGGGCGGGAGTTTGTGAGGCAGTATTACACACTCTTAAACAAGGCACCAGATTTCCTGCACAGGTAACTACTTGAATGTATAGTGGAAGACACAAAGTTTGTAAGTTTTGGTTATGCTGTTTAACTTTCTTTTTGTCGTACCATTAGGTTTTATGGGAGGAACTCTTCCTATGTTCATGGAGGACTTGACCCGAGTGGGAAGCTGGCGGAAGCGGTGTACGGGCAAGCGGTAGGTGCTATGGGCCAACAATAAAGATTTACATTGAAAACACTGTAATAAGTGCATGGTACAATATTATTCATTCTTTTTTTAAATAAAATTGAACATGGTAAAAAATGTATAATTGGCAGCATTTTAGAAAGGAAGACGCGATGTTCACAAGATTTCTACCTTTTTCTGACAATTTTATATTGACATGTATATCAGCATTTCTGTTGATTTGACTGTCCCAAAAGTCACACATAAAAACATAAACATCACCTTGATTTTGGGGTTAAGCTGAGAAACAAATGTGAAAGTAGACACACTGGCTGACCTCAGATCGTTTCTAACTGCCAAATTCTTGACGACAATGTGAATCGGATATTATAACATCTTTTTGTTTTTGAAAACAATTGTTGATTTTTACAATTTTTCTCAATTTTTCTGGTTATCCACTTGTCTCTGCATCTCTCAGGAAATCCACAAGAAGGTCATGTCCCTGCAGTTCAGTGAGTGCCACACAAAGATTAGGCACGTGGATGCGCATGCCACACTGAGTGATGGAGTGGTGGTGCAAGTCTTGGGAGAACTGTCAAACAATGGTCAGCCCATGAGGAAGTTCATGCAAACATTCGTGCTTGCTCCCGAAGTGAGTACCCCTCTACCTTTCAGTACTATTAACATACATGGAGGATGAGTGATAAATAATGTATTCCTACGATTTCTAGCTTAATGAATAGAAATGGACATGTTGGACAGAGCTGGTATCTGGAGATCTTTTGCTCTTGTGAAATTGCTCACAAAAATCGTCAATAATTTGAGTAACCAATGTGTGTAAAATACATTTCATGGTCCTTCAATTTCAAAGTCGATTGCTTTCATTTTTTAAAAATGGATACTGTTTGCATGACAAATTTCCTTAGGGTTCTGTGGCGAACAAGTTCTACGTCCACAATGACATCTTCCGTTACGAGGATGAGGTTTTTGGAGACTCTGAAGCTGAGCTTGATGAAGGTAAGACATTAACAAATATCCTAAACTAACCTTTTTTGTTGTTTGAGTTCATTTTTACATGGTTAAATGTGAGGGTGATGATTTCCTCATTTAGAATCAGAGGAGGAAGTTGAAGAGGAGCCAGAGGAGCGGCAGGCATCCCCGGAGCCACTTCAAGAAAGCCCCAACAGCACCACTTATTATGAACCTCACCCTGTCGCGTATGCTAAAACCTCATCTTATCTAAAAAAATATAGCTTTCTATGGTTTACCCTCTTTAAAAAATAAAAAAAAGGAAAGTTGCATGAAGTATTTAGCCATTTTATCTATACAAGTGACCGAATGCTGATTTGTGCTCTGTAGTAATGGAGTCGAGGAGCTTATGGAGGAGCCGGCTCCAGAGCCCGAGCCTGAGCCTGAACCAGAGCCCAAAGTAGAGGAGATAAAGCCTGACGTAGATGAGAAGGTTGTGGAAGAGATGGAGGAGAAGGCACCATCACCGATCCCTGTGGCGTCCCCACCCAACATCCAGGAACCTCCCAAGGTCAGCCTAATGTACCTCTGTGGTTTATTCCTCAGTGGTTAGTCAGATTTTGGGGGCCATAGTAGTCAGAGTTCACTGGATTGTGGTCTATCCAAGCGGTAGAGCCAAAATGATGGTCCCGAACTTAAGATATATAAAAAAAGATTCTTTAAATATATGAAGCTGTTTATTATGGATGTTTAGCAACTTGAGAGGGAATTTATTTAGATTCAGTATTTTACATTATGATGAAAATATATAAATGATTATGTACTAGAATGTCAAGTTGCAAAAATTATAAAAAGTAATTTTGTGATTCACCATATCATCCAATCAAGCAGAGTTTTCCCTAATCTTAGTAACATGCCCAAAGATGCACCTCTGTTTGAATAAGGTGGTGAGTAATTATTGCTGTTAACCATGATTTTTTTCCCCTCCTTAACAGACTTTCTCGTGGGCCTCGGTGACCAGTAAAAACCTGCCTCCTAGCGGCACAGTCTCCTCTGGAATCTCACCCCATGTTGTTAAAGCTCCAAGCTCACAGGTAACCTACTTTTGACTATTTTTCAAATGAAACTAAGTCTAAGAGAACACTAGAACATCTGTGCTGGTTCGTTCAACATTTGAATTGACTTCTGCTAAAACCCAAGAATAGTGAGAACGGTCATTCACACAGGCTGTGTTACATTACGACGGGTATTGCATGTTGGACAAAGCAGAGGAAGCCTTGATTGGTTTAAATTATTGGCGCAAATTGACGTACAGACAAGTGAAATATGGAGTGGCTGAGAGTCATCATGCATTTCAATCAAACTCTCAACCTACAGCAGAATGTTATGGACCAATATGTTATACATATGTATGATTTCGCTCAAAGCTGAGGGGCAATATGTCCTGGTAAAAGTTGTGTTTTTGATTACTCAACACAATTATACCAGCAGCAAAGTGCTTTGAGAGACTTGGGACTAAACACTTGACTTTCAAGTGGAGTGACAAACTGATAATCTGGTGCATTATGCAAGAGGTATGATAAAAAGCATGTGTGGTTGATGTGCTTTTTTGTTGTTGTGGATGCCCCTCCCCCACACAGCCCAGAGGTGAAGCCAAGACTGAGACACAGGGAGCACCTCTTCGGTCCAGAGACCAGCGCACACGCGACAGACCGGTCTTTACTCAGCGGGGTCCCAGGCCTGGTAATGCCAACAATCGTTGCACATATTTAGGGTTTAGGTCTTCCTCTTTTTAAAAAAAATTGTTATATTCTACCTCTGTCACTATTAGATGGTGTTGCATCTTCGGAGTCACAAATGGGGAAACCACACTTGAGTTTTGTTAACAAAGGTAAACTGCACCCTTTAAGTCACATCTCAATCAATCTATAATTCTGTTTTTGATTTTCTCCAATTACTCGGTGTAAACATTAATCTAGTTGTCGTTCTACTGGTGGTATGAGTCACTTTCTTGATGCGGGTGCTTTAGCTTTCCTCGGATTTCGATCCAGATTATGCACGTAAACTGATCTGATGTGTCTTCCTGCCTGTTGTTCTGACCAGCAGGTGGCCGGGAAAATTTTGAAACTGGTGACATTGACAACAGGCGAATTGTCCGATACCCAGACAGTCACCAGCTTTTTGTTGGAAACCTCCCACATGACATTGATGAGAGCGAGCTCAAAGACTTCTTCATGAGTACGTTTCCTCAAAATAGCTAAACATTTCCCATGTGTAAAATAGGTAATGTTTTATTTTTGTGACTAACTATTAGTTTATTTACACCATTGCTTTTTTCCTTGCAGCATATGGAAATGTTGTTGAGCTGCGGATTAACACCAAGGGCGTTGGCGGGAAGCTCCCCAACTTTGGATTTGTGGTCTTTGACGAAGCTGAGCCCGTGCAAAGAATCCTGGGTGCCAAGGTAGAAGGGGCATGTATTGAAATTTATTTACCCACTTTCAATTGGTGGTGGTTTGGTGATGCACATTTTTACAATGTTTAACAGTAGGCAGGAAAAACACAGAATATGCAAAAAGCTTTTGTCTATTATAATACGTCATTTCATATTGTTAGGGAAAGTTATCTGAGACTAGTTCAGACCAACTGTACAATTACGTTTAAAAACTCTGTCTTGCTCCAGGTAACATAAATTATGAACAAAGAAGTGCAGTTTGGAGGCTCATCAAACACCAAGACGCTACACGGGCAAGCAGGATATTCCAAACCTGGAAAACTATCACTAGCAAGTTTCTCCAAAAGAGTATATTGACCCAATGCTACTGTGCACCTGTCGCATTATTCCACATTTTGAATCACAGTGCATTTTATTGATGCCTTCAAAAGTGGAGCCAGGGTTAGCTTTTGTGGTACAACTCTGCACTTCTATCTTAACCTGTGGTAGAAACTCACTGGTCTCCTTGATATGAAAGTGGCTGCGTTTTGTCTAATTCGTTCTGTGAAAATAGTAATCTTGCTTCACAAAGCTTTAATCCAGCTTTAAAGTTACCCAACTCTTCACAAAACTATTGACGCCTCTATTAAAAATAACCGCTCTACAGTAACTTTGGTGTTTTGATATGTGAATAACCAAACGTTGTCTTTTTTGTTCTAACAATGAGTTTTGCAAAGTAATCCACCAGCAATGTGTACCTGCATGTATTTGATTAATCAATACGGTGTCTTGACATATGACGTTTTTAATTGCAGCAAAAGAAAACTTGAGCGAAGATTAACTTGTGTGGGGTCTTTGTGTTTTACCCCCACCGCAACCCCAAACTGGCCTAATTTAAATGAATAAGACTGCATCTTTTCATGCCGAGCTAAAGTCAATCTGACAGCAGCCGTAGAACAAGATAGTTTGTTTGACTGACGGCAACACAGAACGTGCCGGGTCAGACCAGTGTGACACAGCAGTGCGCACATAGACTCCCGGACAGATTGACGTGTGTGTGTGTGCACAGCATTGATTTATGTGTGTCTAAATATTCTGTGCCAGTTTCGCCCAAATTGACCGCGCTTTTCTTCTTGCAGCCTATCATGTTTCGAGGTGAGGTGCGTCTGAATGTAGAGGAGAAGAAGACGAGGGCGGTGCGTGAACGAGAGACTCGCGGTGGAGGAGATGAGCGCCGGGACATGAGGCGCCCCGACCGAGGTCCCGGAGGTCCCGGAGGTCCCGGAGGCCCAGGAGGCCCAGGAGGCCCAGGAGGCCCCGGAGGTTCCAGAGGCATCGTAGGCAGTGGGATGATGCGAGAACGCGACGGGAGGGGACCACCACCACCTCGAGGCGGCATGGCCCCCAAACCCGGCATGGGCTCCGGGAGAGGCGCTGGTGGCCAGGGAGAGGGTCGCTTCACCACCCAGCGCCGCTGAGAAGAGCACCACCTGTAGTGTGGAAGTAGTACCGGGTTCTTCATCTTCAACCGTTCTCGTTAACGAAAAGAAATCTTCATGTATGAAAGTATATATTGGTTTTTGTTTTATTTTTTTATTTTTGTGTTCCCTCTTTGCTTTGGAATGTGACACAGCTTGTCAACCTTTTGTTTGTGAAATAGACAAAACAAAATAAGCAAACAAAAAAATGCGCTTATTAGTTGTGAGCTGAGCATCCTTTTGGGGTATCTCAAGAATTCACAAACTTTAATTTGTAAATTTGTGGAAAAAAGGCAAACCAACCAGGCGTAATCTGCCACATTAGGAGGGACTGATGAGACTTTTTAACTACGATAATACAGCCCATCATTTGGAAAAGAGATTATATGCCTTGACTTAACTGGGGCGCTGCTTCACGAAATCCCTCTATTGCACATTTTATATGGTAGTTTTCTGCCTGTTACTGTTGGAAAAGAGTGAGATGCAAAATTTGTGCAGTTCCAGGGGAAAAGCTTGCCTTTTACTTTTTCCTTTTTGAGAGACCACTGCTTCAAAATTGCATAAACGCACTCATTAATATGCACTAATGGGTACTTTTGTCGTATTACATTGACATCCATGCTTGGAACGCAGCTGGAGAGACCTGTTTTGTCTCGAAGCGATACGACTTTCCGGGGCAGGCCTCGCTCACAGCCTGTCTGCTGTGACCAATGTACTTTTCACACTTTTGACCCAAAAGAAGCTTCAATTACTGCTGGATGGACAAGATGACGAGCAAATCTACATTATATTTTTCCTCATTTATAAATCAAATAAAAAAAGCTATAATCCTGGACTTTCACCAAGTGAGTGGCGGGACGAAGGACACACAAGTAACAAAGTCGAACAATAGAAGAGTGGTGTTAACGATGGCGGCTCGCTCAGTTTTTATTCTTTTGATTCAAAGATTGTTTTTCTTCGGCTATTTCTTTGTTTTTCTGCCAGCCAGGCCGCAAAACTGGGATGGACGACACCTTTCTTCCCTTCCTCTCAAGTGCGGAGTAACAGAATAAATGTACAGCAGAAATCATAGTTTACTGTATGTTTTGGTTTTCTGTGTATTTTATTTTTCTCTCAACTTGATAAAAGCATGAGTGGTGCCTTCTATTTCACATTTTCCTGTCTTACTCGAGTGAAGCGGTTCGTGGCTCTCTGCCTCCTGTTATGGAGCTGCTCAGTTTGAACTATTGTTTTGGGGCACAGATAGAAAAATAAATGGCAGTATTTGCAAGTTTTAGGTAAATTTTACTTTTCAGTTGCAAATTTCATTTTTCCATACTGTTTTACTACCTAAGATGAGCTGCTGTGAGTTTTGTACATTTGTTTTGTATTGTCTGTTCTGGGTTTTGTAGAGACAATAGGTGCCTCCCGTTCTGTTGTTAAATGGTTAAGAGGTTTATCTGAAGAACAACCCTACCCCTCCCCCATTAAAAAATGGTACATTAAAGATAATGCAGGAAAAATGCTTGCTCCTTTTGGTTTAACAAGTCACGGCTCCACACAACAATGATTTCACTGAACTACGGTTTGCAAAGGGCAAATGTCTCACAATGTGATTCAGATTCTGTTCATACTGTCAGTCGGTCCATATAGGTGTAGAGACTCATGGTAGCAGTCGGGTTAATCCCTGGACGCGAGTTGTCAGATTGTTCTTTTCTCGGCACCAATTTGTTGTAAAGATCTGTGGGTGGGCTGGCCGTGGTTCCAGTCCACCGACTAGCAAACAATTGTGCTCACTTTTCTAGCTGTTTGTGCATTTGTATTTTCATATGCTGATTATTCATTGTGCTTATTTGTGTTCCATTTTTATTTTATTTTTTTCCATTGAAGGCAAGTCTGATTTGAATGCCATACTAGTCATATCTCTTTTGTCCTCTAATGCATTTTCTTTCTTTTTTGAGCTCTTTTTAGTTTTTTTGTTATCTTGCACTGAAATGGGAGTGAAATCAATGTAGCATTTTTCTGGACAAATATACAAATGAGATCTTCCTTGTCTGGTGGTATTGTACTATTTACAACATTTCTGGGACAATCTGTAATTTTGAACACGGACTCACCAAATTCCTCATCTGGCAGTGAGAAAACAAATGAAGTGCTCGTCTTGTTATCCGCATACAATATTTGCTCTCGCCGTTAAAACGAGATTTGATGTACAGACATGGCATTTTAATATAGTTTTCCACAAACTACTCTCCCTTTTGTAGTTGAGATTAAATATTTTCAGATGTGAGATTAGTTTTCAATAGAGAACATAATTTGTTACAATCAATCTTTGACCTATTACAGAAAAATTACAGCTCTTTGATCCTTGAGTGTTTTTAACAGACAGTTTCTCATTGGTACCTCAGCCCCGAATGTTTATTTGTCCTGTAATTGCTTAATTAAAGCACTTGACTGCAATCATACTTTTTACAGCCTTGGTCAACGAAGAGGGTGACGAAGAAGAGCCATCAGGCTTTCAGACCAATTTGTGTTTTTCACATTGTAATGGTGGCAAATTTTTTTGAGTAAATACATTTACAGTTTGATAGTTCTTCTTTTTTACCGAGGTTTTCAACCCTCCCACCCCTTTTCCAAACTAAACCTTTAAAGGATCTTCAAAAGAAAAGAAAAAAAGAAGCCGTAAATTACTTTTCCCGTGCTGGAAAAATTATTTTAGTGGATCCTCATTGTGAATCATTCCAGTCCCTTTTGAATGGAAATAGAAGTACCTTCTTGGCTTTGGCAGGTGTGGTAAACAGTGGGCTGCCATCTTCATTTGACGGTGTTTACCCTTTACTTGTTGCTAGTACAAAAGTGTTGCAGGTGGAGAATCTTTTTTTGTTTTGTTCTTTTTCCCTCTCTTTTTTGAATGTGTTGGACTTGCATACAATAAACTACTGATATCAGCACCACTCATACCGTGTGTCATGTTTACTGGTTTCTTCTTAAACGATCATTGATTACCAAGCTGTTGGACCAACAACTTGGCAAGTTCTGTCGTATAAGGGCTGTGTGGAGCAGATTGGACAGCTGAAGTTTGGTTTGTAACCTGATTTTTATTTTACAATGGTATTTATACTTAAAGGGGCATTCCACAGACGGACACATGAAGAATAGTTATACTCCAGTCTTCTGTGCTCTGGAAAAACGTCAATTACTGATCAAATCATGATTTGGAATTTGGAGACTACAAATTGATCATTCAGATCCTGTGTTGCAAACTTTGAAATATATGGGTGTTTACTGAGCAGTGAGGGAAACAGTTTGATCTGTAGATCCAATTCTTAGCTTGACTCGTACTAAGGACTGAACGTCAGGATATATCGTCTTCTTTCACCCAACCTATGAAGTGTGACACTGAATGGCTGGAGCATCCTCTTGAATGTTCTCGTGACCACTATTACCGTAACGGAGCGTTGTTGATTGGAGCAATCACTTGTTTTACATGCGTTTGTGTTATCCATGATCAAAGGGTTGAATCCGTCCTCCAACATCTCTTCTGTTCCTGTCCTCTTCAGATGATGTTTCACTTGATTTAGGATCAAACCTTTAAGCCAGGAGGGGGTCACTTGGATTTCCTGTTTGATTGCTTTGAGGGCCCACTGGGAGTTTTTTGTCTCTCTAAAGATCGAAGAACCATTGAGGAGCTGGGAGGAAGCCAGATGCACCAACAGGTGAGCATTGAGGAAGCTGACCGACGGCATCTTGTCCAGGTACATAAGCCCCTCCTCTGACTGGATGCTGGAGAACATAATGAGGCATGTCGTGTTGATAGAGGACACTAGGTGAAGGAGAAGGGGCCTTCTGTCCTGGTTTATTAACACGAAATATACAAAGTGCTTAATGACTATTTTCATAGAGTATTTGTAATGGGGAAAGGGGTGCAGTGGAGAATTCGGACTGAATGTTTATATATAGAGCCCTGTCAGTATGTGCCCATACAGATGAAATCCAGAAGATAGATACATTTATTTTCATTCTTCTGATTTTGTTTGGAAAATTCTTAAATTCAGATTTAGGCAATATAGCTGCATTTCTTTCAAAACTTTTGAATTGTTAAATATATAATAACTGGGTTTTTTCAGAACTTTATTTTAAATATATTTAGTCATATAGCTCTAAATGCTGTATCAATAGTTATACAATTTTTTTTTTACAATCTGAATTAAATTTTGGAGCCAGCCTACAAAATATATAGAATGTATACACACTGCAAGATTCTACTATTTATAGAGCCCAAAATCACAAAATTGCCTCAACTGGCTTTACAATGTGACCTCAGAGGTGATAAAAGCATCTCTCTCTCTCTCTGAAAAATACATGTTGAAGAATGTTGGCTGAAACGAGTCCCACCTGTGTTTTGTATCAGAAGAATAATCAGAGCTGCTGAAATTATCAGGTCCATCGCTGTTCGAAGGTTTTCTGAAGACCTTTAGAAGCTACTTAAAACAAGGGGTGACACCTTATTTAAAGTTATTAATTGGTGTTGTGACTCAAGACTCTGTGTTCAAAGCAGTTATCATGTATATAATCCGACTGGATTGCATCATTCTATCAACATAATCTCAATTACTTTAATTAATCGGCTTGTCTTTGTTTTGTAAGTGTGGAGAAACAAAGTTCACTCTGTCTAAGCCCAGCCCATGGGCTTGGGCCCTGAGAGTGAAGAAGCAGATACAATCTGCTAAACAGCACAATAAATATCCAGTGAACTCATTAGAGCAGATATGGCAGATGGCATCGGGGCTGTAGTTAGTTTTAAGGACACTGTGATCATGTTTCCCATATTTTCTATGCTTTTATAAGCACTAGTTTTTGTGTGTGTTTATATTATAGGATAGATTACGATACTACTAGTCTATCCAGCAGTATACAAAGAAAATCTAATAATCTATCTACCCCAAAATTGACATTGACAAATGACATTAACCATGTATATGTTTAATGTAATTTGTAAGTGGTTTAAACAGAATACTGCAAAATGAGTAACCAACTTATATTTGTTATACGTTCAGTACATTTAGCTGATTCAAGATTCAAGATTCAAGATTCAAGATGTTTTATTTGTCACATACACACACAGGGTGTGCAGTGAAATGAAAGTGGCAATGCTCAGCAGGAATGTGCAAGGGCAACAAGTACACACTATTTACAATAAAAAACAACACAATATTTACAGTAAGTGTGTGTGTGTGTGTGTGTGTGTGTGTGCCTAAGAGGGGCAGTTGTGTGGGTCTATGTGGGGGTCCTGGTGAGGTCGGAGTTCACAATCCTGATGGCCTGAGGAAAGAAACTCCGTCTCAGATAATACTTTATTTAAGGATCTGACACCCAGTGCCTTATAATAGCCCACTGCATTTAAATACATATACAACAATATAATGCATCTTACAGCACTACTTATTTATAGGTTCGTAATTATATTATAATTGTACACCTGCACTTTCACTATTGTTTTCATTAGTATGCATCATTCTTTTATTTGCTCCATTTCCATAATATTTTTGACAACGACAGTTGTATGAACTGGTATTTGTTTTTTTATGCAATATATTTCACACAAACTGTAATCAATGACTTTTTCTTCCCCTTTAAATAAGTGAACTCAATCGTCTGCTAATCAGCCACGTAGCGCCACGTCTGCGCGCATGCGCAGTGCCCTCACATTTGTGTTCCGGGGTCGACCAGCCAGTGTACACAGTCAAAAAAACAAAAAAAACATCATTGTGTAGTTTCTCTCATTTTCAATTTACTTAGTTTCTACACGGACCACCGAGGGGGGAGTCCGGGGCTTCTTGCGGAAGGAGAGACGCTTTGATTACGGCAGCGAGATGAACTTCTTCAGAGGGGTGATGGGCGGACAGGCAGCCGGGCCGCAGCCGTCCGGAGCGGAGACGGTAGGAAACCAGTCCGGCTAGCTGCGGCTAGCTAACAGTAGCACCACAAGGTGTACCTGACAAACGGAGACCACACGGCAATACAAATACAATATAAACATGTATTCACAAACATGGGGTTGTTTTTTGTCTCGATAAAACGCCCATAACGAAGCTCGGGCCTCACTAAATGAGAGGAACGAGCGAGTCAGGAGGCTCATAAGCTAATGTAGCTTCTGTCAGTTGTCCTGACATGCCAGCTGTTTTCTCTGCTACTAGCTGAGATGTAATGAATGAATGAAATACAGACAGACAAACAGACAGGCTATGCACTTTTAGGAGTATCGGTTGTCCACAATATATTTATTTGCAAATGGCCATAGAGTATCTACATATGTTCACATCCAGTATTTGGGATAAGGGGTCATCCCCATGTTTCCCTTTTGCTATTGATTTAGCATCGTGAGAGCTAACTCCATTGGTCAAATGGCAGACGAATGAAGGGAAGTGGATGTTTCAGATGCACTTTGAATGGTAAAAAATCCCTCAAGCCACGGAGAGATATCGGTGTTTAATGAAAGAAAAAGCAAACTCATCTTTTCCACAGATTTGAGGTCATGGGTTTCAAGGAGTGTACCATCAGTAGGATAAGAGCTGTAGGTGGGTGGTTTCAACATTTAACATCGTGAAACATGCATCGCTGAGAACACAACACCCTTAAAATAGGTTTTGTTAATGTGCCATATTTAGATGACACTAATATACAGGACTTTGGGAACATGGATAGAGTTGGATAGGATCCCAAACTATTAGCAATTAGTTCCACATAAAAATAGGCCTTATTCTTGCTGTGTACTGAAATGTAGGCCGACAGCTAATGGTTACTTTCATTGCTGATCATCGTCTCAATTAGTCCATAAAATTGTGAACATGTACCATCCAACGTCCAAGGTGACTTCTTCAAAAGAGCTTGGGTTGTTCAACACCAAAATATACACTACCGTTCAAAAGTTTGGGATCACTTAGAAATGTCCTTATTTTTCAAAGAAAAGCATTGTTTTTTTCAATGAAGATAACATTAAATCAATCAAAAATACACTCTATACATTGTTAATGTGGTAAATGACTATTCTAGGTGGAAACGTCTGGTTTCTCATGAAATATCTCCATAGGTGTATAGAGGCCCATTTCCATCAACTATCACTCCAGTGTTCTAATGGTACATTGTGTTTGCTAATCGCCTTAGAAGCCTAATGTCTGATTAGAAAACCCTTGTGCAATTATGTTAGCACAGCTGAAAACAGTTATGCTGATGAGAGAAGCTATAAAACTGGCCTTCCTTTGAGCTAGTTGATTATCTGGAGCATCACATTTGTGGGTTCGATAAGACTCTCAAAATGGCCAGAAAAAAAGAACTTTCAACGGAAACTCGCCAGTCTATTCTTGTTCTTAGAAATGAAGGCTATTCCATGCGAGAAATTGCAAAGAAACTGAAAATTTCCTACAGCGGTGTGTACTACTCCGTTCAGAGAACAGCACAAACGGGCTCTAACTAGAGCAGAAAGAGAAGTGGGAGGCCCCGGTGCACAACTCAGCAAGAAGACAAGTACATTAGAGTCTCTAGTTTGAGAAATAGACGCCTCACAGGTCCTCAACTGGCAGCTTCTTTAAATGGCACCCGCAAAACGCCAGTGTCAACGTCGACAGTGAAGAGGCGACTCCGGGATGCTGGCCTTCTAGGCAGAGTGGCAAAGAAAAAGCCATATCTGAGACTGGCCAATAAAAAGAAAAGATTGGTATGGGCAAAAGAACACAGGCATTGGACAGAGGAAGATTGGAAAAAGGTGTTACGGACAGATGAATCCAAGTTTGAGGTGTTTGGATCACACAGAAGAACATTTGTGAGACGTAGAACAGGTGAAAAGATGCTGGAAGAGTGCCTGACACCATCTGTCAAGCATGGTGGAGGTAATGTGATGGTCTGGGGCTGCTTTGGTGCTGGTAAAGTGGGAGATTTGTACCAGGTAAAAGGGATTTTAAATAAGGAAGGCTATCACTCCATTTTGCAATGCCATGCCATACCCTGTGGGCAGCGCTTGATTGGAGCCAATTTCCTCCTCCAACAGGACAATGACCCAAAGCACACCTCCAAATTGTGCAAGAACTATTGAGGGAAGAAGCAGGCAGCTGGTATGCTGTCTGTAATGGAGTGGCCAGCACAGTCACCAGATCTCAACCCCATTGAGCTGTTGTGGGAGCAGCTTGACCGTATGGTCCGCAAGAAGTGCCCATCAAGCCAATCCAACTTGTGGCAGGTGCTTCAGGAAGCGTGGGGTGACATTTCAACAGATTACCTCAACAAATTAACAGCTAGAATGCCAAAGGTCTGCAATGCTGTAATTGCTGCAAAAGGAGCATTCTTTGACGAAAGCAAAGTTTGAAGAAAAAAATTAATACTTCAAATACAAATCATTATTTCTAACCTTGTCAATGTCTTGACTATATTTTCTATACATTTTGCAACTCATTTGATAAATAAAAGTGTGAGTTTTCATGGAAAACACGAAATTGTCTGGGTGATCCCAAACTTTTGAACGGTAGTGTATGAAATACAGACAAGTGTGCAATCCTGAATCTTCACATGGTTTAATCTCAGTATGAAACGATAAACATCCTAATGCGCAGCAGCATATGTGACGCATGCAGAGCATTGCAGGAGCGCAATAGCTACAGATCTTTGTGGGTATCCATTGCTGTCATGGCTGCTCAGAGCGTGTCGCTCCTGCAAAATCCACAATACATTCATCACGGAACTGTGTGGAATGTTTTATTCACAACAAATAAATTATGATTCTTCTATTGACAGATCCACAAGTTGTGTGACCGAGTAGCCTCATCGACGCTCCTAGAGGACCGCAGAGATGCAGTCCGGGCTCTCAAGTCTCTTTCTAAGGTACAGTAAAGTATGAATATACAGTTATTGGAAACGGGTGCAGTAGAAATCCACTTATTTGCCGGCTTATTAGGTACACCTAGCTTAATACATGCAGTCTAAATAATCATATCGGCATGAAGCTTACATTGTTCAGTTTTTGCTGAAACTGTTTTAGGGAGGTGTTTAATAAACTTTACTTTAGTCCGTCATTCTGCTGAATTCTGTTGATTGGTATGAGTGTTTTCAATTTTAGTCTTACCATCATTTATGTAAATCAGTTGGACGGCATACTAGAAACAATTTAAGTAATAACTGAACACTATAACCTTTTTAAAGGTTGGATGTATTTCAGGGCTGCTGTTTTTCATTGCATTTTTTTTGTATCTTCAAAAATGGTTAGGGAGTGTACGAAGGGGGTTGTGTTAAGCCACATTAATGACGCGTCCAGTACTTTTTTATTGAGAAGTTGTTTTGTGTATTAACCTTTTTTGTAGCTTTGATGAAATGGCAGTGAAATTAGATCCTTCTTGCTCTTTATTACTTTAATTGGGACATTTGTAAACGACTTCTCATCTGTCACACTGACTGCCATGGATAAAGCGACCATTTGTCAAACTCTGCTGATTTAAAATAAACTTATTATTCACAAAAACTTCTGCTAAGCCACCTCTCAGTTTAGTTCATGGACAGTTTTGTCGCTGGCTGCCACATCAACCACGAGTAATTTAGTTTCTTCTCTAGCCGCACTTTAAAAAACAAACTATGAAACAGGAGACTAAAAGTTAATAATGTTTTCATACTGCCTTGTTTCTTTTGTTGTTGTTAAGTGGTTCTTTACAAATAAACTTTCCTTCGCGACCTGTTATCTTTTGTAGAAATATCGCATGGAAGTCGGCACACAGGCGATGGATCACCTGATTAACATACTGCAAACTGACAGGTATGTTGATGCTGTATTTGTGTTCTTTGTTTGTTTTATGTTGTCCTTAAAAGAGCTTTGTGTTTTCGTCTCACTCGAGTAACAATAAAACCTGTTTTTCTTTTAACATCCTCTTTCGTCCTGCTACCCAAACAGGTCCGACTCTGAAATTCTTGGCTATGCTTTGGACACACTGTACAACATCCTCTGCAACGATGAGGAGGAAGAGCAAGGTATTGACTGCTCTCACAATTAGTAGAAAATATGAAAATCACCTCCAATTTGTGATTGTTTCAAGATAATTCCTCCTAATTATGTGGCTACTGTCAACGGCGCCTGAGCCATTGTGTAGTTTTGCATGTGTAATTGAGGTGATGTCATGTCAAGTGGACATTAGTGATTGTGCATTCCCCCCCTCTGTGCACTGACAAGGACTGCGTGATGTAAAGATTCTCGTCTCTTTTCTCTTCCATGTTTTAACGCTACAGATGAATCGGAAGGTAAACCTCTTTGACTGTGCATGATGCCACCCCACTAACCACCAGCAGTACTTTCAAATCATACTTTGTTTTTGCTTGGGTTGTGGAAAAAGAGCACCATTACTATATTTGTTTACACAGGTTGTAAAAAGCTGATTTTATTATAGGCTGTGTTTTGGTTGTTGTTGTTGTTGTTGTCGTCATATCTTCACAAGAATCAGTCAGCTGATTCAGTCGGCTGAAATGACAGTTTTCGGAGAGGCTTTAAACTCCCTCTCCCCCTGTCCTTGCAGACGCAGTAACCCCTATCTCTGCTTCAGGGAAGCATAAGAATGTTTCCATGCCTGGTCAGTACTGAAACCAAGCTATCCCTACCGTAGTTGTAGTACTGCTATTTAACTAACTTTACTAAAAGCAGTTTGCACTGGTGAAGTGCCTGGAAGCTTTGTGGGTGGTGAATGCTTCACTAATACCGTCACATTCCTAAACCTCCTGTCTCTCAGTATGTCTCAGTCCTCCTTTGTTCCCTTCACATCTTAATACCTGGTGGTTTTTTGCACTCTTGTGGTGAAATGATATGGTTTAGTTTAGTTTGCTTCTGTTGTTTGTTTGTTTTTCCCAGTATTAGTATAAAAGAAAATCATAATTCCTCACCTGTAGTGGTATCTAGTTTTTTTGTTTTGAGCTCTGTGGATTGTTAATAACGGCGCAAAGGTTTTTCTCTGTCACATTTTAACCTGCATTAGGGATTTTATATTGGTCTGGTTATAAAGTTGTTATTACAAACATGAGCAAAGTTACCAAATCTTAGAAATGTACATATCAAAACTAGGGCTGTGAAACGATTAACATTTTTAATCGGATTAATCACAGGTTTTTGTGGATTAATCATGATTAATCACATATTACCGATATTCTCGGTATATTTTGTGAGAACATAGAGATTTATGACAAGACGGATATATACATTTATACATTCTTCTATACAATGGTGCTGCAACTCAGCAGTTATTTAGCAGTTTTCTTCCATATGGAACATTAATACATCTTCATCCTAAACAGAATGTTTAACCCTCCTGTTACCTTTCGGGTCAATTTGACCCCATTCAATGTTTAATGTCGGTGTTCTTTGGGGTCAATTTGACCCCAGGCTGTTTTTCACTGTGTCAAACATATCAGAAATATCAACTTTTTTATTTATTTAAAGGGCTATTTAGGTAGTCAACAAACAAACATAAAGTACCTCACACTTAAACTTGGGAAACAATATTAATTCTAATAATTTTCTGGAGGTTTTAATTGCTGGGGTCAAATTGACCCCGAGGGTAAAATATGTTCGTAAATGTAAAGGTAACAGGAGGGTTAAACAGAACATTTTTCTCTTGTTTGTCAACCATTAACTCCACCATGATACAATCTAAAGGTGGACAGATTGACAAGTGACTTTTTTTTGCTCGGTCCGATGCGCGCACGGAGCTCTGTGGCGCGCGAGACGGAGATCGATAAGTGTTAACGCAACGCGAAGAGACAGAAATGACATGCTGCTGTGGAGATACGATCAACAACAGACGTTTAGTTTAATAAAAGAACAAAGACGTGCTATAGAGAACATGTCAGGGGGCGGGCCAATCTTTTTAATGTCATGCGATCTACCGACACTACGCCGTGATCGACTGGCAGGTCGCGATCGACGTGTTGAGACACCTGATCTACAGGAAGTAAAAGTCGTAACAAGGTTTCCGTAGGTGAACCTGCGGAAGGATCATTACCGATGAACAGACCGTCTGCATGAGAGCGGACAGAGTTCAGATTGAAGTGGTGTATTGGAAGCTCATTTTGCAAGTGACTTTTTTTTCGTCCCGACGACCAACAACAGACGGATTGGAAGCTCATTCTGCGCATGCGTTAAAAAACAACAACTAGTTAAACCTGTAATTGAATTAACTGAGTTAACGCGTTATTTTTCACAGCACTAATCAAAACATGAAGAAATGCATTCAAAACTAGTTTTTTAAAAGTTATGTTTCTTTAAGTTAACCCTTTTATGTTCTGATGACGAGGTGGGTATGCTCTCAGTGTCAGCGTGGTGGTGTTTGTCACATTGAAGCTTTCATCTGATCCCATTTTCAGTGTGTTTTACACACTACTGGGCTCACCCTGTTCACACTTCCTTGTAGCTGCCCCTTAATCTGTGTGTCACCCTTAATTTACCCAGAAGGCATGTTCACCAGTATCACCCTGAGCATGTGCACATTTCTTGAATGGCATCAAATATAAAGTCATTATTCGATAAAAAACACACCAGTGATAAAGACTCTGGGAACGTTTTGAGAAGTTGTTTGTACTGCTCACCAACTCAGGCTGATACCTATGAAACAAACCAACTGGTTCCCTCAATAGACTCGTGCTGTGATGTTTATCTTCAGTTCTCAATCTCCTTCACAGATGAGAACGCCCAGAAGCAGTCTGATGACCTGGGTGCCCAGTTCACAGAACAGTTTGTTCAGGATCCTGAACATGTGACTCTGCTTCTCACTCTGTTGGAGGTACTGAACTGCTTCTGCTCCAGTGGAAAGACTTCTGTGTTGTTATATTTGTCAAAACAACTGCCTGACTGCCAATTAATACATTGATTATTTTTAGGAGTTTGACTTCCATGTACGTTGGCCCGGGGTAAAGCTGTTGACTACTCTCCTGAAGAACCAGGGTGTCCAGGTCCAGGGTATCATTCTGGTCAGCCCCATGGGTGAGCTTCTCCTCTCCACATCTACTCAAACTGGTCTTGTAGTGTCTGGGTTTTACTCGCCCAGCTGAACAAGTCACACAAAAAGACGAGTCGGTTTGTCATTAAGGGGTTCCCCACTTGGTTTTTAACAGCTGTTTTTATTTCCATCGTCAGGTGTTTCCAGATTGATGGACCTATTGGCCGACTCTAGAGAAGTCATTCGCAACGATGTGAGTACCTGTCTTTGCGGTCACGTTCAGATCGACTTAAGGATGGTGTCAAGAAATTCTCATTCATTTGAGATGAGTTCACTCAGTCGGCTATCAAAAAAGTAGTTCCAGCTCAGTTTCTGGTGCAGCGTCATGTGACTCCAGCAAGGCGCTGTGTTGAGCGTTCATACATGCACTGCATATTCCCGATGAATTACCCGATACATAGTGTCATGAACAGCTGTGCAGTGTTTTTGCGTTTGAGAAGCCTCGAAACGCAAAGATTTGTTATTCAAACTGGACTTCCGAGATTGTATTTCCCCTCTCCCCGGTAGCCTAAACAATACGCCCACATCAACGCAGCCCTCCGTAGTGTTTTAAAGCAGGGCTGATTTAGTTGTACAGCTCTAATCGGATACATGACGACCCGTTTTTTTATTTTTCTCACTTCCAACAGGGCTTGCTGTTGCTTCAACAGCTGACCAAAAGCAATGCTGCCATTCAGAAAATTGTAGCATTTGAAAACGCATTTGAGCGTCTTCTAGACATCATCACCGAAGAGGGCAGCAGCGATGGAGGTAAAAGGAACATATTATTATCTTCAGTTTAGTATTGTCGCCATACATGTGAATACAATCCTTTTTCCTTCACTTCCAATTAAAATGGTCGGATTATAGTTTTTCTTGTGAGCTCTGATGCCGATCCTTTTCCCTCTTTGCAGGTATTGTGGTGGAGGACTGTTTGCTGCTGCTGCTCAACCTGCTCAAGAACAACAGCTCCAATCAGAACTTCTTCAAAGAGGGCTCCTACATTCAGAGAATGAAGCCCTGGTTTGAAATCGGTGACGACAACTCTGGCTGGTCTGCGCAGAAGGTCACCAACCTCCACCTCATGCTGCAGGTAACGCAGAACAGTCATGCTGAAGCGTCACTTTAAAGTATTTAAAAAATTGAACAAGCGGGACAACGGGCTCTTGTTTTGCTCTAATCTTGCACGATGTTCTGTTCCCAGTTGGTGCGAGTCATGGTGTCTCCAGTGAACTCTCCTGGAGCTACATCCAGCTGCCAGAAGTCCATGTACCAGTGCGGTCTGCTGCAGCAGCTGTGCACCATCCTCATGGCCACCGGTGTGCCTGCTGATATCCTCACTGAGGTAATGACAGAAAGTAGGACCCGATATGAGAGGCGTTGCTCCTTTTGAGACCTATTGCTTTCAAGGTTGTGATCGGGACACTCTTTTTTCAGACCATCAACACTGTATCGGAGGTCATCAGAGGCTCACAGGTCAACCAGGACTACTTTGCGTCTGTCAATGCTCCTTCAAACCCACCGAGGTGAGACCAATGAACCAAGACAGTAATGAACCGTCGTGTGCCTCCCGGGGGCCAGAGCGGGCGACGTGGAGTCTTGTTTGAAGCTGCTGGCTAAGGACAAGTGGAGATAGTCAGATTGTAATACACGCCGGTGGTAATGACGCCCGAGCCCGCCGCTCGGAACTCACTAAAATTAATGTGGAATCGGTGTGTGCTTATGCCAAGACGTTGTCGGACACCGTAATTTTCTCTGGCCCTCTCCCAAATTTGCAGACAGACGAATTGTATAGCCGAATGTCGTCTTTCAACCGCTGGCTGTCGAGGTGGTGCCCAGCGAATAATGTGGGCTACATAGACAACTGGAAGACTTTCTGGGAAAACCTGATCTGATGAGGAGGCGGCATCCATCCCACGTTGGACGGAGCGCGTCTCATTTCTGCGAATATGACCAAGTTGATCACGGACTTAATCTATGACAACCCAGGGTTCAGATCAGGAACCGGGAGCAGAGTTGTAGTTTAACACCCTTCTCTGCTCTTCCATTCGAGCAGTTACCCACCCATGACTTTAGAGTAGAGACTGTGTCTGTCCCACGGCCACTTCAATTAAATAAATCAAAAGTAAGCAGAAGAGGAGTCGTACACAATAACCTTATACAAGTTAACACCATTATTTCAGCAGTGCAACAAAACAGGACTATTAAATGTGGTCTCCTAAATATTCGATCTCTGTCATCTAAAGCTGTGTTACTAAATGATTTAATATCAGATAATCACATTGATTTATGTTGCCTAACTGAAACCTGGCTGAGCCATGAAGAATATGTCTGCCTGAATGAATCGACTCCTCCAAGTCATATTAATACTCACATTCCTCGAGGCACCGGTCGAGGAGGTGGAGTAGCAGCCATCTTTGAATCGAGCCTATTAATTAATCCTCAACCAAAATTACACTACACCTCATTTGAAAGCCTTGTTCTTAGTCTTTCACATCCAACCTGGAAAACACTACAGCCAATTCGATTTGTGATTCTGTACCGCCACCAGGTCCATATTCAGAGTTTATATCTGAATTCTCAGAATTTATATCAAGTTTGGTTCTTAAAACCGATAAAGTTATTATTGTTGGAGATTTTAATATCCATGTGGATGTTGATAATGATTGCCTTAGTGCTGCATTCATCTCCTTGTTGGACTCGATTGGCTTCTGTCAGAGAACAGAAACCCACTCACAGCTTTGGCCACACGCTTGATCTTGTTCTTACTTATGGCATTGACATTGAGCATTTGAACGTCTTCCCACAGAATCCTCTTCTGTCAGACCACAACCTCATAACTTTTGAATTTATACTACCGGAGTGTACTCCGTTAGTCAAAAGTTTCTACACCAGATGTCTAACTGACAGTGCTGTAGCTAAATTTAAAGCGATTCCTTCTGTATTTGATTCGATACCACGTCTCAATATAACAGAGGACTCCTGGTCTAACTTTAGTCCGTCCCAGATTGATCATCTTGTTGACAGTGCCACAGGCTCTCTGAGAATGACACTGGACTCGATAGCCCTCTGAAGAAGAAGACAGTGAGGAAGAGGAGGTTTGCTCCTGGTATAACCCTCAGACCCGCAAACTGAAGCAAGCGTCACGAAAGCTTGAGCATATGGCGTTCAACTAATCTCGAAGAATCCCGCTTAGTTTGGCGAGATAGTCTTAAAACATATAAGAAGGCCCTCCGTAATGCCAGAGCAGCCTATTACTCATCAGTAATAGAAAAATAAAAACAACCCCAGGTTTCTCTTCAGCACTGTAGCCAGGCTGACAGAGAGTCACAGCTCTGTGGCGCCGAGCATTCCTATAAACCTCAGTGGTAATGACTTTATGAACTTCTTTAATGAAAAGATTTTAACTATTAGGGACAAGATTAATATTCTCTTGCCCATAACCAGTGCCAATCTGTCCTCAAGTGGAATGGCCTTGGAAACCGCTGTATGCCCTGGTGTATATTTGGAGGGCTTTTCTCCCATCAACCGTGACCAATTATCTTCAACGGTTTCTACTTCGAACACGTCTACTTGTCTCTTGGACCCCATCCCGACGAGGCTGCTTAAAGACGTTTTGCCTTTAATTGGCAGCTCTCTATTAGATATGATCAATGTGTCTCTGCTAACAGGCCACGTACCACACTCCTTCAAAGTGGCTGTTATTAAACCTCTCCTGAAGAAGCCCACTCTGGATCCAGAGGTGTTGGCTAACTACAGACCGATCTCTAACCTCCCCTTCCTCTCCAAGATCCTTGAGAAAGTGGTCGCAAATCAGTTGTGCGACTTTCTACATCATAATAGTTTATTTGAGAAATTTCAATCAGGATTTAGAAAACACCACAGCACCGAGACAGCAATGGTGAAAATTACAAATGACCTCTTAATGGCAGCAGATAAAGGACTCCTCTCTGTCCTGGTCTTGTTAGACCTTAGTGCTGCATTCGACACCATTGACCATGACATCCTGTTACAGAGACTGGAGCAGTCGATTGGCATTTCAGGCACGGCACTAATTTGGTTTAAATCCTATTTATCAGATCGATCTCAGTTTGTATTTGTAAACGATGACGCCTCGATAACCACTAACGTTAATCACGGAGTTCCACAAGGTTCTGTGCTTGGACCAATTTTATTTACCTTATACATGCTTCCTTTGGGCAATATTATCAGGAAACACTCCATAAACTTTCATTGTTATGCAGATGATACTCAACTATATTTATCGATAAAACCAGAGGAGAGCAACCAACTCGGTAAAATTCAAGCATGTCTTAAAGACATAAAACATGGATGACCTGCAATTTCTTGATGTTAAACTCAGACAAAACCGAAGTAATTTTAATCGGCCCTGAGCACCTCAGAGATCAATTATCTGGTGATGTGGATTCTGTAGATGGCATTGCCCTGGCATCCAACACCACTGTAAAGAATCTTGGCGTTATCTTTGATCGGGACTTGTCCTTTAACTCCCACGTAAAGCAAATCTCAAGGACTGCATTCTTTCATCTACGTAATATTTCAAAATCAGGCACATCTTGTCTCAAAAGATGCAGAAAAATTGGTTCACGTTCGTTACTTGAGACTGGATTACTGCAACTCCTTATTATCAGGCTGCTCTAATAAGTCTCTTAGGTCCCTCCAGTTGATCCAGAATGCTGCAGCTCGTGTTCTCACTAAAACTAAGAAAGAGATCACATCACTCCTGCACTAGCTGCTCTGCACTGGCTCCCAGTAAAATCAAGAATCACTTTTAAAATTCTTCTCTTAACGTACAAAGCCTTGATTGGTGATGCACCATCATATCTTAAGGAGCTTGTAGTACCATATTGCCCCACTAGAGCTACGCTCACTAAATGCGGACTACTTGTAGTTCCTAGAGTCTTAAAAAGTAGAATGGGAGCCAGAGCCTTTAGTTATCAAGCTCCTCTTTTATGGAACCAGCTTCCAATTTCAGTCCGGGAGGCAGACACAGTCACCTCGTTTAAGAGTAGACTTAAGACCTTCCTCTTTGACAGAGCTTATAGTTAGGGCTGAATCAGGTTTGCCCTGGTCCAGCCCCTTGATATGCTGCTAGAGGCTTATAGCTGCCGGGGGACGTTTTAGGATGCACTGAGTACCTATCTCCTCTTTTTTTCTCTCCTTAAGGATGAATTTTCATCTCTCAATCACACGTTACTAACTCTGCTTTCTCCCCGGAGTCCTTTTGACTTCACGTCTCATGGGGTCATCGGACCCTATGAGACGACATAGATCCTATCTGCCTGATGGATCATCGAGGTCTGGGTCGTGGAATTCCTGCTCCTGACTACGCCTACTGTCCTGTTGAGACTCCGCCTACTGTTGAGACTCCGCCCACTCCTCCTCCCCACCGCCATCTGCCTGATGGATCGTGGAGGTCTCCATCGTGGAATATGCCTACTATGAACTATTCATACACTCTGTCATATTCATTGAATGTATTTTAACTCTAAATCTGTCCTTCTGTACACATTACATCTATTGCATCTGTCCATCCTGGAGAGGGATCCTCCTCTGTTGCTTTCCTCCAGGTTTCTTCCCTTTTTTTCCCCCTGAAGGGTTATTTGGGAGTTTTTCCTGGTCCGATGTGAGGTTTTGGGGCAGGGATGTCTATGTGTACAGATTGTAAAGCACTCCGAGACAAATTTGTAATTTGTGAAATTGGGCTATACAAATAAACTGAATTGAATTGAATTAATTCGCCGACTTCTATCTGATAGGAAACTGAACGATCTCTCTGATCTCTCGTCCTTTTTTGTCCATAGACCAGCCATTGTGGTGCTGCTCATGTCCATGGTGAACGAGAGACAGCCGTTTGTGCTTCGCTGTGCCGTCCTCTACTGTTTCCAGTGTTTCCTGTACAAAAACCAGAAGGGACAGGGGGAGATTGTGGCTACGCTGCTGCCCTCCACCATTGATGGTCAGTTACACCAAGTCGAGAACTTAAAGGTGGCATTAACAGTTGTTTTGCTATCATTTGGACTCATCATAGTCATCGTATGTTTCTCTTGTGCAAACAATTCTCCAGGAAGTTCAAAAAATTAAATTCAGTTTATTTTGTATGGCACGATATAAAAAATTACAAATTTGCCTCAGAGGGCTTTACAATTTGTAGGACCTCAGGGATGTCATATGTGATATCAAAATAAAGAAATAAATGTAATTTAAATTAAAAGCAGTCTTTAAACCGCTTTCTATACAGCTATAATAGTGATTAATAACATAAAACAATCTTACTGAATGAATGTTGGTGGTGGTCGGAGGGGCCATAGGCGCTGATTGGCAGCCACGCTTCCGTCAGTCTGCCCCAGGGCAGCTGTGGCTACTGATGTAGCTTACCACCACCGGGACGACTGTGTGTGTGTGTGACTACTGGACTCTGGACTGTAAAGCGACTTCGAGTGTCTAGAGCGCTATATAAAATAAATGATTATTATTATTATTATGACTCGCACTTTAAACATGTATATTATTGACGTACCTGCTTTGACTATCTGTGAATTTTAATATTTTTTGATGTTTCAATAATTCATGTTTTTAGGTTGTAAAGTAGTCATTTTATTTTCTTAATGAATTTGCGTAGGGTTCAACACATTTAAAAACACTGACAGGCTGACATGTAATGCAGGAACAATCTAAAAACGTTTTAAACCACTTTTGGGTGAAGGAGAAGCATAATGCTCACAGGTAAAGGTGACACAGATGGATGGACTATTGTTTATTCTTCTGTCAGATTTATACATTTACAACTATTCATCAACTGCCTCGTTCACATTTCTTTCCGTTAGCCAATTCCATCTCAGCGGGCCAGCTGCTGTGCGGAGGCCTTTTCTCAGTGGACTCTCTGTCCAACTGGTGTGCCGCTGTGGCCTTGGCTCACTCCCTGCAGGACAACCTCACTCAGAAGGAGCAGCTGCTGAGGGTCCAACTGGCCACCAGCCTGGGAAAGCCCCCCGTCTCCCTGCTGCAGCAGTGCACCAACATCCTCTCCCAGGTAGGACGATGAGAGTTCCAACTAGCTGCTAGAATGAGGATTTTCACGGGCCACGTGTGCCTCGGTAGGCAGGATGTTTTTGGCAAATTAATACTGAAGTGTCAACAACAGTGACTAGAACAGTGTCACGTTATTGTGGATTTGCAGGGAGATAAGATCGTCCGGCGGGTAAGTAACGCGTGTTGTGAGTGTTTGGGCGGCACCTCTGCTGGTTATTTTGGCTTGGCATCTGAAGTAGACGTCTTGTTGGCACACATGTTTGGGGATCTTGCTTCCCTTTTTAACTCTTTACTGACCCCTCTTTCGTCCTAATTTATAGCTATGACCAGATTCTTCCTCCATAGGGGTGCACACACACGGGGTGCACTCGTCCCCACAGGATCGGAGGCTCTAGTGGCTCTCACTGTGTTCACCTGTGGGAACGTGCACAAGAGAGGTGCAGAGAGAAGGGACACAGTAGCTGTTGTTTGTGGTTTTGCCACCCTCACACCTGCTTTGAGCTGTCGTGACGTTGGTTTGTTTGCGGCGCTGCGAGCTCTTATCCGTGAGTTCAGGAAGTGTGCAACTGCAGCAGCAGCAGCTTTTGGGCCTTTTCCTGTCTGAGTGAGAGAGCTCCACTCTTGTTTCTCTGGTTCTCTTTCTGACATGCACTTGCTTATGAATGCACAGTGCCGGTGCGAGAAGCTTTTGTAGTTTATACTGCACACGGGTTGTTTAATTTTCACTGTAGATTCAGGTGGTTATACAATATACTTGTGAGTCTCACTGGGAATTACTCAGTTTGCATTACTCCCGCCAAGCTAACCTGTATGAACTTCTGTGAACCCTCCTGGTGAAACTTGCCGCGCTCTGTTGACAAACTCCTCCTCGCTTTCGTCCAGCTTGGTCTCAAGTTAGGTGAGCAAGTGTGAATCAGGGAAACTGAAACTGGGCCCCTGTCCTGTGCACCTACCTTACTTTAATAAGTCCAGCCAGGAGAAGTACTGGCGGGAAAAGCTCCTGCTTCTTTTTATGTTGAAAGGAGAGAGGGGAGGGGTTCAGTCATTTGAACTGGTTACCTAGGGATGTGAAGGGATTTCCAGTCTCATCCAACTGGGAGGAGACCAGTTGGACCATTCCATAAGTTTTTCTTGCTCGAGTCTCTTGATTTGAACTCTTACCCTCTAGTTTTACTACAATCACCCACCTGCCTGTTCAATTACTACTTTTTTTTTTTCCTCTTCATTTTTCCATTACGTCACATTTGGAGACTAAATATGAGAAGGTGATTTTTTATATATTTTTTTGTAGTAATGCTGATAAGTTTTCCCCCATAATGTCATTATGTCAGTTTTTGACCAAACACGACAGGAAAGAGGTCTTCTCTTCCTGAAGCATGATGTGCATAAAGTATTAATGCAGCAGCTTATTCAAAGTCTCAAAGGTTCTCTATATGATATTCAGAGCATTTCTAGAGCAGCAGAAATATATTTAATATGTGAAGTTAGTGCATTTGAACGTGCCTCACAATCGAGCTCATGGAGGCTCGGCCAGTGTTTTGAGGGAATAGATATGCTCTGAGTTTTGCATTGAGGACCTTTAACCTCCAGTGCAGAGTTAACAGATTTTATTTGCTTCTGCACTTTGTTTTAATCGGTATTGATTGCATTCCAACTTCATGAAAATCAGCTTTATTTTTTTCTACAACTGGCATACTGGCATACGTTTCCTAAAAATGTGAAGCAGACATTTTGAGATGAATGTAATGTAAGGTTGAGGTCTGTTGCCGGTCTGAAACCGCTTATGTTTCTCAAAGCAGATTTTCGTTTTATTTATGTTAATACCCTTTAATTATTATTGCAGTTACTTTTTTTGCATGTGCTGAAAAAATCAGTAAGATTTTCAATTACAATTTCAGTCATCAACCATTTGCAGAATTGAAATTGCAAACAACAAACTAATTGAAAATCATGGAATACTTGATGAATGGAGGCAGAGATGTTTTTTTGGGGCTTCACAGACTTTGATTTCTTCATACAGTATATTTGACCTTTTTTACTGGTTGTATTCATTTTGACTGTCCTTGTTTTTGTTTGTTAACCTTATTAACTACTAATGGTTGGTGTGATTGAAGTTCTCCCTATTAAGTGCTGTTGAGTTTATTTAACCACTTCCTCATTTGTGTTGATTGGAAAATCAAAAGCAGCGTGTTACTACTAACACGTCAGGATGGGAAGAACATTGGACTCATGTGGCTGTGAAATGAATGCTCGGCTCGCTTTAATATCAACTCAAATTTCAGCACTTTTGTTGCCATTGTATCTACTTTAGACTTTTATTTTTTTACAGTTTGAATTAAAAACATTTTGTTAGATTATCTTTTTGCATATTATACATTTTGCTTAACTAATGACTCAATCTGGACTTAATTTGAAAGTCTATGACCAGGATTACAATTTTAAATTCCTTGAAATATTAGCTTTTCTTACATGGATAGGACCATGTGCCTTAATGTACACAACTTCCCTACATTTGATTCTCTTATTGCCTAAACGCAAATGTTTTGATACCTCCTAGAATATTTCATATTTGGCTCAAGTCAGCAGCTTCCGGTGTGAGTCAAGAAGCACACATTGACATTTGTTTTGTTTTCCCTTTTTTCCTCTCCAGGGCAGTAAAGTGCAGACCAGGGTGGGCCTCCTCATGCTGCTTTGTACATGGATCAACAACTGTCCGATCGCCGTCACTCACTTCCTACACAATCAGGAAAACGTCCCCTTTGTATCCTTGAAGCAGCCTCCAAGCCATCCACCAACTGCATGTCAATAAATGTCTGTAATTCGTCTTATTTTCGTGAACAAACTGGTTCTCACTTCTCTCGGACGAATCTTATATTTTTCCTTTTTTGATTAATAACTTTTGAGGACACCAGCTATATCCTATTATTCAGATAACAACGCACGAGAATGAATCCTTAACTCGGTGTGACTCCTGCAGCTGACTGCCCAGATCTCGGAGAACTTAGGAGAGGATGAACGGCTGGTGCAGGGCCTGTGTGCGCTGCTCCTCGGCATCTGCATCTATTACAACGACAACTCGCTGGAAAACAACACCAAGTAAGTGTCTGTTCACACACACCTTTAATACCTCAATAAACACATCCACGTGAACTTCTGTCGTCTCATTATTCTCAAACCCCTGTTGTAGCATGCATGGCTGTTTTTAGTCTCTGAATGTGGAATGACTGAAGCTTTATAGTGGGAACAGTTTGATAGGTACGATATAAACTGAATGACTATGACGGTCATGCAAGTGGCATCTTATTAAGTGTGTCTCTGTGACAACTTCCCTGAAAGCACACATGTTGACAACTTTTCCTCTTTTAAATCCTTAAATCCTGCTACTGTCTGTTGTCCTTTGCTCAATGATATCATTGTTTTCTTTCATGATTTGTGTCTTTCTGTAAGTACTTTGTTTTGAAAATTGCTGCATCAATAAAGACTATTATTATTATTATTTGGCTACGAAAGACAACTACGTGTGAGGATGTTTTTTCTTCTTCCTCTCAACTTTATAACCCCGCGTCCCTGGGTCTTAATGTGCACATATATTAACATATCAAAATGTATGCATGCATCAGTGCTCAGGTTTTTCCAGAACTGTATTTATACGTTGGCCAAAGTTATCTCAATGACCTAACTTGAAAGATCAGGCGACTGAAATCGTGTTAAAAACATTGACTGTTAAAACAACCTCCTCGTTGTCCAGAGATAAGCTGAAGCAGCTCATCGAGAAGCGGATCGGAAAGGAAAACTTTGTTGAGAAACTGGGCTTCATCACCAAACATGAGCTGTACTCGCGGGCGGCTCAGAAGCCGCAGCCGGTGTTCCTGTCTCCGGAGCAGATGCTGTTCGACCACGAGTTCACCAAGCTGGTCAAAGAACTGGAGGGTCAGTCGGAGACCGATCCTCCACATCATTTAATCGTACTTTTGTCAGGGCAGTTGCAAAATGAAATGTTGGTTCCATTCATTATTTCTCCGGCTACGCTAAACAGGTGTGATCACTAAAGCTGTTCACAAATCCAATGAGGAGGAGAAGAAGGAAGAGGAGGTGAAGAAGACCTTAGAACAACATGACAACATTGTAACTCGGTATAAAGAGCTGATCCGAGAACAGGTAAACAACCGACTTATTGTGCGTGCAACTTGTTTTTCGTTTCTGTGTTTGATGTTTAAAAAAAAATATATTTAATGTTCTCTCCCGTTTACATTTTTTTAATATTGATTGTGTGATCCTCAGGATACTCAGATCCAGGAGCTGAAGGAGCAGGTGGGGTCCATGTCGTCTCAGAGTGAACAGATGCAGACTACAGTGACCCAGCAGCTGTCCCAGATCCAGCAGCACAAGGACCAGTACAACATCCTCAAGCTGAAATTAGGTGGATGACTAATAACAAGTGTTTTGTGTCTTCAAATACGTGCTTTATTTCGGGCTTGTTGGTTGAATGAAAAATAGGGATTTTGGCAAAGTATAGAATATATTTGTTGGATTTATTTATTTATTTTCAACAACTCTGGTCATGTTTTCATATTTTTGGCCACGGTCCCCGTTGATGATGAAATCTCGCTGCTTCATCGCTGTGATATGCAGAGACATCGCAACATACAGCTTCACAACAGCGGCAACTACAGGAGGTTTTAGAGAAGTAGTGCCATGAAGCCAAAAGCAGCAGCTTCTCTGATGGTCACTCTAATGAGTCCATCCCCTTAGACCTCCACGTTAAAGTACCCAACTGTGAAGCAGAAATAAACATGTTTAAAGACGGGTAAAAAAAGAAGCTATTTTTCCCCTTTTATCACAACTAAACAGGCTGTTTTTATCGAACTCAAGTGAATGTGTATGTAGAACTAATTTGTTAAAATGTAACAGCTCGTTTCTCTGCCTTAGTGCTGAATGTAACAGAGTCCACATCACCTTAATGTCTAAAGAGTGTAAGATAGTGAGTGAAGTATTATCTTTCTGGCTAAAAACTGTTTGTATAACCAAAAAGCTGTAAACAATGAGAATCTCAAAACAAGCTAAACTCAATGGGATAATGTTCTGTACTAAAGCCACACTGATCAATAGTCAAGGCTGATCGATTATCAGATTTATTCAAAGTCCCAAATATCAAAATCGGCATGGGCCAAAAAAAAGGCTGCCTTTGTCATTCACAGTAACAGTTCTTTAAATGTATTTTGTTGTTGATATGTGTGTATATGCAACACAAATCAATACAGGGGTCACATAAACATTTCTATCGCATTACCTCATCTTAACTACAATGACTCATTTCAGGTAAGGACAGCCAGCCCAACAGCCAGGGCGAAGGCTCTCAGGTGAACGGGCTGCAGACGGAGGAGCTCACGCAGCTCCGAGAGGAGGTGGAGGAGCTCTGCAAGCAGCGCGCCCTCCTTCAGACGCAGCTCGGTGACAAAGACACACTCAAAAGCAGCCTGGTTAGTAGATGTCTGCGCACAGTGTGTGTTTGTTTGTTTGTCTTTGTGTACGCTTCAACTGGAGCTGGATGAGCTTTGCAGGAAAAACAACAGCAACGGAGAGCCCTGTTGTTTGGTTTCTTTAATGTGATGATTATCTGCCTTTCTTTGTTTTGGTTTTTATCAAATATGTTTATATTGAACATCTTAGTGATTTGGGCTGTTGGTCTGACAAAACATTTAAAGACGTTGCTTTTAGCTTTGGTAAACATTTATTGACGTTTACCATTTTAGGAATCAGAAAATAATCAGCAGATTAATCGTCAGTGGAAATGGTCGTTATTTGCCGACTTAATAAGAAAATAATCCTACTATTTGCACAGGATGTAGAGTTTTACTTTGTTCCTGTCAGAGTAAAAATAACATTATAGTGCATTACTAATGCGTTTTATTTTCACTGTGTGTAGACGTCCGAGACAGCAGAAAGTTCAGCAGGAGGATCAGACGACACAGAAATGCTCAAGGTAGGATTCTTCATAAATACATTTCTTCTTTCATCTTTAATTCACAATTAATAAATGTGTAAAGGATGAGGCTGGTATGATTCTACATTTCTCGTCTTGTCAACAAATCCCATAACAAGACAAATTACATGATTGGTCGGCTTGTTAATACTTCCCCACCTTCTGTCACTCAGCCCAACCCCACTGAGCCCATTTTTTCCCCATAAGTATCATCAAACGTAACGCTAAGACTTTCATATTCTGTTCATATTTTCAGGTAATTGTTCTATATATTACATGCATTTTTGCAAGTGTTGCTTTGTTTGTTGCAGGAGCTGGAGGGTCTGAGGAGTCGGGTCCAGTCCCAGTTGGCAGAAATCAACCAGATGAAGTCAGAGAGACAAGAACTGCTCAGAAGAGCTGAGGCTGGGGTAATTATCATGCACATCTGATATTTGTGTTCCAAATATCACATTATTCTTGATGGATGCTAAATGACTCCACCTCCCACTGGTTTGTCTCAGTCCTCGGAGGCAGTCTCCAGCAGTGACGGCGCAGTAGACGCTGCCAAGATGGCCGAAGTAGAGAGCAGACTGGCAGCACAGACGACTGAGATGGAGAGGCTCAAGGTGTGTAGAATATCTGTAAAGCATCACATCACCCTGATTTACCCTCAATATGTATAGACTACTTGGCTGTGACTTCTTTAAATTATTTATTTACACATCAGATGTTTTTCCTGGGTATTTGTGTTTATGGATCATTCTGTCTCTTCCTCCATCTTCTCCTTTGGTTTCCAGGGGGAAGCACAGAGTTTGTCAGAGAGCCGGGCGGAGCTGGACCAGCAGCTGGCTGCCGCCACCAGCACGGTGGCCATCCTGCAGACGGAGAAGGCGAAGCTGCAATCGGAGGTGCAGGACTCCAAGAAGGAGCAGGACGACCTGCTGATGCTGCTGGCCGACCAGGACCAGAAGATCCACAGCCTCAAACAGAAGCTCAAAGACCTGGGAGAGACGGTAGACAGTCAGGGTTCTCGTGTTCCACCAGGGCTCTGAACTCCGGTGCTCCCCCATTGTGGAGAAGGGAGGTTTCATAGAGATGGTCAAATACAGGCTTATAAAATACTGAAATTACATTTTAACAACTTCAAATCTGAAATACTATTCATTACTGCTTTAAAAAGTAATAATTACATTAGGATTAGGCTTCTTTTAAACATACACTACTGTTCAAAAGTTTGGGGTCATCCAGACAATTTTGTGTCTTCCATGAAAACTCACTTTTATTCATCAAATTAATTGAAAATGTAATAGAAAATATAGTCAAGACATTGACAAGGTTAGAAATAATGATTAATATTTGAAGTATTAATTTTGTTCTTCAAACTTCAAGCTCAAAGGAAGGCCAGTTGTATAGCTTATATCACCAGCATAACTGTTTTCAGCTGTGCTAACATAATTGCACAAGGGTTTTCTAATCAGATATTAGTCTTCTAAGGCGATTAGCAAACACAATGTACCATTAGAACACTGGAGTGATAGTTGATGGAAATGGGCCTCTATACACCTATGGAGATATTTCATTAGAAACCAGACGTTTCCACCGAGAATAGTCATTTACCACATTAACAATGTATAGTGTGTATTTTTGATTAATGTTATCTTTATTGAAAAAACAGTGCTTTTCTTTGAAAAATAAAGACATTTCTAAGTGACCCCAAACTTTTGAACGGTAGTGTATTTATTTTTTAATTAAAGGTGGAAACGAGCAGAAGGATAAATGCGCAAAAAACAAACTACTGCAATGAACCGCGAAAGACAATCATTTATATTTTAATAGTTACAGTGCAGAGGCGGCTTACCTCAGAGGCTCACCTCTTCAGAGGTTCAGTTGCCTTCGCCACCAAAATCAAATATTAGTGGATCACAGCGGCGGGTGCACATTAGAGCATTAATAACAATAAAAGATCAAAATAAAACACAATAACTATAATAACAATAATTTTTGTGGTTTGCTTTCACACCACAAAGTAAAAGCATTCAGTGGACCTGATGACCAGCCTGCTGTCCTCCATATTCACTCATTCATTGTCACCATGGAGACCAAAACTAGACTGTGAAGCGTTCAGTAATCCTAAATTCTGCTCCCAGTGTAACCAGTCAGTGGTGGTAGTTTTTGGCTGTAGGGATTGGGTTGAGTAGGAAGCTTTACAACAACAAACTAGAATGGGCACTCGGTAGAGCGCATACCTTCGCATATCACAAGATTGGGCATTGAATTATGAACATTTTGGCATTAGTTGCATGCCAATTGGACAAAAATGTATCGTGCTATGGTAAAAAAAAGAGTTTGACCTTTCCATGACCTTGACCTTTGACCCGATTGATCCCAAAATCTAATCAAATGGTCCCCGGATAATAACCAATCATCCCACCAAATTTCAGGCGATTCAAGAAAATGTTGACCTGTTCATGACCTTTGACCTTGACCTTTGACCCGATCGATCCCAAAATCTAGTCAACTGGTCCCCGGTTAATCGCATGAAATTTGGTGGGATGATTGTTTAATCATCCCACCAAATTTCATGCGATTCGGTTCAATACTTTTTGAGTTCTGCGAAAGATTTTGACCTGTTCATGACCTTTGACCTTTGACCCGATCGATCCCAAAATCTAATCAACTGGTCCCCGGATAATAAACAATGATCCCACCAAATTTCATGCGATTCGGTTCAATACTTTTTGAGTTCTGTGAAAGATTTTGACCTGTTCATGACCTTTGACCCGATCGATCCCAAAATCTAATCAACTGGTCCCCGATAATAAACAATTATCCCACCAAATTTCATGCGATTCGGTTCAATACTTTTTGAGTTCTGCGAAATATTTTGACCTGTTCATGACCTTTGACCCGATCGATCCCAAAATCTAATCAACTGGTCCCCGGATAATAAACAATGATCCCACCAAATTTCATGCGATTCGGTTCAATACTTTTTGAGTTCTGTGAAAGATTTTGACCTGTTCATGACCTTTGACCTTTGACCCGATCGATCCCAAAATCTAATCAACTGGTCCCCGGATAATAAAAAATCATCCCACCAAATTTCATGCGATTCGGTTCAATACTTTTTGAGATTTGCGAATAACACGCATACAAATAAATAAATAAATAAATAAATACACTGCGATCAAAACATAACCTTCCGGCATTTTCAATGCGAAGGTAAAGACCACTCAGCTGTGTTGTGTGTGTGTGTTTGCTTTAGTTAGACTGTGACACTTTCCTTACAGGTGGACGATGAAGACGATCTCGACTGCAGGGACCAGACGGATGAAGATTACGAGGATGAAGACGAGGACTAAGGGACGAAACACTGAAAGAAAAGAAAAAGAGAGATGGGAATATTTGTCTGCCAGCAGGCAAGAAAGAAAACTTTGCAGAAACAAACCTGAGAAGCTGAAGAATAGGACTAATATATTGATGCAGTTTCTCTCTCTGGCTGCCATGCTATCTTCATCTTTCTTTGCCCTACATGTTAGTTATTTTGGACTCTTTTTTTTCTCTCCAAACATTCAGTTTTCAGTGACAGCAAAAAAAAAGATTAGATTATTGTCAGTACATTCATCTCTGCTATTTTCACCGTCAGTTTGTGATGGGTTTTATCAGTCTTGTGTTTATTGTTATGTATTATCGATATAGTTTGTAATCACAAGAATAAACACTAGGTTAATATTGACACACATCTGGAAACAATTTACAAATATGCAACTGTAAACAGATTTGATATTATTATATCATAAAGATGACGTATGATGACTCTCCAGCGTTCGGGTCACCAGCAACGTGTCGCGGTGCTGCGCCCCGAATTTATCTTCACTGCCGAATCAGTTTGAGTTCCGAGTGTTCCAGTATTTCACCACTCTGTTGTTCTCCTTCACGTTGACGACACGATCCGACCGCTCTTCAATATGCTGCAAAACACTGACCGAAAACATGTAGCCTACTGACAAAAAGGATATTTTGCAATTTTGTGTCCAATACTGGCAACCAAGCTTCTGTATGATATTGTGTAACTTATCAGTTTATGAGCCACATTTAAATGAAAAAAGAAGAAGAATATCAGTCTGTATGCCTGAACGGAGGTATAGTTGTAGATAAATTAAATTTTACTAAATCCACAATGAGACTTTTGTGTTTGTCTTTTCCGGATCATTTATGTCTGAATATAGGGCTCGATAACGTTTATAATTGTCGATACGTATCGCATACGTTTACCGATGTTTCAGTATCTGTCGTGTCGTCGCTACCAAACACATTATGGCAACAATTGATAAAGACCTCGGACAATTTCTGGGATGTGACCACGCCAGGAAAAAAAACACATTCAGATTTTCAAATGCGTCCGTGATTGTTTCAGGAAACGGTAAATATCTGACCCGAGTATAAGTAAAGCAAAAAGCGTTCAGCGAAACCTTGGCGCATGTTTGTTTTGCTTTTATTAGACGGCGATAAACAAGAGACGACGAGAAGAGAGCGATGCAACTATATATGATCTATATATCTCGTATCTGAACCGGAGACGTGGTCGTCTTCACTCTGAGCCGCCGGTGGCTTCAGATGCTCGCTGCTTCAGCCACATTTAGCTTGGTTCTGAAAAGGATCTGTGATTTAATACGCAGCCCTATTGTGACCAATGAGCAGATTATATATGTAATAATTATAGGTTGACAAAAAGACATAACCCTGCTTCACTGGACAACATCAACACTAAACCAGAAGAAATTCTCACAATTTTTTATTTCCCAAGCCTCTTGAACATTAATATCAAAAGATAGTTCTGATAAAAAGAATACAAGGAATAAACGTGCATGTTTAGTTACATAATGACAGAGGTTTTCTAGGCATCCTCCAGTCCAGTTGTTCTTTAATTGTTGTAAAACAGATAACACCTCTTAGAATATTAATTGACAAACTAAACAGTAAATCTTCAAGACGCATTGTTGGATAATTCCCAGGAGGCCATAGGCTCTTTCAAACCAAGTCAATTGAACATAAATAGAGCCCAAATCTACAAATATGAGTTTGTAATAATATAAGTTTCTGCCTCCATTTGTCATAAAAAGCTCAACTTTATGAAGACATTTGTCTCTGAGCGGTTCAGCTGGGGGCCGAGGACGCTGGCTGCGTACGTCACACTTGTTCTGGCTAAACCACGCCCACAAGCGGAGGAAGCAGTCTGAAGACTCATGGAGGAAAAACAACAACAACAACATCTTTTCCGCCGTGTTTCCACACAGGTCTCCATTAAGTCAACCTCCACGTCATGTTTGTGAACACATACAGTTATTTGCTTGTCAAATTCGTCGTTAGATTTGGACAGATATTACCGAGTGAATAATGCATTCTCAATTCATGTATCTGCAGTGAAAAGTTTCAATGTAAGTAATATTCATATGAATCTCGTGAATGACTCAAACACATTCTAAAGAGTATTAACAAGTTTGACCTGCTAAATGCACATTCTCATTGTGTATTAGTGTTAATGTGAACATGACAAGTCCGCATGTAGTATCAATCATTTATGTATACTTGATTATATTTATTGTTGTTAGCCATTTAGTTGTAACTAAAATCCACCAAAAAAGGATCATTAAATGTACTAAAATGTAAAACACTCTTGTACGCCACATACCAACTGGATCAATATTGATAGATTGCCATATTTTCTTTGTGATATCGTAAATCAAATGATTGGTAAATCTTCTTCCTGCTGTCGTGAATCCTCTTGACGTGGCGGGGTTTCACCACTGGGGGGCGACACACCCTCCAATACAGATGTGCACCCAACAGCTCTCACTACTAAAGGAAACACTGTGTTCTTTCAAATAGTATACAAGTGATGCAAGAGGACGATTATTAAAAATAAATGTAAGACATACAAATTGGATATAGTTGTTTTTAAATGTGTTGTTATAACTAGGGCTCCAATAGTGAGTATTTAAGTGAAAGACAAGATGCTCAACGTCTACTTTTTCTCACCAGAAGACTGAAAATCCACATTTAATGATCACATAAATATCTCTAGCCATTACGCTCAGATTAAATATTGTGTATTTCTTCCATTAGGTTTCCACCTTCAGTTAAAAGGCCCTCGCCATTACACCTGCCACCAAATATGACACACCATGACGGATGAACCCAGATGAAGTCACAACAGGTTTAAACTCTTGTGAGTCGAATTGTAGAAATCCTAAATTGGATTATTAGTTGTTTAAAAAAAAAAATACATACACAAATTGCTCAAGATGCTCAATATGTGAACACATGCGCGAAATATGTATGCCCGAAATATAATAAAGAGACAATATATGTTGTAATCAACTTGCCTCGCCCCTGCCTCCTCCCTCTTCTTCGCATCCTGTGCTCTCATCTCTCCTCCTCCTCCTCCTCCTCCTCCTCCTCCTCCTCCTCCGGCTCTTGTTTTCTTTTTTCCCCTCTCCTCAGGGTGACTGGAGGCGCATGCTCTGGCTTTGAGCCAATTTAGTCAGCTATTTCTCTGTTGTCTTTTATTTTGTGGGTGAGGTTGGAGGGGTTGAGACTCTCAAGGTCGAGCCGGACATGATGACTTTTCACTGACCACCATGCAACAACCACCGGTGTTTTAACCCGACTCGTCTCCGCCCGGCTGTTCCACCTCCATCAACACCACCACTGGTCCCAGTCCTCTCCAGGGGGGAAACTACCACCACCTGCCGACGCCTCTCACCCTATGACCGTCTCGAAGGTGAGTTGACTTCTGCGGGTCGCTTGTCATGTTGCAGCCGTTTAGTTGCTGCAGCGCTGCTCAGCGCGCAGGATGCGCCGCGCCGGGAACCGGACACTCAGTCCGGGCTTCCCACTTGCAGCGTGCCGCTCTGCCATGCGGCTCCACTCCGAGGGAGGGACCGGGACACAACACACAACCCATAGGGCTGCAGTGGAGCTGATGGTGCTGTGTCTTTCATTAATGCTGTTTTCAGACTCTAAAATACAAAGCAGCATTCAGTGTTGTTGTTTTCTGATCTGACAGAGAAGTAATTCTCACTGAATCACATTTCCAGATGATCTTCATGTATATGGTAAATGTTGAATGAAACTAAAGTTTATTGTATTAGTTGTTGTGCCAATAAAACGCCAGAAAACTGGAAACAAATGCTCATAGCCTCAGAGTGTATTCTGCACATATATACACAGTAAAATTGGCAGTGTCAATTGAACACTTAAAGAGTACATGTTAACACATATGGTCCCTTATCTTTAGTGTTAAAGTAACACTGAACATATAGTGTTAACATTTCAGAGTTATCGCGACTCTGGTAAGAGTTATTATTCTACACTGAAAAGTGTTAATTTGGATTAACACTAGTCCGAGTGTTATTTACATTTGACACTCGGACTAGTGTTAATCAAAATGAACACTTCTCAGTGTAATGTTATCACTATGTTCAGTGTTGTTTTACATTACATGTCATTGAGCTGACGCTTTTATCTAAAGCGATTTACAATCACGTTACATCCATACACCATGGACACAGCTACAGGGAGCACGCCAGGGCTCTTTAACACTCTAGATAGAGACATATGTTTACTGGCTTAGTGCGAATGTACTCTTTCATTTTACTGTAGCTTTGCACTCGGTTACGTTAGCTGTCTGCAATTTAGTATTATTTAGTATTTAGTAATATAAGACAAAAAAAGTCTTGAGTGTAAGTTGAACTCAGTATAGAGTTATTCTAAAATGTTGCTTCTGCTGAAATATCAACATTTGATATAAAAAAGTGATTTAGATAAACTTACTGCAGTCTTTCCATAATTAAAACGCCCGTGATGAAACTCAATTTGAAAGGAGAAGGAGCGGGCGGAGCTTTCCAGAGTAAGAGTGAACGTTGTCATCACTGGGGTTTTTACTCTGGCTCTAGTTGTAATGACTCTGACAGTCAATTCACTTTAACAATGACATTTTATCACTGGGGAATTAACTCTGAATAATTACACCAACACTGTGGGCGATTTACTCTTGCTCGTGTTGTAATAAAGAGTCGATATACGTTGACAGTGAATTTTAAACACTGTTGGAATTAACTTTGTATATTGTTTATTTTCATGTTTATTTTGTTCATATGTTACAAATTATCAATTAATTTTTGTTTTGCTTGGAAGAAGTATGATTATATTTCGACAGTTCACATAAATATGTAAATATGTACAGCCTTTTACTAGAAACTGCTGAATGTACAAACTAAGTCATGTGCTGTAAAGAAGAGTCAACTTGAAAGGAAAATGAATCCCAAGCAATACCGATAATTTTATTAATTAATTTCTTATTACAAATAAATGCTGGTCAGCTATTCAAATGTGAGGATTTTCTATATATTGGGTGTTTGACTATTGGTTGGAAAAAACAACAGGGGATGTAATCTAATATGTTTTTATTTAATGATTTATCGATGACGATTTTACCAATATTATAACAAATGACCACTATAATTTCCAAGGAGAAATCTTCAATGTTCTTTTTTTATCCCCCCCAACAGTCCAAAAATCTAAAACAAAATCAATTTGGAGGAAAAGCATGAAATCCTCATGTTTTAGAAGCTTAATCAGCAAATGTTGATTAGTTTGAAATTATGTTGTTGATTGATTGACAGATTAATTGATCATCATTTCAGCTCAAAATTAAACAATTCCTAATTTTTTAAATCTCAAGGGTCCTTGAAGTTAAGATAAGATAAGAGATCTTATTATACAGCAGCAAAGGGTAAAGTCCACACGAGACATAGTAAAATAAAAAACAAGTAATATAGATAAAAAACAGTAACAAAACAGTAATAAAAAATGTGCAGAGTCTCCAGTAACTGAATGAATATTATATATACAGACAATAAATATAAATGTAACTAGTATGCACAGTATTTTTCCACTTCTCAAATTCAGACACCAGAAGATTGTATTTGTTTTCAGGGGTAGATCATGAAATTTCTGTCATTTATCATTTTTGATTATTCGACAGAAAGCAAAGTTATCTTAAAGAATACTCAATAGTTGATCAATGCTTTATTCCACATTTGAGTGTTTGACAAAACAAAAGATCTGAATTACCTCAAAAAGGTAAAGTTGTTGATTGCAGCCCCCTGATTCATATCTCCCATCATCAACATCTTCAAATATATCTAGATAACACTGTTTTGTACACATTCAGTGAAGGTCATATACATTTCTGTGACCCATCATCAGTATAAGTGAAATCTATTATTCCGGCTCTTGGGGTGGTTGTACTCGGTCCGGCCACCAGTCCAAACAAATGGTTTGGATCCATTGTTTTTGCTCATTTTTGTCTGGACAGACGTAAACAAACTTGAGTTAAAGGAAAAACTAGTTTGAGAGCTCTGAGTTTACTGGTCACCACATGTGGAAACAGTGGGAGACATTTAGCATTTATTGCCAGGGTGGCACCACTTCCCACAGGGGCAACTCCAGGACGTGCCGCTGGTTTGGACTCGGGTAGTTTTAACATAATTAAACATGAATGGTATTTCCATATCAAGGTATATGTTAATAATTGAACATATAATTTGTGTGATATTTATGTTTTCATCAACAAGCTGAGGCCCAGCAGGCTCCAGACACACACGAATAAGGAATACTATAAATCGACTGTTATTTGAGTGACAAGACATCCACATGTAAAGTTCATGTGCAAAAAATACAATAGCATCCATCTCCTGATCACTATTCCTTAAAGATCAGTGGCCATTTCTAAGCCATATTTTTAGCATTTTACTCACTTTAATAATACGCGGCCCCCTTCTCTGCCCCCACTCGTTAACCGTTAGGTCAGTTACACGTTGGCTTGTGCGGACATGTTTGGGAAGATTTCTTGTCTAAAAATGTGTGATGTATGAGGTGCTTTCCTGTGATGTGATGCAACTATGTCGGCTCTCCACAACGCACCCTGCGTGTGGTGATGTGGGATCACCAGCTCTTTATTCTCCAAACCCGAGTGGCATTTTCAGGCAGAAATATGCTGAGTTTAAGTGTGACACTCTGAGTCATAACTTGTGGAGTAAAGAGGTGTCATGCCAGCTCGAGATCTGTCTAAGTAGGTCTGTCATCTATCCAATGGAAAACTGCTGCCAAAATGAGCATTAGACTAATGAGTTAAATACAGGAAACTCCCGCAGCCCGAAATAATCCTCACGAGCAGAACAACACACCATCACGCCCTCGTACAGATATTTAACGAGGAGTTTGTGGTCTTTGAAGACACTGTACTCCTTTCTATTATATTCTCCTTCGTCTCTCTGGAAATCTGTGGAGCCATTATGGCATTTTGTGCCATAAAACGCCTTTTTATCTCTGGCGTTTTATCACACAGACTGTGAACACACACCTGAGATTCTCCTGCTTCAGCCCAGCATGTGACTTGTGCTGTTTGCTATATGCTCTTCTTCAGGAGCTCAGAAGCAGAGGCGCCATTGAGTTGTTTACTGATCATCGTGTACTTTATCTCAGCCACGTCAAAGGCGCCAACCAGAGTTGAGTTCAGGTACACAAACGGTTACTGGTGTTAAAGTCCTACCTGCTGTAATTACTACTGTGAATTGAAGGTGTGTTTTTAAACAAATATGCCCTTGGGCCTGAGGGCCTTATTGGCCTCGTTGGCTGTTGTGCAATAAAGTGATCGCAAAATAACAGAAGGTATACCCTAAAGGCGTGTCTTTATTACCTCAGACGCCTGATATCTACTCTGAAGATTGCATGGAAGTGTAGAGTTTTTCATCAAATAGGAAAATGAGACCAAATGAGCTGGACGTGTTGTCGCTAGGTATAGAGCTGAAACAGATGGCAGATTAGTTGATGGACAGAAATGCATCGATAAATTGTTTGACATTTTATAATAAAGAAATAGCATCCATTTATTGGTTCCAGGTTCTCAAATGGAAATATTTTGCCGTCACCTTTTGATAGCACATGTACCGTAATCTTGTTGGGTCCATTAAACAGCTGATCTGGGACTTTCTGTTACATCATTTTTTCTATTTATTGAAGGATGGGATTTGGGGGATTAGGGACTGTTAATCCAACATGGATGAGACAGACTTTAAGTGCTCAACTGAAATGTAAATTTGAAAATCAATATTTCCTTGACTTCTGGGCACAGACTGCCTGCTGATGAGGATCATCATGTGAAATGTACATGCACTTTAACTTAAACACTTAAACACACGCCACGTGTAACATACACTTTTAACTAAAACACACATCACTTGAAGCACACACCCAAACACTTTCACATTATTTGTTGTCTTTCTGTCGTGATGATTGTTGTTTGTCATGTCCAAATGTTGCACCTACCGCCAAAAAAAATTCCTCGTTTGTGTAAACATTCCTGGCAATAAAACTGTTTCTGATTCTGATTCTGATTCTGATTCTGAAATGATCAAAGCTTTGGAACCGCTACTCAATTTGAGGTGAGATTGTTTTGTCAAGGTCCAAGAAATCACTTTAAAAATGTTGGTCGGACAAAACACAACATTTAAAGGCATAGCCTTGGACATTGGACATTTTTTATAAACAAACGATTAATATATTAAAATAAAATAAGTCAAAGTCAATTGGCTGAAGAGAGGAAGACCAACTGAGCTCAGCAGTGTTCGGGCTGCAGAATGTGTTGAGTTTGTGGCATTTGATGGTGTTCCTCCACACTGAGGTGAAGAAACCAATAAAAGGGTGGTAGTTAAAGTCACGATGTAACCTGTGTGTGTGTGTGTGTGTGTGTGTGTGTGTGTGCGTTTGTGTGAAATAGCTCAAGAACTACCGTATTGTGATATTTTTTACAAACATCCCGGGAGGATGAAGTCTACTGAATCAGGTGATCTCCTCGGCTGTACTTTTGGGTTTAGTGCTAATTAGCATATGTTAGCATGCTGAGCTAAGATGCTAACCATTGTAAATCAATCAGCCAGATAGCATTGTAGTTGTGAGTGTGTTAGCATGCTGACATTAGCATTTAGCTCAAAGCACCACTGTGTTTATAAGCGCAGCCTCACGGAACATGACTATCTATATAATATATTCATATGACTTGTTTTGTCCATCTAAGCCATATTAAATGACAACAATATAAAAAAGAAGAAGATTTGAGCAGCTGAAACCAACTAATTGATTATCTAATTGTATCAGCAAAATAAAAGTGTGGACTTGTGTCTTCTGCAATGTGTTCCCATTTGCCTTCACACTGGATTATATCACTGCTTTAGTAACTAGTTATAAGCAGCCTGAAGGTGAATGAGATCACCTCACTTGTCCTCTGTTCCTTCACTATCAAGAGTCAAACCACACGTTGTGCCTCGAGGTGGTGGAGAAGGTTGCCCTAATGCCTCATGCATGACTATACCTCCAGAACAAAGCCCCCTGGAGCCTCCTGTCTCTGACTCCTCCACCACCATCAACACCACTCCCCATGTGGTTATCTCCACTCTGACCCAAGTGAAGGCCTGCCTCTCTGCCCAGCAGGCCGAGGTGACTTCATGTTGGTTCTGCCCGCTGTTCTCAAACCGTCAGGGAACCTGTTAAAAACCGATTTCATTCTGCCTCATGTCATGATTCTGAAAACAAATGTTTTTATCTCGGAATATGTGGAATATGTGGCGCTCAGTGAGCGCTCTAGCAAAATTCCGGGATGATGGTAAACACTCGTAATGTAGTGTAACGTTAGAAGAGGGACACAAAATCAATCAATCAATTATGCCTTGTCTATTCTGACATAAGCTTACGACACCACCATGAGCTAGTGGTCATACTACTAGGGGCAATTGAAATATTCTTTATGGCTGAAAATACAGATTATTTCCTTAACCGTTTATTCTGCCAAGTATTGTCGTGATTATTCATTTATAAAGAACAACAACAGTAAGAAATCCCTTTTTGTCTGATTCATGTCTTTAACCTTTACACGTCTGATCTGTATCATCAGTCAAACGAGGCTGATTCATCACCTTTGTTGTTATCTTTGCAATTGCGGTGATGATTTTTGATGATACATTTTCATATTCACTTGATGCACTCAAGGCAGCAATCAAACAGATTCAAGCTAAATTGCCATATTTGAGTTCTCAGGCTTTAGGAAACAATCTGCTGGTGGTTGTTGAGGATGAGTACTGTACTCGTCCTGACAATGGATTTGGAAGTCCTAAAATGCTCTTATGTAACCACATAGTCTGACCACAGACCCTCTTAGTGCTTGGAAAGACCACCAGCCGACCCCGGACCAAACCAGCTCCTGCTGTTTTTCATCTCTAATGGGCCGAGTCATTTACACAGCACAGTTAAATCACTAAACGGTTTGTCAACAGACGAGTTTTGTATTTGCAGTCTTCTCTTCACATCACTGGTACTCCGATCAGCGGAGGCAGGTTGTCCTGCACGTTTCTGACATGACAGCTGTCCGACTGTTTGAGGATTATCTGTTCCCACGTGGGGCAAACATGGAGGGGATTACTTAAAAAAACTGAGAGGGTGAGAGTCTGTGGAGTTGTCGAGCTCACCGTGCTCTTGTACAAGTTTAGGGCTGCAGGGAGGTGACTCTGGGAAGGCCAAAGGAAAGAGGAAAAGTCACCGCTCCATTAAGAGACAGAGTTAATTAAACTGTCAATAATCTGACGCTGCTGGTTAGAAAATGTTCTGAAGCCTCTTGTGTCCTAACTGAGCGTCCATTTTCTAAAAACATAAATACCTGACATTTAACCCAATAATCAAGTCGGGACTGTTTCACATATTACTATGGCTGTAAATGGTATTTGCTTGTTTTAGAACCAAGAAAAAAAATAGAAATACATATGAAAATATTACCAGGTTATGTCCATACGGAGAAATATTACGGATAAAACCTATAATTTTGTTTTGGATGGATGGAGGAAGAACAGTTATGTCATTTAATATAATAATTTTGTTTTGGATGGATGGAGGAAGAACAGTTATGTCATTTCCGGCAACCGTCTTACATTGCATTAGGATGGGTATAAAATATTTCAGCGATTCTGGAATGATCTTCAACAATTTCATACATTCCTAACAGCAGTAAGTGTTCATTAAAGATCTTCTGGGTTTTTCAAAAAATCTCTAGCTATTTGTTTTTGAATTTTAATACATGAGAAGAAAACCTCTGTTGAGCTCTGTGTGTTACCTTCTCCTGATGAAACTGCTTCTTTGCTCTTCCAGTGATGACGTACATCAGCAGCTACCGGACGTATTTATTTAAGCTGTTTCAGTGTGTGTGCTCCCGTTGTTGTTTTCTAGAGTCAGAGGGTCTTCATCGTGAAGCAGATGGGTCAGCGGAGTCTGATTCATTATTCATTAAGAGAAGTAGATGGCCTCTTACACGTGTGTGTGTGTGTGTGTGTGTGTGTGTGTGTGTGTGTGTGTGTGCGTGCGTGTGTTTGTGTGTGTGTGTGAGACACCATATTGATTCCACAGCCCTAAAGTAGCCCTAATGGTTGTACCTCATGAGAAATGCTGTCGGCGCAAATGTGTGTTTGCTCCCTGACATGTACTGTGTACATTAGTTTATTAGACTCGGCAGGAGCAGCTGCATGAAAACCTCAACCTGAAGCAAATGTATAAGATTCCTAATATTATGTGGAAGTTAAAGCAGCTTATAATGTAGTATAATAGGAATTGTATAATAGGAATTTTTAATCCACCACTGGTGCAGATTGAGAAGAAATGTTACATTCGTGATCCCCAGAGGGTGAACCCTTATGTGTCTGGTGACCTGACAACTTCAAATGATCCAAATGTATTTATTGAGGTATGTATTACTTCATTTTAGATGCTCAGTTCAACAACGGTCCTGATCCAACTATTCAAAATCGGTAGGCCTACCAGTTTTTAGTGAAATGTCTCTAATGCTGTTAAATATGTTTCCATGAAATTTGGTTCAGACATTTTTTTTCCCGTAGGATGATTTCAAATACCTAGGGCAAAATAATGTATTTAAATTATTTTTGGATTATTGACTAACTCTGCAACTGATAACGTTCTAATCAACCTTACTGTGTTTAGTGCTAATTTATTTAGTGCTAATGTATGCATGCTACCACGCTAATCCATAGTAAATAGATGGACAGTAAACACTGCACCCGCTCAACAGCAGCATGTTAGCACTGTCATCGTGAGCGTGTTAGCATGCTGATGTTAGCATTTAGCTCCAGCCCGACCGAGCTGCTAACAAGTGCAAATTCAAGTGTTTATCCAAGTTTTGTGTGTTTGTGGTTTGTACAATCTTCCAAGTATTCTCATTTTGACGTGTTGTACTACTTGGTATTAGACTTTGGCATGAGCACGTCAGCGAGCCGCTCCTCCTGTGTGTCGAGTATCACAACACGTTAATGCCGTTAGCTCATGACGGTGATCTCATTAGCGGTGGCCTCCCTCAGCCTGGATAGCGCGGCGTGCACTGCTGCAGTACGCCGTCTGTGTATTGTGCCTATATATAGGCCAGCTAATCCCCTTGAGTCGCAGAAAGTGAAACTCACCTTGACTACAGTTACTATGGTTATGATGGATGACCTTGGCTGGGGACGCTCTTGACAGTGAATTAATGGAAGTTATCGGGATCCCTGGGTCTTCTTCTGTCCGCTCTGAGGAACAAACTCATCACCTTTGTTGAATAATTAATCATCCCTCAGCCTGTTTGTCATTTAATATTTATTAGAAATAGTACATTCTGCAATAAAATGAACATATCAAATTTTGGAGCAGTGCGTCTTGAGCTAATTTTAGATCATCAAAGCTAATTTTGTGCTGTTGCACGTGTTCCCCTTCTTCCTTCTTCTCTTTGATGTTGGATATTTGTAATTGTCAGGAGCTTTGGCTGCAGAGGCCACTGGCTGTCTGCAGAGCAGCTTGGGTTCGTTGTAATTAATACTAGATAACAGAAACCCTCTGGAGGCTCCGACCTGAGACACACTCTCGCCTCGATGCTACGATGTGACGTGACCCATGATTATAATTACCTCATATGATGTGTGTGTGTGTGGGGGGGGGATTTCCTTTTAAATTTTTAGTAGCCTGCAGTTTCTTAATACAACCGCCCCACATTCAATTCAGGCTTATGTTAGTTTGTTTCTGTTCTGTCGAATGAACAGACATGGAAACATTTCTTTACTCCAATTGCAGTAACTTACAGTTACCTATCAATGAAATGATCACGAAACTTATTGTCAAACAAAGTGAAATTTTAGTTCTAGTTTAATTCCGCAAACAATTCAACAGGAGTGAAGTACTTGATATAATGCCCAGGGTTTAACTGTATTTGGTGCGCTCCTCATCTGGGATTTGATCATTTATGTGTTCTTTGCAATACAACCCTCTTGGACCCTCATACCGTGAGCCAATAAAGGAATTAATTTGGTTTCCACCTCGTCAAACCCAGCCAATGTTTGCTGTGGTTGTTGTCCTGGAGGCCAGACGTCTGCGTGTTTATCTGCGAGATTACAGCCTATATGTCTCTACAATTATCAAAGTACACCCAAATGATTCAATATATAACCAATATAAACGTACACGTGAGTGTTGATCTTTAAAAGCCAGTACAATGCAGTTTGACTGAACGTTTCTTTTGATGGGATTATTGGCTGTACACATTGTCTTCCACTGCCAACACTTGATGCAAGCAGGTGAGCGAGGCTGTGAGATGACTGAATGGAAACAGCTGCGTTATTGCAGATATTTGGAGTGAATCAGATCTGAAATAATGAGGTGCGCTGCATGGGCATGCTAACATATGACTCATGTTTGTCAAGCTTTCCTGAGGTGAGCTCACTATTACACAATGTACTTTAATGGTCCAAGTGATGAAATGTGCCTTTTATTTTGAAAACCACAGAAATGAACAACACATTCTTTGTAAATGATTATGGATCATCTTATCAAATACTTTGTTGGCCACATCATTGCTGATTGCCGTCACCTTTTCCTCAACAGAGCTCATCTTTTTGTTACACTACCTGGATATAACTCTGTGATCGTATCAGTGACCTCACATTCTTTACCTGTTGGGACAGATGAGTAGATTATGATATAATACTTTATTTTATTACTTCTTTGTTCTTACAGTTGGTCGTTTCTTTTTACACTTCATACAGATATCAGTCTTGTTGAATTTGTGTAGTCAGTGCATTGGGACTGTAAATGTATGTAACAATATTTCATTGTGATTAGTAGATTTTTTATAATATTGATTTAGAAAGCATTTGTAGTAGAAATGGACCAATCTGACTTTTTCAGTCCTGATGGCGATAACTGGGCTTTGTGTGTTGGCCGATAGAGAGTATTATTCACATACCAGAGTTTAATTAATACGCTGTATCTTTGGATCATTCTTTTATGTGTAAGGCAACATCAGGCTTGACTTAAACATTGCTTTCATAACTTTGTCTTCTAAATACGACAAATGCATACATAGACATCTATTGAATTGTTATTTAAAATTAAAATAATAATTGTCAAAATAAATCATTCAAAATTACCAGGGTTTACCATTCAAGTACAAACCGTATTAATTCAGCTGCAAATTGTACTTACTACTCAACTATATCGTGTATATATATATATATATACATATATGGCCCGATATCAGTTTTGGTGAATCATGAGTTTGAAAATCGAATGATGCATAAAAATGTCTAGTTTTTGACAAATCCGCTAAATTGAATACCTAAAAATGTATATTTGATTCTGTTTATGGAAAAATCTCAAGGTCCTTTATCATCTCCTTCCCTTTGAACAGATCAGGTCCTTTGAACAGATCAAGCTATGTTGAATTTGATTTAAATAACACGTTCAGTATCTTTTCGGGAAGGTGTGACTCCTCATTTGCACAGCAAAGCAACAAAACCAGAGCATAAACAACATGCAAATGAAAGATGAATTGAAAAAGCCTTCTCATGTGCTCGGTACCCACATACTGCATTAGTGGCATATAAAGAGATGCGAAAGGGTTTTATTTCGAGGAAGGTGTTGCCCCAACCCGTCATTTAGACATTGTTTTGCTTGCTGAGTGACTCGCGTAAATTAATCTGTCTTTAACGGAGGTTTCTGTGTACACTAGATTCAACTATTGACTGCACCTGCTCAGTTAAGTAGATGCTTGAATGGGACTATTTGCTCAGTTGGTGCAAACACTCAAGCTATTAAAGTCCACAGTGAAAAGCGTTTAGCTCAAGTGCAGAAAGCCTAAACCTCACTGCGGTAGCTGCGGCCCCAAACGGGGACGTGGGATTGCACTTGGCACTGGAACCAGGTGTTTTACAGTCACAACAGAGTCAGACAGCTAATCGGGAACGACACGGAGGCGAAGGTCATTGTGTCCCTGCAGTGTCAAAGGCTCCGGCCTCTTTTCTCACAGCAGCCGGCTATTAGTTTGTCACAGTGTGATCTGTCATTAGCGAGCGAGCCTTTGTGGTTAGAGCTCTTTGGGAAGAGTTTCAAGCTTTTAGGACTTGTGTCCTGTTGTTATTAATAATGACCACAAGACACACTGGGCGATCATTCAATACGGGGACGTGTCTTCTTTTAATGTTTTGGGATAAAATCGTGTATTGCGAGGTCGTGGGACACAACAATGTACCATTTTCTATATCAGAATATTGCATAAGCATCTTTGCTTGTTTTTAGTAGTTACATTGCGTCTGTGTGTGTGAGTGTGTGTGTGTAGGTGTGTGTGCGTGTGCGCATGGTCAGATTATCTCTAGTAGTTATTCAGTATCTGTTTAATCTCAGATATACCTGAAAGGCCACATTTTCTCTTGATGCCTATTTGATGTATTACATGTTCTCTCCCAAATGATCTTTCCCAGTTTGTGTTGTGTCCTGTTTCTTATCTCAGAGACATTTTGTGACCTTTGGACTTTGTGTATTTGGGGGGTGATGCGTTTGTGGCCAGCTCTATTAGTAGCGTTTGTGTGTTTGTGTGTGTATGCTTGTGTGTGATAAGTACTTTTTTTCAAGCACTGAGTACAAGTTTAAGCTACAATATGCATGTGTTGATTGTAGATTTAACATATTAAACATCATTTTACAAAATATAGTGCAATGCCATAGATCTGTCTCAACAGTAGTTAAAATTAGCTAATGTTGCTTGCACATGTAGTTATAATTCAACAATATATATACAACACTGTAAAAGAAGGTAATGCTGTGTAATTATGATGATCTCACTGATTATATTTCTGTACTTTAATACCCCTTTTTCTAATAATTCTTATCAAATCACACCATCAAAATCCTGATTTTTACTAGAAATATGTTGTTTTTACTTTTAATGAGGACATTTCTGTCACTTATTTTATTTCAAAAGGCTACAGCCTTCAAGTACAATTTGAAATGCGGGATTTCTTAATTTTAATGGAGTATTTTACAGTCCAGATAATTAAATTAATTTAACATTTATTTCTAAAATACAAGAGAATTCAGAATAAAATGTTGATAAAAAAAAGTCTAAACCCATTTTAAATTGCGATCAAAGCTATAAATGTACCTCAAATATGTGCACCTCACTAACATCTAACCATTGCAGCTTCAGGAATATATGATCATCACTTTAGAACTGGCGTGCGGGCTTGCACGTTTGTGCAATAACACCGATTGATCAGACCCTCAGCTCCACTCCTGTTTGAAATGTGAAGGCCAGTTTTCTTCAGCTCGTCCTGTTATTGACCCGTTAGCTTCTCCTAGCATCTAATGCTAATGTACAGTTATATAAGGCTTCAGTTTGACTTTGGTTTGACTCCGGGTTACCACCGCTGTCCAGCTGAAGCCATGTGAATGGTTGACTGAATTTGGTAGCAGCTGGGCATTTTGCAAAACCATCCTGCCGATTTAACTTTGAGTGCATGTTGCACCTTTTTGCTTTGACCTGAAGGTTTTTGAGCTGACGGAGCGTCAGATCAAACTTCACACAGGACAAATGGGTTGAGAGGGACTGCCAAGGATTCTGACTCTATAATCTTTAATCTATAAAACAGCTAATAGTCTGGAGTGCAAAGAAAAATGTGTTCCAACTTTAGTCTGGCTCAAATCTAAACTAAAAACTGCATTTTGCCTTTTTATATGAGAGACTGTATGGAGGTGACAGTAATGATGACTTGCATTAAAGGTCCCTGGCCAGCCTGGGATGTCAGTCTACTCTTTGGTAAAAACTAGCTTCTATTTGGCAGAATAAACAATAAACGAAAATAATAGAAAGTTGCAGCCCTATTTTCAGGTTTCTCAGATTTGTGGAAGTATATTACTAAATCTATTAAGGTCATGAGGATGCCCTGTTTTCCTGTTCGTTTGATTAATTAATGTCTCTATACTGCTATTTGCCTTTGTAAATTTGGGGCAACTTTATACTGAAACTTTAACTAAAAACGGTGTATTTGTATTTAACACTGTTTATATTGATTTGATGTCCTGTAAATTGTTTGAAAATGGTTCAAATGCAGTATCTGAAAGAACTTTGAATTGACTCCTATTCTGTTTGAAAGGTATCATACAAGTGAACCTAATACTTCTGTCATCATCTTAGTTCATCATACTGCCATCCGACATTCTAAAGATATTTCTGAATGTTAATCAGCTACGAGTTAGTAACATTATTATTTTTTGTTGAGCAACAAGGCTGAAGAATAAGCATCTTGGCCTCCTTTCTTCCCCTCCTCCTATCTTCTCTTTAAAGATCAATTGAGAAATCCTGATTGAGCAAACACTGTGGAGGAGTGAGGAGAGGGAGTGGCACCCGGAGAGAGGGAGAGAAAGATTACCTGCTGCTCTCTCTCTTCCTCCATGTAGTCACCTCCCTCTCAGGGAGTGTACGCGATCCTGCGCTCTCCACTCCTGCATGTTCACACACGCACTCGGCTCTATGCTGCACACACACACACACACACACACACCCTCTCCTCTGACTGTGTGGACTGTGCACATCAACCAAGAAGCTTTTACGACTCTGCTCGGACAGCAGTGCAGTGACAAGATTTTGGACCGTTGGTGTGTGTGTCTGAGTGTGTGAGTGTGTGTGTGTGTGTGCTTCGAGGGAAAGTGTTGATCCATATGTTTGGGATAAAACCGGACAAGTAATTTTTGGGGTTGTTTTTCGTGGCTAGCAACTCGGAGGCAGAGACTTTTTCTCACTGACGTAAGGACCACTGCTCCTTCTTGTGCCAGTGTCGTCTCGCTCAACAGGGTGAGTGCTGCTGTCCTCCCAGTTTGACTTTATCACACTACCTCTTGCTTAATTCCACACTCTTTCTTTCTCCTCCGTGTTGTCTGTCTCTTAATATCTTTCATTTCCTGCTCCCTCCTGGATCTGCCTCTGCAATTCTGTTATTGATCTTATACTCTTTAGTGTATGTGTGTTTGTGTGTGTGTGTTTGTGTGGGTGTGTGTCTGTGTGCGCTCACATTTTTCCAAGAGGATTCCAATTTGGTGTGCATGTGCATGAAGACAGGCTTGAACAAGATGAAACAAAAGTCTGTCTTCAAACCAACTATTTGCTTTGAATTTCTGCCTATTTAAAAAGTATCTTAAAAAACGATCCATGCACAGATTTATTTGACGGTATGCTTGTCCTGCACTCCTTTTAGTTTAATTATCCTATTGCTCAAAGTTGGACAAGTGCAGCCACTCATTTGCTTCCCATACGCGTGGAAGTATTTCTATTTTTTGCTGATGACCCAAAAAGCGAGAGAAAAAAATGTGTCAATATGGAACTAAAGGGAAAATGACATCATCATCCACCGTCCCAGTCCAGTCATCTCTACCACCACCACAGATGTCTATTTATGGTGGCATCCGAGCTTCAAAACACTGCCATTCACTGAAAGATGTGCCTTGTGGTTTGAATCCCAGTCAGTTTGAAGTCTTTTCATTAAGCCTGCTCGTCACAGCTCTGGAAGTGAAGCTTAGAGCGCCAACCTCAAGACTTTTGCAGTATTGACCAAATTTTGTGTGTGTGTGTGTGTGTTTTTTTGTGGGTGTGTCATCAGTGTCAGAGTTGCCATCGAAAGCTCGGCCAGATTTTGTGGCTTGTTTTACTTTTTCTTTGATCAGATGTTTTGCTCTTTTCGAACTTGGGCAAAGTTTTCTCTTTGACACTGATGCGTTGAGACGGCTGGCACATTTAGTTGCATGAAAAAAAAGAGTTATACATATTTATATTCCCATCAATAAGCGACATTTGGTTTACGTTCAAAAATGGTTCCTTGGCTGTGGAATGATCCACCATGAGGAACTCCGTCTTTCTACTTTAGATTTATCTTTTTTTCCTTATGCTTGCCTGGTTCTTCAAACCTTATTGTGTGTTATTGTTGTTTGTGTAAATTCAACTTTATTGTATTGTTATTTTAACCCAAAGCCTTACTGTTGGCCAATGTCTCTGATTGTGGTAGTTTCTGAGTTATAGTGACTCTCTGCTTTAAGTGAATCTTATTGTCTTGCAGATTACACATTATAGTTATGTGATTATTTATACTTCTTAGATCAAGAAATAAAGCAAATGGTTAATTTTAGGATTATGATATCTGTTATAAACACCCATGAATGTTCAAAGACCCGTTCTCTGGTTCAGTTTTGACTCACTTGGTGTAGATGTGCACATACACAGTTTTCCTGCATGTCTTCAACCCGTTTAAACTGTCGAAACTGTTGATTGTCTGATTTCTTATGTTTCAATCTGACTTTTTAGGAGCAACGTCCCTTGTTTTTATGACAGAAATGATGGCCACAACTCCAAAAAGAAGACCCAAGATGTCATACATTATACCAATCCTTTAATTACAGCTACATATCCAATTCTACCATATTTCTAACTTGATAAAACCTGGTGCATACATTACCCACAATGCAGCTCAACAGCCAACATTGGAATGATCCATGTCAAGTCAGTTTGAGTATTATCCCCCTACCTAGACTCCTATATCCGTTAATAATTATAAATCTGTTGTGCAACCACCGACCAGAATAAAGGAGTATTGTGAGCTAATCTGAACATCTGAAACATGACAGACACAATCATCATTACACTGAAGCGAAGGATGCGGACCAATGCACTGGCATGCTTTTGACGTAGCGGAAGCTGAGATGTTTTTACGTGTGTTTGAGTTTGTGTGCGTGACTGAGTGTCTATCTATACAAACAGCGTACAAAATTAGCAAATAGTGGATTGTTTTCCTGAACTGTTTTCCAACTCTTGTACTGTATATGCTGCATACACAAAGGAAAAAGATGATCCAGGCAAACAGAGTGACACACTCAGACATAGCCTGTGTTATCCTTTCCTACTCATTCACACGTGTGCTCTGGAGAAATGAAGCAGCTATTGGATTACCAATGTGGCTGTTATCCTATTACAAGACCGAGGTTAAAAGCTGTCATCGGTGATAGCAGAGCGTCTAAACCGGGGGAAGTGTGTCTCACTCACTCAGACGCACACAATAAACATGTGGACACACTCGTACATGGCACGAGGTGTGTTTCGCGCCTGGACATTCCCTGTCTAGAATTTCACTTTGAGCGTTTACAAAACATGACATCGACAGATTGAGGAAGCGAGGTTGGTGTGTGCTTGGTCATAAGAGTGGTGTTTTTTAAAATTAGGTTTGGGGTTGTGTGGTCTTCATTTGTTGGCTCAGAAAAGGGCTGAAAGTCCTTACAGAAAATCAGTTGGAGGTATTGATCGTACATCACGGTATCTTTGAGTCCAAGTTGTCTTCCTGCTCATCGCTTTAGGCCCAGCGCTGCTTGAGTAACCGATATCTTGACACAAGTAAGTCAAGTTTGAACTCCTCCTCCTGCAGCATCGAGCTGTGGCAGGCCAAAGAGAGGAGTGGCTGCTAGTGAATGCGTTAGAGATACGATATGCTTAAAAGACAGCCTGTAGGTGAGGTATATGTGCATAAGCATGCTTTACACGTCTATATACAAGTACAAGCCCATAACAACTGAGGCAGAGCAAACCAGATGTACAATATCTCTTTTATAAAAGTCATATCTGTGTTTTCAGTTTCATTTTATGAGGTTTTTACAGCCCCCTTATTGCGGTTGCTGCTGTGACTCACCGGTCGCTCAGACTGAAATAAATTTCCCTCTGACAAAAAGAGCTGCATTCCTTTTTTCTTTTGGCTTCATAAAGCCGATCAAAGAAGCTTCGTGAATTTTATTTTTATTTTTTTACTGCTGTCAGTGAAACGTGCCTGACTGACTTTTGATCATCAAGGAGCTGGTGTAAAAATAGCCAGAGTAGTGTTTTCGTCATCAGTTCCGTGCGACAGGCCGCCCACCACGCAGCCCTGCTGTGTAGCTGCTGCATGACACAGCTGAGAGGAAGCTGGCCTGATTACAACCCGCTTTAGATGTGACAAGATGTCTTATCGTTCTGCCCTGGAAGCCTCTCCCTCTGGTCTTGTAAGCCTCAGCAGTACATAGATGCTGATTATATCGCCCTAGATGTGCATCGCATGGCATATGTAAGGCACAAGCTCAGGAGGTCAATAATGATTTCTCCCACGCCCTTCTGGGCGTTAGCCTCATTTGCTGTTAGACATATTCTAGTTGCAATGAGGAAGTCGCCTTTTGAATATTGTTTGTTATTGCAGTTAGCAATGCCTTTAAACGCACACACACACAACGTGGTGATAATGATCAAGAATGCATTGTGAGTGCCAACGCTTGTAACATTAGGCTAAAAATAAATCATTAATCCTTGGTATTTGGTCTCTTTTCTGCCAGCGCCACCACAAGGTTAATATTTGTGGTTTTTGATGGATTTCTATTTGGTGTCATACATTAATGTTCCCCACAGGATGAATTGTATATGACTTCAGTGAAATACTTTGCTGTACTTTGTTTCGTGCTCAGAGTACATTTTAGCCCGCTGACGTGAAATAAAGTCATCATGTTGCCGTTTGCCAACGTCAACATGTTCGTATCCTGACAGGTTGAAAGTATGAATACTGCAGGTTGAGCCGCCTGCACGGCCATAGGGATGTGACTGAGGGTCCTCAGAGGCAGTCAGAGTCTTCAACACCTGAGACGTGTAGAGTCACAATCTCCACCTGTGCATTTCTGTTACTCTTTATTTATTTTCTTTCGCGACAATTTCCCCCCGTCTGCCAGATTTATTCGCTGCTTGGCTTCCTTCCAGGCAAGCAGTCCTGCAACCACACCTGCATCACGTCGAGCAAATGCTGTCATTTTTTATTTCCGATAACAACGTTTGTATCTTAGGGTTGTATTTATTTAGCCATCATCGGAAAGGCCTCCGGGCAGCCCACGTATAACAGGAGAATGGTGCCATTGTTTTCAGGATTTGTTTTGAGGTGTCATAAAAAAAACAGTGTGTTGTACATTTGTTTGTGCTGTGTCTTCTGTTGACTTACTTTGCCCTATTTCCATTAAATCCATGTCTCTCTCTGTGTTGTTGTTGTTTTAGTCAATTTTATCCGTTAACATCTTGTACATGAACCTCCTCCACCCCTAATTCATAAGTAATGACCATGCAGCAGGCAGGCAGCAGACATGCCGGCTGGTCAGACCACGTCCCAGCGGACCAGAGCCACTTATCTCTCACAATAATGACATATGCATCGACGAGCTAAAGGAAAGTGGTTAAAAAGAGGATTTGGAAAGTCTCAAAGGTTTCCTTCTACTTATTTATGTACCATATTTGAATTGCCTCAGTGTTAAAAAAACACCACACAAAATTGTATATTTAAAGAAAATGCAATATCGTCATTTAAATACAAATGTAATTGTATGAAACCATTTCAAACAAATGGATATATGGTGGACAATGAGTGCTTACGGTTCAGTCAGATGCCTACAGTTTGTTTTTCATGTCACCTTCCTTTTTCTAGTATTAACACCGGGTTATATTGTGACTATTCTGTTTAGATTGTCTCACTGTTGTTAAATGGAGGAATTACTGTATCGTGCTTATATTACTGGTGTACCAAACCTTCTGTATAAACAGACTGCAATATATACTCAACCAAGACACGACCCTTCCAGTCAATGTTGCTCATGTTTGGCTAAATTGATCACATCTACAGTTACAGGAGTATCCACACTCTATCACCATAACTGTGAGAGATGATTCTCCTTGACGGCCCTCCTCTCCTCCCCCTTCCCTCCCTCCCTCCCGTCCTCTCTCCTCAGATGACATGGCGTCCTCAGTACCGCTGCTCCAAGTTTCGCCACGTGTTTGGTAAGGCCGCCACCAAGGAGAGCTGCTATGATGGCGTGCCAATCACATGCAGCGTCCAGGACAACAACTTCTGCGCAGTCAACCCACGTTTCCTGGCAGTCATCACTGAGTGTGCCGGGGGAGGGGCCTTCCTGGTGCTCTCCATCCGCCATGTGAGTATCTCCATCTCGTGGCAGATTTTACAGACTGATGTCAGCTTTTTAATGCGGCATGTGCACCGTTTCTCTCAGGATGGTGATAATGGATACTGTGATATGTTTTGTTGATATGGACTTTGCAGAGAGAAACTTTCTATTGCCACAACAGGGTAAAAGGCCAGGCTACAGACCTCTTCATCTCCATTTCCTTCAGCATTTAAATTTGGTCGGATTTTATGTACACAGCTTATGCATTCTGAGGTTGTGGTGGGGGGACGTTGTTCTGGACACATTATAAAGGCGAAGTGGTGCAACATTAGTCAGGCAAACACTTCTTGCATATAAAATGCATTTCAAACGCATAACTTTGCATCCTGTCCACAGCTCTACACTTAAAATGCCCCTGAAAAGAGTTTTCATTCTAAAACACAACTCAAACATCCTCCATTCATAAGAGATTGACATTTTACTTAAAAGTAGCTACATGGATGACAAATAACATCAATAATAACATTGACATGACAACTGTACATGTTGTTGTATGGCTCACATTAAACTCCTAAATCCTCATATATATTTGAATACTTTAAAAAAACACAAACTGCTTCAAGGAGAGAACTCACTCACAACGGGTTAAAGCTAAACAAAACTAAATAATCATCTAACACGAACAGTGTCAGTCAGACTAATAATTAAGTGACATTAAATGGCAATTCAATCTGATTATAAGGGCTGGAGATACGCACTCTGGTCACTGTTCAAATAACATCGTATAAGATTTTACATCTTTAACAAAAAAGAAGATTCCAGATTTCTAATGATCATTGTAGTTCATCATAGTTATTATTTTTGCTCACCATAAATTGATGGTAAATGTTGTTGCCATCGAGCATACTGGTGAAGGTTTCTTCCTGCTAGCGACCGAGCAGGCGTTCAACAGGAGAAATCTGATCAAATCAGCATGAAGACTCTGAATCATAACTGAAGTTAGCTTCAACCAAAAAGAAGTGATTAGGAATTATTATTTTCGTCTGGTAAAAAATGATGTTACTAGGTTCATCTGCGGACCGTTCAATACCTCCCTTTGTTCCTCTCTTTGCTCCTGCACACTTGGATAACACAGCTCTGCTCTCAGATTATATATGTATAGGACGTCAGCAGTGGAGCCAGAACTTAATCTCTAAATACCAGGAAACTCCCGGCAGCTCTTTAATTTCCACCTAAACATTGCATGTGGTCTTTTTTTCCTCCTTGTTTTTATATCTTTTCTCCCTCACAAATGTCACCTTAAATGTGATTCATCAAATACTTTCCCAGACAATATCGCACATTATCACATCCACTGGTGTTATCAGTAACACTACTGATCCCGAGCCAGACCTCGTCCCTCGTGTGCTGGTTGAATTTACGGTCCTACTGTATATCTCCGGTCCGGAGACATTAATCAAGCGGAACACCTCTCCTCCTTTTTCCCTTTTTCCCTTTCTCCGTCTGTCTCCATCTTTTAAATCGTCTCGGTGAGTTATCACCACCCTCCTGGCATGGGCAGGAACTGCATAGGAGTTTAGGAATGACCTAACTCATCTTCTGACACCCCCTCTTCCCCTCCTTTCACGGTCTCAAGGGGGTGAAACGTCCCGCGTCTGACGCCGTCCACTTCATATTATATAATGTCTATGTTCACCTCCCATCCATGTGTGTGCACTCACAGATGAGCTATTGTCCTGGCAGAAAGTAGTTAACACATTGAACCGAAAAGCTATGTACTGACTTGTGTCATGTCTCCAGGAAAGCACATATAGTTGTTGCATCATTCCCATGTTCCACACACACACACACCTTACCTGCACAGTAATATAGCCTGAAGGTGTGAGTGTCAGTAGAGGGAATGTTCTGTTCGTACATACGGCCCAATTAGCAGTCTTGTTGAGGCAGAAAATCTTCAGTGAGTCTTTTGTCTTAGGATCAGGGCGTGTGTCACAAACGTTTTGTGAAATTCCACCTTCAGTTTGAGGGCTTTCATGTTTATATCAAGCGGATTCTGAATAGAAGGCATGCTGGGACACTTTCACCAACCTGCACAGATTAACCAAACCTGTTCTATATTTCATCCGGCTATCTTTAAAGCTGCTCCAACCGATGTTTTTTATATTAAAGGGGAAGTTTAAATCAATTAAATTCAGTTTATTTAGTATAGCCCATTATCACAAATTACAAATTAGAGGGCTTTACCATCTGTACACATACGACATCCCTGTCCCAGAACCTCACATCGGATCAGGAAAAACTCCCAAGAAATAGAAAAAAAAACTTTCACAGGGGAAAAAAGAGAAGAAACCTTCAGGAGAGCAACAGAGGAGGATCCCTCTCCCCGAACGGACAGATGTAATTTAGATTCTATTAGTCATCTTACCGGACTTTGGAAGTACAACTGCATATGTGGAGACGGTTGCCTAAAGCTGCCTGATGCCACGATTTAGTCTGCAAACGACAAATCGGAAAATGAAAACAAAAAATCTCTTGGTGTGGAGTTATAAAGTAATTTTTTCAGACCTTCTGATCTCTGCTTGAGGCTAGCAGTTTGAGGCTACATTAGCCACTACTAGCATAGCACTCCTGAATCTCCAGCTGAATAGGAAGTGATTGAGTTGCATTGTGGGTAGTGTAGACAAAGAAAATGCCTCTTCTTTTGATGCATCGAATATGATCCTTTTTTTCTTATTTTTAAAAACTTTTAAACTTAAGTCTGAGAATGTTATAGGAGTGCGATGACAAATTGATGGAGTTTTATGAAGAACAATGTATAAAGGACAACGTGTCATGTGAAGGGGGTTGTTCAAAGTAAATCCACAGATCATTTGCATCAGACTCTGCAGTTCTGATCGCCACAGGGCCTTTTACCATGTTTTATCTATTTTTATATTTCATGGCCCCCAACAAATTAGATGTACGGTGTTAATTAGTGAGCCGTAGAGCTGCTCGTTGGCAGATTATGTTACCTTTAGCCATGCTTGCTGCTTCCCCATGCTTCCAGTCTTTATGCTAAGCTAACTAGCTACACATCTAACGTTCAGACACGAGAGTGTTGTCAATCTTCTTGGCAGAAAAAACGAAATAGCATGTATCCCAAAATATAAAAGAATTCGGTTCAACCCAGCAATACACATGCGTTGGTCATTATGCTTTTCATTCTTTTTTTTGTGTCTGTGTTTGTATATCAGACGGGCAAAGTGGATCCTCACCAACCCCGAGTATCGGGCCACAAAGGCAAGGTGTTAGACATCAAATGGAATCCCTTCAACGACTACTGCATCGCCTCCTGCTCTGAGGACGCCACGGTTTGTCCACACGCACACACACACGCACACACACACACACACACGCACACACACATACACGCACACAAAAGTTGAGACTTTTCTAAACAGAGGAACATCGCATTCATTGTGTAGCCCATAACACACACACACACACACACACACACACTCGCATACAAAAGTTACATTTTCAGAATGGTTTACCGATGTGTTATCATCTTCCTGCGTTATGAGCATGTAGCAGCAGGGAGATCATTTTATTGCCTTGCTGTTTAGCCTTCAAGAAGAACTAGAAGTTCTTTCACACATTCCTCAGCTCTGACTTGGCAGATAACAAATCCATGTCGACAGGAAGACAAAGGAAGAGTCAACAGGGTTTAAGACCTTCCTTGTAAAGTATGTCATTTATTTTCTTTATTAAGTCGACCCTGGATTATTTCTGTCATGGCTATTTTCATAGATTTAGAGGTATTAAGAGAAGAGAGTGTCTGTTTGTTGTGTGTGTGTTTTCAGAGGTGGATAAAGTATTTACTTAAGTAAAAGTGATAATCCACTGTAAAAACATTATTACAAGCAGGCAGCAACCGTACGGGTCTGAAAGGTAAAGTCAATGAGGAAGTGCCTTAACCTTGCATTCTTTCAAATCAGGTGGCGCCTCCTGAAGTGTGATCGGATAGAAGTCGATGACCAAATTACCCAACTTCTCCCTTGATTTATTACCTGAGTAAACATTGTTGCTGATTATTTTTAAGGCAATACATTGAATGTTTTGGTTAGTAAAAATTCTGAAAATAGTTGCAATGCAGCCGAGAATCTAAAAGTGATACCTTGACAATGCTTAATGTTGTCCAACAAACAGTGAACACCTTTAAATGATTAGATACATATTGAAGTGTTTCAAAGGAAATGTTTTCGTATTAAAAATGACTTAATTATCTAAATAGTTGCAAATTAGTTTTCTGTCAATTGACTAATTGGTTAATAGACTATTAAAGTCAGCTATACATATTTTATAAGTTCTTCATATGTTTTGTATCCACAAATCTCTGTCAACATTTGTAAACTAACTCGTAACTACAGCTGTCAAATAATTAAAGTAAAAAGTACATTTCCCTGTCGTCGAGTTTATATTCTAGTTGCATTGCGTGTTTGTTAATGTTGTTATCCTGTGTGTGTCTACAGGTGAAAGTGTGGGAAATCCCTCCTCATGGTGTGATGAAGAACCTCACAGCACCGTGGAAGGAGCTTCAGGGTCACAGCCGCAGAGTGGGCCTCATTGAGTGGCACCCGACCGCCAACAACATCCTCTTCAGTACGGGCTATGACTACCAGGTAACACACACACACACACACACACACACACACACACACACACACAAACTAACCCTTACAAAGCCACACACAACTACAAGCGATTGTGTTTTACAATGCAGCCAAACTGGTCACAGCAGCCCGGTACTTGCTCATGTATTATGGTGGTGATTGCTCACTGTGACAATGCAACCCACTGAGAGAAGCAGAGATGTGACCAAGTCAGCCTTTCTCACAAGCATCAAGTCTGTTTAAAGAATGAATACCACGTCGCCTCACGTTTGACTGTGTGAACAGCTGTAAACACATTTACTTTGAGATGTTATCAGGCATCACTTCGTTCAAACCAGTTTGCTTCTAGTGTATCCAGCTTTTAATATAGAGAATCGAGTAAAGTCACGTCGGAACCAATGAGTCTTGAAACACTTTTACATCAAATAAAACATATATGTTGGACTTTTTAGTGGGATGTTGCTTTTTGTACAAAGACTTTGCGTTATGACTTCAGCTCTCTCCTTACTTAGTTTGTTGTTGAATTTCTGGATCATGTGAGTGTAATGTACCCCTCCAGGTGATGATCTGGAACCTGGACTGTCCTGATCAGGTGATAAAAAACCCGGTACGGACAATCACCCACCACACAGACGTCGTCCTCTCCATGTCTTTCAACACAGATGGCAGCCTCATGGCCACCACCTGCAAGGACAAGAAGGTCCGACTCATAGAGTCGCGCTCAGGAAACCTACAGCAGGTGAGTGTGTGTGAGTGTGAGTGTGTGTAAGTGTATGTATGTGTGTGCGTGTGTGTGAGTGTGTGTGAAATAACCTCATGTACTTTAGAACCAGAATCAGAATCAGAAACATGTATTTGCTACGTGTGCACACACAAAGAATTTGACTTGGCGTCTGGTGTGTACACAGACAGACAAACAAAACAACAACAACATATAAGATAAATATATAGATCTGTTCATGAGGGTCAGTGGAGGACCCTGGCTCTGTTCATGAGGGTCAGTGGAGGACCCTGGCTCTGTTCATGAGGGTCAGTGGGGGACCCGGGCTCTGTTCATGAGGGTCAGTGGAGGACCCTGGCTCTGTTCGTGAGGGTCACTGGGGGTCAGTGTTAAGCTGCAATAAAGAAACTTGTTGCGGGTGAAAACAACATTTGGGATAAATGATGACCTAAAATCTGACGGGAAATCTGTGAAATCAAAATAAAATAAAAAATATTAATAAAACCCCCAAACCACAAGCCTTAGATGTCTTGTACAATAGTATTCCAGCCAATATTGCATAAGTGGAAGTTCCTGCCGCTTTCCCCTTTCATAGCTCAGGCCCTCATCCAGCACCACACAGCCCAAACTGACACCTCTGGCCAGAGCGGGCCCACGACATTGCTCCACAGACCCGGAGGTCACCAGCCACTGACTCACACACTTTATAGTCCTCCGCTCTCTCTACTTTGGCCCGCCAAACAAGCTCACGTGGAAGAAAAAGGAATATTACGTCACAGTGCTGAAATGTTGAGCTATTAATATTATTATCCTGTTGTACAAATTGTACATATTAAATGTTTAGTATGCTTGATGTTTTAAAATAAAAGCATATTGTGTTTGCAGGAAGCCAACTGCAAGACACACAAGGCCAGCAAGGTGCTGTTCCTGGGTAACCTGAAGATGCTCTTCACATCGGGCACTTCCCGTTACAACGACCGGCAGTTTGCTCTGTGGGATCAGGTGAGGGCAAACGACCGCGCAGGAAGTATTTGGTGACAGAAGCATCTCACCTTAAATGCACATTGCATTGTCTTAATCAGCAAATTATCAGCTGGCTCTGGTTTCAATATGTGGAGGTTTCAGTCATGTGATGACGCATACGAAAAAGCATACTCTGAAAAAGACCTTTGAGTTTGCATTCAAATGTCTTGTTGTTTTCATTATTATTATTGTTACTTTTTTCTTTTTTTAAACATTTTATTATTTATATCAATTGTTTTTGTCTCTTGTGTCCACTTTACCCCTTTGCTGCTGAAATCTGCTAAATGTCCCCACTGCAATAAAGGATTATCTTATCTTATTTAATCAACAATCCCAAATGTTTATTTTACGATCAGATACTCAGATACGCCCAGAGCCAGCCACGATGACTCAAAGATTATATGATTTCATTTTGATAGTTAAAGTTCACTGTGACCTCACACAACTTGTTTTTGGCCTTAACTCAAGAATTAATCAGCTAGTTCTGAAAACTTTTATTCAATTTATCAATAATAAATAGTGATTTATAGGGATGCCTGAACTACAGAGGCATGTAAGACAATCAACAAAGGAAGAAAATTAAAATGTCTACAAAATAATAACAGCGAAGACCCAGAAATAAGAACAATCCCAATACTAGAGAATTTATAATATGTAATATTTTGGAGAGAGGTCCAGAATCTAGACAGCCCTTTCTGCTGGTCCACGTCATGAAATCCTCTGAGTAGCAGAGATTTAGGATTAAAGGACAGTTGAATATTCAGATTGAATATGTATACAAAGGAAATGTTAAGACACAAAGGGGGCAAAGTGGAATATTTTGGACATAATGAACTTTGGAAAAGGGTGTTCGACAAATCAATGGCGCATCAGAATGTGTCCAAATGGTTTTATGTATGGATGAGATACTTGGACTGTTAAAACATGTGTGATCCCTGAGGCTAATTCTGTGAGGCTAATCCAATGCTAAATATGAAGATTAGACTCTCTCAAAAACACAACTCTGCCACCTAGTGGACAAACTGGTGGACTTTGGTGTGTTTTGATGAGTGAGAGTGTGTCGTGGGTGGAAGATTATAGCAAAACCAGGATTAGGGATTGAGCATTTGTGATATTGGACTATATAAAATAAACTGAATTGAATTTAAAGCATGCAATGTTATTAAATCAGCACTGGAGAGTGTTTTTTATATAAAAGTTGATTTAAAGGAATAAGTGTTGTTGCTATTAGGGAATGTTGTCCATGTTGATGGTGCTTAAGTGTTTGTTTTTGATCCTTTGCAGGACGATCTGTCCGTGCCTTTGTCACAAGAGAACCTGGATGGTTCATCAGGAGTCCTCTTTCCTTTCTTTGACCCCGACACACACATGCTCTATCTTGCTGGGAAGGTGGGTCTCTGAAAGCAACAATAACGTCTCTACACACAAAATACTTTTTTACTATTATACAATACTATTATCTTCTCTTGTCTCCGTCAGGGTGACGGAAATATGAGGTACTATGAGATCGGCTCAGAAAAACCGTATATCCACTTTCTAACGGAGTACCGCTCAAACGTACCTCAGAAAGGAATGGGTAAGAAATACAAACACACACACATTGGGACTACTTTTTTATTGAATTTTTAAATCAAGCTCCAAAATTTGGGATGTTACAATGTTCTGACGTAAATGTCAAACTCTGCCTGCTAGCCGTGTTGACTGTCTTTCACCTGTAAGCAAAGCTGCTGTGCAAATAAGCCTGCAATATTTGAATAGCCAGACCGGCTGATCAAGGTGAAGTGACATGCAGTCATGTGCACTCATTTTAGACTATAAACTCAAAACAAGAATGTAGTTAAATGAAAGAAGTTTAGATTCTAGTTTAAAATGTTTTCAGTTTCTTACATCCTTAGTTTCTACATGAATCTGCTTATATTAGACACATTTTCAGCCATTGGGCCAATTTTCTAAATTGAATTCCTGCTGCTGCTGCTGCAAAAAAGAAAGAAATCCACTCATAAATGTCTTTTACCTGCATGTTTTTTGTCATATATTTATTAACAAGCCGGAGATCTAAGATTCTCACGGCCAGTGATAACTTTTCTGTAATTATCGTGCATATGACAATTAAGAAAATGAATGCCAGTCATTGTTAAGGTATAATGACCAGAAACAATCCATTTAGATTCTTTAAAGTGGGTGTTCAAAAGCCTGTACTTTCCTTACTGCACATCGTCTTGTGGGTATGATCCTGAATGCACCGTTGATTGCAATATCAACATGCATGTGTGTCTGTTGAAGGGCTTTTGAACACTTTATTTTCTAAATGCAAAGTTAATAGCATTATTCTATTAATTCTCAAGCCATGATGTGATTACTCTACACTATATTTCTGTTTTTGTCTTGATGTTCTCTTACATTTCTACCATATCTCCGTCAGTCAGCACACGTTCTGCTTTCGGCCTGTGTGTCTTGCTTCAGGTGTGATGCCAAAGAGAGGTCTGGATGTGAGCGCCTGTGAGGTGTTCAGGTTCTACAAACTAGTGACAATCAAGAATCTCATTGAGCCTCTTTCCATGATCGTACCCCGCAGGGTGAGCCCACATCCACTCACACACACCACAAACACCACAGGATATATGTTAAAGGAAATCCTCCATTTTAAAGCCGATGAGACCTAATTTGGTGTCCGTAAAGTACGTCTGTCTGAAATGTGCTGTGCATGTGTTTCTAGTCAGAGTCATACCAAGAAGACATCTATCCAATGACTGCTGGTAACAAGCCTGCTCTGTCTGCGGAGGAGTGGCTCAGCGGCATTGATAAAGGTCAGAAATATTGTATGTGTGACACATTTATAAATGTTGCCAAGGTCTCCAGGTCTGGTGTCAAACTGCTTCAAAATAAATCATAATGCAGTGTTCAAATATACCAGAAAAGAAAATACAAGTGTGTCTCCGTAGAATTAAGATCACAATGTTGCCACGTGTATTTAGTTGGTATTAAGATGACATATGCAAGAAAGATTAATACAAATATGTCATGTTAAATACATGTATTTCTTTGATAAAAAATCTATTTATATATACACTATATTCATATAAATCAAATATTATAAACTATATTCTGAGTTCTTACTTTTAAACGTTGTTGCTGGTCAATGTAGGACTGATTTGAACTACTCTATGTAATGCCAGGTAGTTTTAACATTTTCTTTCATTTAAAGTTTCAGGATCATTCATCTGCTCTTCCTCCTGTCTTCCTTTGTCCTCCAGGTCCGGTGCTAATGTCTCTGAAGCCTGGAAGTCAAGAAGCAGAATCATACTCGCAGATGAGCAAAGGGCGGCAACACTCGCTGGACACTCGCAGGTGTCAGAGCAGACCAGGCATGCTGCAGCTGTCCTACATTCAGGACAAAGTGGAAACCAAAGACGACAAGGAGGACGGCGGCAATACAAAGGACGAGAGGACGAGGACACCCGTCAGCAACGGAGAAGACCTCGACCTTTGTTCTCCGCCCCGGACAGAGAATGAGGTACCGGATGTCATTCTTCAAGTTTTGTTTTCAAAGACAAACGTCTAAAAAACATGTCAATGCTATTTATTTACAACCTCGGTAATTACACTTTATGGGGAAATGATATAGAACTTTGTGTTTCCCATAAGTCCACCGGAAGAAAAACTAAATATTAAAATGAATGATGTATGACAAGACTTTAAACTTCAATACAAAATAAATAGCATATTGAGCATATTTGCATTAGAATAATACAACTGCACTGTCAACAGCAGTTTTTTTTCTCTCCCAAAAACATGCAGAGGATGCGGAGTAGATAAGTCATGTCAGGCTGCGTAAACAAGCTCCACCAATCACATTAGACCTGAGAAATGCAAAACTGTGGGTAAAAAAAAGTCCAATACACACAGCTGCTGCTCCGAAAGCTGAAGGAATAGGCTGCTGATGTTTGTTATTGACAATAAATCTCACGAACATACCATAACCAACATTAAAGTAATCCTACTTATATATATGATATATGATGATATGATATTCCTTTATTTCTCCCACAGTGGGGAAATTTCAAAAATCACAGCAGCGGTGCACAGCAGAGCATCAATGAAAATAAATATAAAACACAAAACACAATACTAAAAAACTTAATTATTTTATTTAGTTTTTTAAATATTATTTGTATAGTATATTTAACACAGAATGTGTTAATGTGTATGTCTGTGTGTGTTTGTGTGTATAGTTTCCTTCATTACAATAAACACAGGCTCTGTAGTATATTTTGATGTTTGCTAAATACTAGTTTTCAGCAGTTTTAGGAAAAAAGTTTTCTACAATATATCTTTGTGACCTGTTTTTAAACATATACATATTCGATAGGATTCAAAGGCTTTGTGCGAACAAATTGTTGGCTTTGGTCTCTTCATGAGATAAAAAACATATAGAGTATCATCGGCCTTACCCTTAAAGGTACTTTAGTCATTTCCATAATGTTGTCAGACACTTAGAAGAAGAATCTGAATCTGTCAGTGGGAAAAACAAGCAATTCTATTGGAAAGAACTGTACATTGTCAACCATCTGCAGATTTATCCCTTGATACTGGACCAATTTAAAAAACGATTGTCTCTGTTAGCCATTTAACCACAAAAACATGGAAAAATAGGGTCCGGTTTGAAAAATACCAAAGTTTAAGATGATCAACAACATCTGGATTACGGCAGGAGGACAGATGGAGGAAACTGAGAGATTTTAGTGAGTAAATCAAACCGAAACTGAAGCCTAAAAGTAGCAAAAAAAAGTCTCCATGTCTCCCTCCGTCTCCTGTGGAAATGATGTCCTTGATATATAATGCAATATATTGTGCATGTGTTTTGTCCACAGCTGCGAATGAAGTTCTACAAGCAGCAGGAGGAGATCCGGCGGTTGAAGGAGCTCCTCAACCAGAGGGACGTGCGCGTCAAACAGCTGGAGCTGGAGATTAAGAACAACAAAAACTCCCAGACTCTCCAGAGCCCACTCTAAGACTTGCCTGACCCACGGGGTCACTTCCACCCCCTCGAGGGACACATGCGTTCCTGTACAAACCTACTAACCCCATCTACAAACCACGACACCTGTTCTTAGGGCCCTGACTCACCTCTTTACCTTTAAAGCGCCCCCTATACTCACTGCACAGGGGTGACTTAAACCTCAACTTTTGTGTTTGTCTGTTTGTTCCACACACACGGTGCACATATTCTTTGTTCATGTACATACACTCAAACACTGAGTCTCACCCAGCTGTAACAGGATTTGTAATTATTTGCATCTGTTGAGCTTAACCTTTCTTTTGTACGCTTCAAAGCTATGCAAGTTAATTGTAATTATTTTTGCTTTAATGCTCTTTGTAGCTGGAGATAAAACGGGATGTCTGTCCCTGTCTTGACTGAATGATGTGGCTAACTGTGTGTTTGAAAGTTGTTGCGGGCCAGGAGCAGACATCCTGTGTGATTGTGCGATAATGCTGAATATGTTTTCTATGCTTGGTGATTGTTTTATTTCCAATATTTAAACTTCTGTAAGTGGAGGCGGCTGTGGTGTTTTTAATGTATGCTTGAATGTGTGCTTGAATGAGAGCGAGGCTAAATTAATGACAATATCATGATCCCTGCGGTGCTCCTGCATTCCATTGAGCTGCATTTGTTTTTATTTTTTAATGACTGGAAAATTGAAAATGAATCAATGTGTTTCACAGCAGCTATTGTGTAAGCCAACTCTGTAACTGATGCTATGTAGCAGTTCTTAATTTTTATATTTATTTTAAAATACAGGCAAAGAAAAAATACCATTTGTTCAAGTACTTAATTCCCAATTGTAATTTTGCTAAATACCGCACGCAAACAGGACACAACGCATGCTTTCATTGTTCCTGAGGTGGAGTCACTGTGATGAAACAATTTAAAGCCATTGTAGAGTCGTCGTCCTGCACTTCTTATGGGTTTGTTTGTGTTCCACTAGTTTTCAGTTCGGAATGTATTTTCTTTAATGAGGTGCCTGAAACATGACACTGGGATTTTCTATTCATATTTCAGGCTGAAAGAGCTTAAAATAAAAATGGTTCTTGAGTGGATATTAAAATATGAGCACATCATAGCTTGTGTGAGTGATAGTTGGAGTGCAGGTGGTAGAAATGATATACATGGATATGATAGAAATGTCTACTGTCAGATATCACGTATATCTCTCCTGTATTATTCATCAATTTACTGAATTAGACTTCCCATCTGGTTATTTCATTACATATTACATTACATATTGAATTACATTATTCATATACAGTTCTTATAAATAAATACAAAGGATTTATGATATATATACATGTATATATATATATATATATATATTGATTGAGTACAATCTAAAATTAGATTAGAATGTTATTTATATAATCCATTTATATGCAAGAACTGTAGTTGTTAAACGTTATCCCAAATTATTATTAGCTTGACCATTCATACCTTGAATGCAGCGGTGGAAAAATAGTTTCCGTCTCACCTCTTACTTGCATGTTCTGGAGTTTTAAACGGTCTTCATTAGCAGGTCAGGTTTTTCAGTAAGTGGATTGGATGAGTAGATGAGTAAATATATTTTTTAGAAGATGGACAGAGGGTTACCAGTATGATTTTTCTTCTTTAAAAAAAAAAAACCTTTGTGTTAAATGACTACGCCTGGATGAGGCTAGTGGAAGATAAATTAGCTCAACAGGGAGACAGGTCTTCATCACTTGAAATAAACGTTTTACTTATGTGACAAGGAAAACAAATGTTTTGTTTTTAAATGCTTCGTATGAGGATCTGTTAATTTAACTACAAAGATTTAGAAAATTAAAATGTACACAAAGTCGCACAGAGCCCTTAGTGAAGTCCACCTAATGGCATTTAAAAATGTGTTTTCCCTCAAGGACCTTCTCAATTGTATTCATAGTTTTTGCCACCAGATCAGTTTTTAATATTGGTTGCTTTCAGATTTTAAACATTCCCTTGTTCTCCATGTTGAAAGGAACAATTATCTGCCATGTAAATATGTATAGATGTTACAGAAGCACTTGCAGATATTAGGCAACACAAATAGTATAACTGCTCATCCCAAGATTACCACTGGGATACAGCACACATGATCATGCTTGCCTGTATTTGTGTAGTCAGAAGGACAAGCACCATAACAATATTCTAGATGTGGCCTACATTTCATGGCCTCTTGTGAAAGATGTAACAAAAACTGCCACACCAACCCACGTACATGCAGACACACTGGCCTCGATACAAGTGTGGACCTTTTGACCTCTGACAGAACAGTTCTAGCACAGCTTCATCACTGACTGACTTTTGTCCAGGAGCAGAAATGCCCCGACCAAAGTAAACTAAAATGTCAAGTAGACTACGTAGCGTTACCCCGTCTTTTAACCCTTGTGTTGCCTTAGGGTCATTTTGACCCGAATCAATATTACACCCTCCCCCCGCCTTTGGGTCATTTTGACCCGATTCAATGTTTCACCCTCCTGTTACCTTTATATTTACTAACATATTTTACCCTTTGGGTTCAATTTGACGCCAGCAATTAAAACCTCCAGAAAATTATTAGAATTAATATTGTTTTCCAAGTTTAAGTGTGAGGCACTTTATGTTTGTTTGTTGACTACCGAAAGAACACCGACATTAAACATTGAATGGGGTCAAATTAATCCTAAAGCGGGGGGAGGGTGTAATATTGATTCGGGTCAAAATGACCCTAAGGCAACACAAGGGTTAAGCAAGCTAAACAACTGCAACTAAATTACTAGAGCAGGGGTCAGGAACCTTTTTGACTGGGAGAGTTTATTTTCTCCTCCGCTACTGTTTCCGGTTGCTGGTGAAATGCCTTCTGGGATATATGCTGGCCTGAGTACGCACAAGTCTCTTCTGATGCATCCTCCGGAAAGTGGGAGGATCAAGTCACATCTGGGCATTTTGACCGTGCTTTGCGAGAAGCGGACTTTGAATTGGAACATGAACTCAGGCTGAGACTGATGACGTTTCACGAGTCACGACGACACAAGTAGAGGAAAGTACGCACAAGTACGCATATTGAGAAACGCCGTCAGAGTGATCACTGCAGGCCTTTACAGAGGAAACATCAAGGGACAAGAAGATGAGTGAAGCCGCTGCGGACTCGGGCACGCTCTGTCTCTTCGATGTTGACGGAACGCTCACGTCCGCGAGACAGGTAGTGTGTGCGTGTTATGCGTGAGTGTGAAAGAGAGTGAGAGTGTGTGTGTGATAGAGAGACAGACGAGCCTACTGTTATACCTTTACACCAGTCTGTGGCCCAATCCCAATCTCCACCTTAATGCTGTGTTCACACCAAAAGCCCTTTGGTGTGAACACAGCATTAACTCACAGACGGAGTTAATGCAGACGGAACTCTACGGGGCGATCAGCGAGCAGGAGTCGGCACACCCCGAGGCTGCTTTCATTGTGGCGGGGGACTTCAACAAAGCGAACCTGAAGAAAGTTCTCCCGAAGTTCTACCAACACATAAAAAGCAACACGAGGGGGGAGCGGATTCTCGACCACTGCTACAATGGGATGGATACAAAGCCCTCCTCCGCCCACCGTTCGGCAAATCGGACCACCGCTCCATCCAACTACTCCCCGCCTACAGGCAGAGGCTTAAGCAGCAACCAATCGCTGTGAAGGAAGTGCAACGCTGGTCGGACCAATCGGAGTCTATGCTACAGGACTGTTTTGAACGTACTGACTGGGATGTGTTCAGGGTCGCGTCGGACAACAACGTCAGTGAGTACGCGTCCTCAGTCACCGGGTTCATCAAGAAATGCATAGATGACGTTGTTCCTACCAAGTCGGTTCGGATTTATCCCAACCAGAAACCGTGGATAAATGGCGCTGCACTCCGACGCGCAACAACACCGCCTTTGACCGGAATATGGCGGAATACAAAAGAGCCCGCCACGACCAGAAGACCATCGGCTCTGCCAAGCGGGAGTTCAGGAACAAGGTGGAGGAAAAGCTCAAGAGCCATGACGTGAGACGTGTGTGGAAGGGCTACAGACAATCACGGACTTCAGAGGGAAAACCAGCGGTGAAGAGAACTCCTCTACCTCCCTCCCAGGCGAGCTAAATACATTCTTTGCTCGGTTCGACGTGAGCGGCAGCCCGCAAGGGGCAGCCCGCGAGGAGACCAGCCTGCTGATCATCTCAGAGGCTGACGTGCGCAGAGCCTTCAAGCGGTGGACATCCCTCAGAGCATGTGCAGACCAGTTGGCAGGAGACATCTTCAACCTCTCCCTGTCCCAGGCTGTTGTTCCTGAGAGCTTCAAGATGTCCACCATTGTGCCTGTCCCCAAACACCCCAAGGTAACCTGTCTGAATGACTGGAGACCCGTAGCCCTCACCTCGATTGTCAGTAAATGCTTCAGAGGTTGGTCAAGGACTTCATTTGTTCCATGTTGCCTGCCACGCTGGACCCATGGCAATTTGCATATCGTCAAAACAGATCCACCGACGACGCACTGCACACCGCCTTTCCCACCTGGAGGGAGGAACTGATGCTGGTTGTGGACTACAGCTCAGCGCTCAACACTATTGTTCCCGCCAAGCTCGACACCAAGCTCAGAGGTCACCATGTGCAGCTGGATACTGGACTTCCTGTCGGGCCACCGCCAGGTGGTGAGGATGGGCGGTACCACCTCAGAGCCGCTGACCCTCAACACGGAGCCCCTCAGGGATGCGTGTTGAGCCTCCGTGTTGAGCCCTCCTGTACACCCACGACTGCACGGCCATGCACAGCTCCAACGTCATCATCAAGTTTGCTGACGACACAACAGTGTTGGGGCTGATCACCCACGACGACGAGACAGCCTATAGGAGGAGGTTGGATCACTGGTACAGTGGTGCCAGGAGAACAGCCTCGTCCTCAACGCCAAGAAGACCAAGGAGCTGATCGTGGACTACAGGAAGCGGAGAGGAGAGCACACCCCATCTCCATAGACGGAGTTGCAGTAGAGAGGTCAGCAGCTTCAAGTTCCTCGGGCGTGCATCTCCGAGGACCTCACATGGACCACGCACACCACTCACGTGGTGAAAAGGGCCCAACAACGCCTGTATTTCCTTAGGTGACTGAGGAAATTCAACATGGCCCCCGCATCCTCAGAACATTCCACACCAGTACCATCGAGAGTGTTCTGACAGGTTGCATCACCGCCTGGTACGGGAACTGCCCCGCCCTGGAGCGTAGGGCACTACAGAGGGTGGTGCGGTCGGCTCAGTACATCGTTGGAGGTGAGCTTCCTCCATCCTGGACATATACACGTGGCCAGGGCCAAACGGATGATGAAAGACAATAACCACCCCGCCACAAACTGTTCACCCTTCTACTGTCAGGCAGGCGATACCGCAGTATCAAGTGTCGCCGCACAAACAGACTGAGGGACAGCTTCTTCAGTCAGGCCATCAGGCTGCTGAACAAGGACTGAGACCCTCATTAACACTACACACCAGAACATATTCTGTGAATATCTATGGCCATGGTGTATATTTTATTACATTGTTTATATATATATATATTGTATATATATATTGTATGTATATACATATATATATATATAGTCTCAAAAAGTGTATATTTTATTACATTGTTTTATATATATATATTGCCATGATGTATATTCTATTACATTGTTTTATATATATATTGTTAATACTTTCTTCTTTTTTTTGTGTGGATATTGTATAGTTTATTCTCATTCTTATTCTTTTTTTAGTCTGCTACTGCTGTCGGGTGTCTTGCACATAAGAATTTCACGAACCGATTATACTTGTATAAAAGGGGATGTGACAATAAAAACTTGAAACTTGAAACTTGACGGCTCTAAAGGTGCGTTCACACCAAAAGCGAAACTATTTTTCGCGTCGCCCAAAACGCGTGAGTTTACTCGCTCGACCTTTCACCGTCGGCGTTTCTCAATTCAAAGTACACGAGTACAGACTTGTGTTCTTTTGGAGTCTGGTCTTGGGAGTCCATACTCTGGAGGACGGGAGAACGGGAGGACGGTCTTTCTGCGATTGGAACAGCAGCTGACTTGATGACGTCACCACATCAGCTGTTCTTGCTCCTGGGTTTACTCTAATTATGCACTGTAAATTATGTTTTACAGTCAAATAAACAAAACATCCTAAAATTACATTCCGTGACTCAACAACAGTAGTATTTATAAAAAGTCAACTGTCAGTAGTTTATTCTCTCCTCCGCTACTGTTTCCGGTTGCTGGTGAAATGCATTCTGGGATATCGGCTGGCCAGAGTACACACAAGTCTCCTCTGATGCATCCTCCGGAAAGTGGGAGGATCAAGTCACATCCGGGCATTTTGACCGTGCTTTGCGAGACGCGAACTTTGAATTGGAACATGAACTCGGGCTGAGACTGATGACGTGTCACGAGGACACAAGTAGAGGAAAGTACGCACAAGTACGCATATTGAGAAACGCCGCGTGTTCTCACCTTGAGCGTCAAGACGCTCCGCGAGGGGCGGGGCTTATCTCCGTTTCTGGTCTCCGTAAAGACCGTTATCATTTCCTTCATCCACCAGAATAACTAACCACTAGTTCTGCTTTATACTTGTTGTGGACATCCCACACACTAACGCCCTCGTGTTTGGGTTCATGACATCACCCATAGGCTCACTCAGCTCGGTCACTTTCACCGATGAAGTTACTGTTACGCGTGAAAGACTTCCGCTTCCAGCGCTACGAGAGCGGAACAAAAGAGCTGATTGGCCCGAGTTGTGAGATGACCGCCTGAAAGTTGAAATATTTCAACTCGGGGCGAAAATTGCGCCGCTGTAAACGCGTCGCCCACATCGCGCCGCCCGGAAAAATATCGCGTATATCGCAGCCACACGTGTCTGTACGTTGACCTTTCATGCAATTCGGTCGCGCGAAAAAATAGTTTCGCTTTTGGTGTGAGGCGCTCCCGCAAAGTCGTTGAGTGTTTCAGGGCTCTCTGGCAGACATATAGTAACGCTAGCCGTAATAAGTCTACATAAAGCAATGTTGTGGAAAATATGTTTGAAACAGATTTAGCTCGCATGTATTCACTGTGACCCATTTTACCATTTATTTGTGCCAAGGGTCCTCTGAAAGCTGTTTTCTTTCAATTCTTCCTTGCCTGTTGAACTAGCGGCCACAGTTTGTTCCCATCCAAGGTCTCCTGTGTCAGATCTTCAACAATTGGTATATTTCTTTCCTTCAGCATGGTTGATGTTGTCATTCTCTTGTTAAAACGTCCACATCAGACCTTGCTTTCAGAGATGGCCTAGAATATGAATGAATTGTTCCACACTTGTTTTCATCTGTAACTCTTGAAAACAAGAATTTAAAATATTAACTAGAAAATACTTTCTTTGTTTCTTATAACACAATAGTAATTTCAGTTTGTCTTGCAGTGCTATGTCCCCGTGTTCTTAACCAAATGAAAAAAATAAGTTATATTGATCCACACAACAGACCTTTGCTCTTCCTCCGGAAGTGTCATTTTAAATTATTGGGCGGAGCTTGTCATGGGTCATCTTTGGTATGATTTATGAAACTCCCCTGATGTGTTTTATTCTCTTAGTTCACATGCTAGTCCTGACAGTATATCAACCTGAATATTTCTCGATCTTAGAAGGTTCCATAAACTAGTTGATAACTTTCCTTCTAACTCGATTAACATAAACAGTCTATTTATTTACTCGAACTTTCCTTATCATAAGAGGGTTAAGTAAGTGTCCTTGTGCAACAAACAAAATGGGTAACTTAATTTACAATAACTGCATAACGAATTACCATCAGACAGAACAGTACACGGGTATAAAGAGATGGTGATACTATGATTAATAATACACATTTTCAGAGATGTCGGACAAAAGTTAATCCAAGCTTTTTTGGTTGGGAAGCATGACAGTTGACATGATTCCTTACTCCTGAAATGCAAGTAGATTTTTTTATTTAGAAGTTTTTTCTGGTACTCGATGTTGTGCAAAAGCTCGAGACTTATGATTGTGATTGATTACTTTTATACAGTCTAGAAGTATTGTGTGTTTTTCAGCGTGTGACTCCAAACATGGCAGAGTTCCTTGAGAAGCTCAGGACTAGAGTTCGAGTCGGAGTGGTAGGAGGGTCGGACCTCTGTAAGATCCAAGAGCAGCTGGGAAATGACGGTGAGTGTGAGTGTGTGTGTGTGTGTGTGTGTGTGTGTGTGTGTGTGTGTGTGTGTGTGTGTGTGTGTGTGTGTGTGTGTGTGTGTGTGTGTGTGTGTGTGTGTGTGTGTGTGTGTGTGTGTGTGTGTGTGTGAGTGTGTGTGTGTTTTGTTAGTTTGACTCAGACGTTTTCCTGTATGTTTATGTGTGCAGTGATACAGAAAGTGGACTACTTGTTTGCTGAAAATGGTCTTGTGGCCTATAAGAATGGACAGTTACTCTCTGTCCAGGTAAGACGAAAGCACATCTTCTTTTAGCTTAATGATTGTAATCCTGCATTGTCTACTTTGTTTGACAGAATACAATTATTTTCCGTCTTGGTTTTGTCAAACAAAACCCTGAATATGACGGCGTTACCTTGTGTAACAGGCCGCAGGTTTACTTTGTCTGCTTGCTGTTGTCAGTCCATCCAGGCTCATATGGGAGAAGAGCTACTCCAAGATTTCATTAACTTCTGTCTCAACTACATGGCCAAGATCAAACTCCCTAAGAAGAGGTACACTCGCATCAGTCATGATCTTATTATTAATAGTTGTTTTGGGTCCTGTAGTTTGGATACACTGGGTGCTGGGAAGCCATGAAAATGTAAATAATAACGGTTTTGTTACGATCTGATTTAGCGTTATGGAGACTAAATGTTTATGTTTAATGTTTCACAGGGGGACATTCATTGAGTTCCGTAGTGGCATGTTGAACATCTCCCCCATCGGACGAAGCTGTACACAGGAAGAGAGGAACGAGTTCTACGAGCTAGATAAGGTAGCCCCCTTTACACACAGACTGTTCAAGCCAATAAGGGATATGTAGATTAGTGGGTAGAGTGGGTGGTCCATGTTTGATTGATCCCCGGCTCCTACTGACTGTATGGTTGAAGTGTCCCTGAGCTAGACCCTGAACCCCAATTTGCTCCCTGAGCCCTTCACAGCATCCAAGTGCTCAATCAAATGCTTATAATGGGTTAAAATAGAGTTGACACTTCACTTCACTACCTGTATGTGACGATTCTAAAAGTTTATGTACAGAGGTGGAATGGGGAAATTGAGTTGTTTTAACCAGCACAAAGTTGCATATACGAGCCAACATCTGTGCGTCACTCCCACATACTATAGTTTGGCACATTAAAAAAGTCCTGTTTCGCACGCATTAAAAAAGTTATTAATCATATTTAGTAAAATCTCATGGCATTTAAATAGTACTTCTATTAGCGAACTCTTTGTAAGTCACGTCTGAAAAGCTCTGATTGCGTTGCTTACAAAAATTGTGCAGTTAGAGCACAATCACACCAGACGCATGTAAAAGCGCAGCCGCTACAAAAACGCGCCTGTTTAAAAAAGGAAAGAGTACGGCGAATACCACCACCTATTCCGTGAATTGTGTCCCGATGACGAGCGCTTTGAGTTGTACTTTCGGCTGAGCTGGAGTCAGTTGGAGTAGTGTTAAAGCTCTTCGTAATTTAATACCGCTAATATGAGTGTCTCGTCGGAGTTTGCCATTTTCTTTTGAATTTCCCGCTGTTCATACCACACAAAAACAGGAAGGAAAACGTACCTCTTTCTTGATCCGATTGGATGCCTTGGCAGAGTGTGATATTTTTTAGCTCTGCGACTATGCGCCTCGCGCTTAAAATTGAGAATATTTGTACTTTTATGCGCGCCTAGAAAAATGCGGCGCGTGGCATTTTAAAACTAGTTTCCTATGGTATGGCGCGCCTTTTTGCTCGCGACGCGTTTTTGAGAGTCGCGTCTGGTGGGATCGAGCCCTCAGATTATTGGACTGACATTTGTCAGGTGGCCAGAAACTTGACTCCAAATAAATGTTGTTCTGCAATTCGGCAACTATTTATGTTTATTTTGACAAACTGTCATTTAATGTGCTAACATATTAGATACCAGGTGAACACCCTCAAAAAAAAGTTTGTCTTGTGTACTTCATTAGAAGCTAAATGTCATTTTTCTCAAATTGTTGAAATGACAAAAAACTAAATATTTTTGCAGGGCTGTGAGTTTTCTTCTTTTTTGCTCTTTTTCAGAAAGAGAAAATCAGAGAGAAATTTGTGTCCATATTAACGGAAGAGTTCAAAGGAAAAGGATTGTCATTTTCAATCGGTGAGTCAACTCCATTCATGATAATTATACATTGTTTGTATGTATAGTGAGCCTGTATTAAATCTGTCAGGAACACAGCATCAGTAGCAGCTTTGGACTTGTTCCCCAGGTACTGACCTCAGGCAGTATTAGATATCAGTTTAGTTGTGGCCTTTTCTGAGTCACTGACCGTGTTTACATGCATTCGAATAACTGGCTTAGTCGGACTGAAATCGAATTATCCGTTTCATGTAAACACCTTTGTTCGACTATGTGCGGTCCGACTACGATCCGATTAACACCCCTGGATAACTCGATCCGATCCGGTTGATAATTCGACTATCGCGGCATGTAACGGTGAATTGGATTAGGAACTGGACTTTGCGTCTTTGCGCATGCTTGAGATCCCGACGCCCTCCTCCCTCCCTCCCTCCCATGTCGTGACCCGGAAGTCAAAAGAGACGATAAGTTGTCACTGCCGGGAGCCTGGCCAGCAGAAAACAAACAAACAACGCTATGGAGAACACAAGAGCCGCCACACATTTCTGGACTGAAGAGCAGACAGAATTTATGCTTAATGTATTGAAGGAGTTGAACATACTAAAGTTCATGGTTCTTTCTCGAAATGTTGTTGTTGTTGTTGTTGTAGTTGGTAGTGGTGAAGAGGTCAAGCGGAAATGGCTGTATCACCACGAGTTGTAATGAAAACAGCGCCGCCTATCGTATCGGATATGACATGCTTTCGGCCAATGATTCGAATTACTCACTGCCATGTATATTGGGATAATAGCAGATCCCCCAAAAGATAGCAGAGTCCGACTAAAGCAAGATTCGAATTATACCATCATGTAAACGCACTGAGTGTGAATCGTCCACATCATCTCTCTGCCTCTTGGTCTTGTTTCTCTGCAGGGGGGCAGATCAGCTTTGATGTGTTTCCTGATGGTTGGGATAAGAGATTCTGTCTGGGCTTTGTTGAGAAGGACAACTACTCAACCATTCACTTCTTTGGAGACAAGACCAAACCTGTGAGTATTCTATCTACTGCTGAACCGCACAAGGATAGCTAATGGCTGTTGGACAAACATTGTTCTATCAATAGAACTGCCTGGTAAGACCAGAGACACAGGAATGGGGTGTCCTGTGTCTGGTATAGAGCACACTTGGAGTTAATTGTCCTCTAACTGTGCGTGTGCGTGTGCGTGTGCGTGTGCGTGTGCGTGTGCGTGTGCGTGTGTGTGTGTGTGTGTGTTAGGGAGGAAACGACTATGAGATCTACAGCGACCCTCGGACCATTGGCCATGAAGTCTCCTGTCCAGAGGAAACGCAACAACTTTGTCAGCAGCTTTTCTTCTCATAAGAGAGAAGCAGCAACTGTGCCAAACAGGCTGTGATGAACCCATAAAAAGGCAGTAATTTCAAGTGATTCCATTGTTATGACAATTCAACAGCCCTGTTGGGTTTTGCTATTTGATGCTTCGCACGCATGCACGCACACACTTATCATCACACAGTTTTAACGTAATTATATCTGCATGTTGGTACACCTGCCACAGTTAATTAAAATATTGTTTTCCCCAATTGAGTAAAGCTGTATAAGTCAAGCTTAAAAAACAGATATATATACTTCAATAATGGAAAGAGGGCAAAACTTTTTCTCTTATTATTTTATTTGGCTGTATGAATATCAAGTGTTAACTCAGTTTTCCTAAAACCTGTAGTCTGTACAGTCTGTTAAGGGAACACATGGATCCGGTCATGTTCACACGTGTGTGTGTGTATGTAAGTATGTATGTATATATAAACTGTGTTGAGGCACTAGATATGCCAACAAGGGCTTAAAATGTTGTACTCGTGCCAAATGCAAACATATTTTTGAAAGGAAGCACTAAACCTTACCCTTTACGATGAATTAGCGTAGCAATGTGCTCTAAGTCCAAACACTGGAAATGGTAGTTAATATCTGATGTTGGTACTTTATCTAAATGGGAACTATAAACTGAAGTTAATGAGAAAAATCTTATCTGATTTCACTGGATTTTATGGTTCTCAGTTGGGCTGAGGATGTATATTATTACATCAGTGTAGGTATAGAATGATGACATTACACTTAAGCATAAGTAAATAAATACCAATAAACATGAATATCTTCTGTTCATGTTGATTCCTATTCCTTGTGTGTATACTTCAAAGTGGTTCAAGAAATATCCTTTCAGACTGAAGATCTTTGACATATTCTCTGCATCATCTTCTTTTCATTGACCTCATCATGGCTGGGAAAGGAAAGTTTTCACTTAAAAAAGAAATGTGTATACCCTGAGTGGCAGATTTAGTTTTATGGAGGGATATGGTTTTCCCCAAGCAGAATCTTTCCTGCTTGATTTCTGTTTAGCACATTCAGCTGGGATGATGTTGAGTCCACATCTAAAAACCCTCAAACTCACTGAGAACATTATCTGCTTTCCTTTACTTTTTTTCTCCCTTTTTTAAGAAAAGGCATCATATTTATTTCATGCCGTCGCGGGCCACATAAAATGACGTGGCGGGCCACATTTTGCCCGCGGGCCTTGAGTTTGACACGTGTGCTCTACATCAGGGGTCAGGAACCTTTTTGACTGAGAACCATAAAAGCCAAATAATTCTAAATATATTTCATTGAGAGCCATATAGTATTTTTAACGGATAATAAATTAAATATGTCTTGCTTTTAATGCGACTTCTGGTGCTGCATGATGCTACCGGGGTGGGGGTGGGGGGGGGGGGGGGTGTGCAGGTGACTTTTTCTTTGCTCCGCTCCGATGCGCGCACACGCCGGCATCGGATCTCAGCGGCGCGCGGGACGGCGAGCCGAGAAGTGTTACCGCGACACGTAGAGACAGAATGACATGCTGGTGTGTAGAGACGACCAATAACAGGCGTTTAGTTTAATAAAAGAACAAAGACATTACTTCTGCTGTAATCTGGCGCGATAGAGAAAATTACAGGTGGCCGGACGGAGATTTATTTTTTTTCAACTCAAAATTGTCTGCTAGCCATATGCCGTCACCGGAAGAGCCATATTTGGCTCGCGAGCCATAGGTTCCCGACCCCTGTACTAGAGGCTTCAGCTGTAAATATATAGGACAAAGACAATCACTAAACTTCTGTAGCTTTTAGGTCTTAGCCTAACAATGCTGCTAGCTACCTAGCTAGCCCAGTGAAATGTGTAGGCCTACGCTATGTTGGCTAGTTCCTGTTGGTCTGTCGTTTTCTTTGTGTAGGAGTAGTGGTTCTTTCTCTGATGATCTTATTTTTAATACAAAAGCAGAAGAGGTAGCTATTAACTAGCTCAGGGGTTCCCAAACTTTTTAGGCCACGCACCCCCTTCTACATCCCGACCGGGTTCACGCACCCCCAATCCCCCACACTTTTTCTTTTTTTTTGCTCCGAGAAGAGTTGTTGACGGGCGGGGGGGGGCTAGAGAGTTTTTCTAGTGAGAGTGAGCTCATCTGTGTGCGCGGATGTGTCGGCGCGTATCACGGCAGAGCGATGCGCGTTATGGGAGCGGCGGCGCTGGGCTTAGCCCAGAGGAGTGAAACAGCGAAATTTGTAGACATAGAAACACTCAGACAGCAGCTTGCTGTTACGTGCGCCTGCTGCCAGTCTGACTCCGCTGTTTTGGGTGAATGACGTCACGTGCGACCTGGAGGTGTTAACCACTTGTGTGCCAAATCTTTTTGTTTTTGTTTTTTGAAATTAATATTCGGGGCTAATTAAAAAACATCCTTTTTTAGCCTAGGGACGCCACTGAGTCTCACGCTCAATGCGTGACACTTGAGAGCCCTAAGAATGTTTAATATTAATTATTAAACCATTAGACCGCCATTACATTTTTCCTCTCGCGCACCCCCTAGAGACAGCTCGCGCACCCCCAGGGGTGCGCGCACCACACTTTGGGAATCCCTGAACTAGCTAGCTGCTACCACTACTTTCTGTTCCTCCCAACTATACTGTATCTAACAGTTAACTACCTAGTGAGACAGTCGGGTAGCTATGCAGCCTTGTTTGTGTTTCTTACTCAAAAAAGTTGCTGATTAAGGCTTTTTCGTTTGTTTATTGTTACAGCTGGGGAAAATAAGCAACCACAAGTCATGACAGCACCGACTTCGGAGACAAAAGTGCCATCTTTGTTATCGAGCATCTTTGCTATTAGTTAGATTGCAGACCCAGTCAGTGACATTGCACACCAAGCTGTAGAAGCAAAACCTCTGATTGTATTGAATCAGACAAGGGTGTCTTTTATAGTTTCTTATTTTGACTTTCATTTGTAAGAGGAAGGATGCTAATAGTATAGCCGTCTCCTGTGATAAAAGTGTAATGATTAATTATGTTTTCTTAAAACAGTAAGCTTGTGTAACAAGCTGGTTGTGTGGAATTTGAAAGACATGTTTGCTTCTTAGTGAGGGTCATATAAAGAAGATGCTGTTGGTTGCATCAAGGGAAAGGAGGCAACAGAATAATGAGCTCACTGCCAACTAGATCAACAAATATCCACTTATATATTTTGATATACCCTTGTGCCTGTGCAACTAGAGTATCATTTTAATTTCCACTTGATAAGCATTAGGAGTGTAAAAGGAACGTTTTTTCTTTACAAATATTGTTGTTGCTGCTTTCTCCAAATTATTTTATGAATTAATCATCACTGTTCTGCTAAAGTAATGATAACTTTGCGTCCCAAAAATTTTAATAGTCATGAATAATCATTCTGTGGCTTTATTATTAATGTGGCCCACCCCAAGTCCTCAGAAAAACATTTCAACAAGCGAAACAAGAACAACGATATCAATCTGTTCCAGAGACCTATTGGTATTAAAGCAAGCAGACACTGACAGTCTTTTAATAATTTAATGTACACTTTTATTAATCCCACAGTGGGGAAATTCTTCTCTGCATTGAACCCATCCTTAGTTATTAAGGAGCAGTGGACTGCAGTGAAGGGCCCGGGGACAACTGGGTGTTCAGTGTCTTGCTCAAGGACACTTTGACATACAACTATGGGGAGAGGGGCTCAAACCAGGTACCTTGTGGTTGCGCTATGACCATCCCCTGCTCACAAATTGTTTTATCAGGGTATGGCATGAATTCAATTGCACTTTTTTGTTAATTATTTGATCAGTTAAGTAGCAGAGGGGGTTGTTAATCAGTTTCAGCTGCATTGGTGTTGATGGAATTAACAACAGGTGCACTAGAGGGGCAACAATGAGACGACCCCCAAAATAGGACTGGTTTTGCATGTGGAGGCCATTTCAAGTTTCTCCCTCTTGATCGCTTTGACTGGTTTTTCCATTAGTGTTGGCCTTTAGCTAGAGTCATTATCTCTACTGGGTGCATGAGGTGATTTCTTAACCCTACAGAAGTTGCACAGATTGTCCAACTCCTCCAGGATAGCACATCCACGCGTGCTGTTGCAAGGAGATTTGATGTGTCTCCCAGCACTATCTCCAGAACATGGAGGAGATTCCAGGAGACAGGCAGTTACTCTAGGAGAGCTGGACAGGGCCGTAGAAGGTCCTCAACCCATCAGCAGGACCGATATCTGCTGCTTTGTGCAAGGAGGAACAGGTTGAGCACTGCCCCAGCCCTACAGAATGACCTCCAGCAGGCCACTGGTGTGAATGTCTCTGCCCAAACAGTCAGAAACAGACTTCATGAGGGTGGCCTCAGGGCACGACGTCCTGTAGTGTGCCCTGTGCTCACTGCCCAGCACCGTGGAGCTCGATTGGCATTTGCTATAGAACACCAGAATTGGCATGTCCGCCACTGGCGCCCTGTGCTTTTCACAGATGAGAGCAGGTTCACCCTGAGCACCTGTGATAGACGTGAAAGGGTCTGGAGAAGCCAAGGAGAACGCTATGCTGCCTGCAACATTGTTCAGCATGATCGGTTTGGTGGTGGGTCAGTGATGGTCTGGGGAGGCATACCCACGGAGGGACGCACAGACCTCTACAGGCTAGAGAACGGCAGTCTAACTGCCATTAGGTATTGGGATGAAATCCTTGAACCCATGGTCAGACCCTACGCTGGTGCAGTAGGTCCTGGGTTCCTCCTGATGCACGACAATGCCCGGCCCCATGTGGCAAGGGTATGCAGGCAGTACCTGGAGGATGAAGAAATTGATACAATTGAATGGCCCTCACGATCACCTGACCTAAACCCGATAGAACACCTCTGGGACATTATGTTTCGGTCCATCAGACGCCGCCAGGTTGCTCCTCAGACTTAACAGGAGCTCACTGATGCCCTTAGACAGATCTGGGAGGACATCCCACAAGACACCATCCGTCGTCTCATTAGGAGCATGCCGCAACGTTGTCAAGCATGCATACAAGCACGTGGGGGCCACACAAGAAATTGAGAAGCATTTTGAGTTGCAGAAATTTAATTTGGGCAAAATGGACTAGCCTGCCACATAATTTTTTCACTTTGATTTTCGGGGTGTCTATAAAATTGAGCCCTCTGTAGGCTGAAAACTTTTATTTCCATCAAAGATGTGGCATCCTTTCGTTCCTAAGACATTAAACTGTCCATATCAGTATAGATATCCAACATAATGTTCACACTGAGATCTGATGTTTTCAAAGTGTTCCTTTAATTTTTTTGAGCAGTGTATATATATAAAATATATATTCAGTCTGAAGATGTCTGATTTAGTAAAACCAGGTAATTAAATGGGTGTTTCTGGGTTCATGTAAGCCTTACTGTGCTTAGTCTAGATGCATTTGAATGCAGTTATTGTGATTTCCTTTTATTGTCTGATTTCAGTAAAAACTGAAAAAGATGGTATCCCATTTATTTTAATATTGTTTCTAAAATGTAAGAAAACAAGTATTAATCACATAAATCTCATTAAATTTTTTCTGGAAAATGTATGTCTCTTCTCTAATAGCTTAATATGTTCCTTCCCAAAACAATACATTTAGGTAAAAACATTTAACTTAATGGCTCAAATGCATTAATAACAGCTAGCTATTTCTGTTACAAAATCAGCAGTGCTGCTTGCAGGTCCTGGAGTTCCTTCAGTAAACTGTTACTATTTGACCTGCAGTCTGTAGAAGGCTAACATTCTTCATCACTGCACAATTGCCTGGGCTGTGTTTAAAATAAGGGCCCGACATGAAGCAGCAGCCTGGAGAAGATCCACAGCCATAAGATCCTTAAGGATGAATTTTCATCTCTCAATCACACGTTACTAACTCTGCTTTCTCCCCGGAAGTCCTTTTGACTTTACGTCTCATGGGGTCATCGGACCCTATGAGACGGCATAGATCCTATCTGCCTGATGGATCGTCTGGGTCGTGGAATTCCTGCTCATGACTACGCCACTGTCCTGTTGAGACTCCGCCCACTCCTCCTCCCCACCGCCATCTGCCTGATGGATCGTGGAGGTCTCCATCGTGGAATATGCCTACTATGAACTATTCATACACTCTGTCATATTCATTGAATGTATTTTAACTCTAAATCTGTCCTTCTGTACACATTACATCTATTGCATCTGTCCATCCTAGGAGAGGGATCCTCCTCTGTTGCTCTCCTCCAGGTTTCTTCCCTTTTTTCCCCCTGAAGGGTTATTTGGGAGTTTTTCCTGGTCCGATGTGAGGTTTTGGGGCAGGGATGTCTATGTGTACAGATTGTAAAGCACTCCGAGACAAATTTGTAATTTGTGAAATTGGGCTATACAAATAAACTGAATTGAATTGAATAAACTCTTTTAGAAATAAATTGGCCCTCAAAAGCACTGTAATGAACTTTAGTTGCTATTGTTGGGCACAATGTTAAAAATAAAGGAGTTACAGACCAGTGTTCTCTCTCTCTCTCAGGGTAGCATTAGTTTCTGTAATGTATAATAACTATATTTTGTCTCAGAATATATTCTACAGATTACAAGCTAAGACAGCATTAACTTTAATGGGGGAATTCATTGATCATAAGTTCTCAAGTGTCTAAAAACAACTCATTCAGTTTTACTTTCCAAGAAGTCACAAGAAGAGGTCATTAATTTATTAACAATATACGAAAGAAAACATACTATAATTTTGCTATAAACAAAATGTTTTTTTTGTTTGATCTTTTATTCTTGTGAAATCCTCAACAATTTAGCCTCTGAAAAGATACTTAAATTAAACACCCAGCAAAGATTTGACAGCTCACAGCTCAAGAGCCATAATGAAGGCTGTGCTGAGGAGTCCCCCAAGCACAAATTGCTTTGTCATGGGCTTATCAAGCCACTTTCCTTGACCATAATGGCCATGAAATGATTCCTTCCTACTTGAAGTCCAATGTTATAGTCGGGGGGCCAAAATCTGTCATCCTTATTCTGTGGAAAAAGGCATTCAGCCAAAGCTAATATGAGATTTTGGCAGTCGGAGTTAGTCAAATGAAGTGAATCTTCTGGTCTTTAAAAAAATATCGCTTTTGTTTTCATATTAAAAACACAAACACTTGATTTAACTTACTCATAATGTAAATGCCTCATACAGTATTAGGAATGGGTGAATTACATAAAGCATTATACATAAATGTTGTTGTCCCCCATCACTTACATTGGACGCACCAGAAAAGAGTCCTCACAACCAGTAAGGTGAGGAGTAATGGTTACAGCGACTAATGGCTATTTCCACTTACAAATTGGCGTAAGAGTATTGTATCAAGAGAATCAAAACCTGTTTTTAAGACTAGACATAAAGCTTTTCTGTGGACTACAGTCGTCACAAAATACACAGAACAGCAAAAGGTAGGTGATGTCAATGTTGTCCCTTTCCGTTCATTTCGGGACACCAGAAAACAAAGGCAGGCATAGAGAAAAGCACAACATGTTAACATTTTATTTACAAATTTTTTTTTTTGTCATACAGAAAGTAAAAATGTAGCTACAACCTTGATTTGTGCAACAGGCGGCCACACTAAAAATCATGGCTCGCTGGTTGCACAGCTGCTATAGCAATAATTTTATAGGGAAAGGTATGGAACAGAATAAAATAATAAAAGACAAAAAAAAATTGAAATAATAAACCCAACAACAAAAAATTCATCCAACACAATATTAAAAGCACAGACCCAAAACTAGATACCACTCCCAAAGTCCTCACACGGGAATACATAACATAAAGAGGGATCGACAGTGAAATTGTGGAATGCTGGGCTGCCTGAGAACCTCTGGGCCGTGGGGTGGGTGAGGTGGAGGGTGTTTGGTGGCTCTCAGTCCATGAGGGGGGAGGAAAAAAAAGGGTGTGGCAGCTCCACTCGGCCCACCCATCCGGTACAGTCTTGCCCCATAAAAAGAGCGCAGAGCTGGAGGGGTAGACATGGATTACAAAGACGGTGTGAGTTGTAGGAGGGCAGACGTTCGGGTTTGTGGGAGAGGAAGGGTAACTCGGTAGGCTCCGATTTTCAGTTTTGCTCCTAATCGTCATCTTCATCATCGTCATCGTCGTCCTCATCTTCTGGGTCTCGCTTTCTCTTCTCCCCTTTGGCAGCTTCTGCTTCTGGGGTGCAAAGAGTCTGTGTCAACATGTGCCAAGTACCACAAACTCCAATTTCAGCAAAACAGTGAACATTGTATAATCCACTGCAGGTGGAACAGCAAGACGCCATCTAACTTCAATCAAGCAGGAATCCTTTGTTACTTTGTCCAAATACAATATAGTCTTTACATATTACATATCTTACACAGTTCCTTACATATATTCAGGGTTAACTATTACAAACAACAACATCTTTGAGCATTATCAATCCTCTAGTGAAGATGGTGTGCAGTGCTTAAGAATGGCCACTATCATGTTTTGATGTCCCTTCAATGATATAATGTTACACCATAAGGAGCGGACAATTAACAGTGTCAGATATGCATCTTCAGTATGGACATTTTTTAGGATTTAACTGACTACTGAGATATTTTACACTGATTGTCTTAGCTTTTAAGCCTTAAGATATATTAACAATTCATAATATTTTTCTATAATTGAGCTAACTATATTATCTTATGTTATTAGTGATAATGTCCTGTAATCTCTCCTGTACAGCTTCCTCAGAAATAGAACCACCAGCAGGTGTCATATTATTCCTGATACCAGTTTTTATTAGTCATCAAGTGCACCCACATTATGTACATGTACTTACCCTTCTATGCACACATTACTTTTATTTTAAGCTGCAGTGTAGGTACAAAAATACCATTTTAAATCTGAAGGACTCTGTCCTTACTCAGCCCTTAGCTGTTTGAGTACATTAAACTATCAACAAAAAAATGCAACATGGTACTATGCAGAATTATTATGCATTTTCATTTCTAATAGTTAAGTAAGAGTACACAGAAATGTGAACAATTTGAGAAAATGTTAAATATTTTGGACTTAAAGTAAATGCAGAAAATGCACTTTTGACTCAATTTAAAGTTAATATATTTTGTATACTGTCAGATAAATGTGTATCAGTGGATTACAGTTTCAATCTGCAGTATTCATTGCAATACTTTTGTGACCTTTTAATAAAGAAACGTTTGTCTTACCCAATCTGATAAGTAATGTCAGGACATTCAAAACATAAACCAGTTATTGACCTTGTGGAGGGTTTAGAGTAGTGATATGAAGAGATGGCCGGACTGTTGTGTTGCACTTCTACTAATGTGTTGATATAACTTTGAGGTGCTCTGGGTTTTTATATGTAAAGGGAATGGTGTTCAACTGTGGAAATGGTACATACCGTCTTCGTCCTCATCAAAATCATCTTCTTCATCTACTTCTCCATCCTTACCAACTTCTTCCTCCTTGGTAAACAAAAATGTTTCAAAAAGGTTAACATAAAATAAAAAGTCATCCAAACTCCTTAAAAGAAGTTTTTCTGCCGTATAATTCATATTTCATGTATTTAATTACCTCATCTTCGCCGCTGACCTCATCATTGTCTTCTTCTCCGTCCACTTGTCCTTCACCTTCTCCTTCTCCTTCCACCTCCTCTTCATCTTCCTCGTCATCCTCTTCCTCGTCTAAGTCCTCCTCCTCACCGTCCTCATCTTCCTCCTCCTCTCCCTCTGCAATTACAAAAACAACAACCGTCGGTCAACCGCAAACAAAATGGAATCGTGCTGTAGTCGAAGTCCAACAGTTGTAGACTCCGATTCGCAAAGTGAGCGACACACCTGATTAAATCGGGTTGCACGGAAAATCAAAACATAGTAGACAGGCAGCCATATTGAGCAGTATTGTCATCTCATATTAATATATGTCCAGCTATTGTGGACTTAAGGATCAGTATAGCAGGAAAGACCTAAGATATTGGATGAATTTCTTACCTTCATCTTCATCATCATCTACGCCGTCTCCGTCCACCTCTCCGTCAGAGTCAGAGGCTTCCCTGTCCTCCATGTCATAGCCATCCAGATAGGTGAGCTGAGGCAGCAGCTTGAACACACTCTCTCTGTAGTCATTCAGGTTTGTCACTTCACAGTTGAACAGGTCCAAACTTTTCAGGTTAACCAGCTTTTTCTGTTGATCAAATTTAGCAAAGAACTGTGATGAGAAACATGTCACATCCGGCATGTCAATTTAAGGAAACTAGTAGTGTATGCTACTACTGTATTCACTGTAAACTGTGTAAACCAGTGGATATTTGGCAATACCATTCATACAATATTTGTTTTCCTTTTAATATCTGACGATTAGGACTTTAATGCAATGCTGGATTTAGAAGATGTTTCCATCAATGTGATGCACTACCATGATTTGTTGGTACTTAATTATCTGGATTAGAGAATTAATTTCTCCGCTGAATTTCCAGTTTCTTGCATCCTTAACCAGAAGAATCATGAATGCAGTTTGAATTAACTTATATGGAAATGTGTGCGTGAACAAAAAATGCATATGAATCATATTTTAAATTCATATGATACAAGTGGTTATTAAACGTGTAAAAGAAGGGTCTCTGCTGAACCCTTTCAACGGTGCGTTGCCGTGTATGTTGAGTCTAACAAAAAGTTTAAATATTGATATCCAAATATTCAGATTGCCGTGCTCAAATTAGAAAATACACATGTTATTAGTATGCTGTCAGTTGAGAACAAACAGTTCATTACTGTAATCACATCTACATTAATACATTGTGTGCGTGCCAAGAATGTGTATAAATGCATGTAATTTGTCTAATAATGAATTTAGCATGAACATGATACAAAATAACGAAAGGTCCAATGTCTGCACAAACCCAAGATGGAGTATACACATTCTGTGGGCATACAGATGGATATGCATGTCAGTGTTGCTTCTACCATATATGAAAACACATACCAATGGTTCCAATGTGCTAATGTCTTTCAATTTGTTGCCACTCAGGTTTAGATGTGTGAGGTTGGGTAGTTTCTCTGCTAAAACATCAAGGCCACCGCTGATTCTGTTGTCACTCAACTCCAGCTAAAAGATGGGAGAAGGAAATATTAATCCAGCAGACATTTGGTCACAATTCAGCTTTTCATGGCAGTAAAGAAGGTGAAGCAGATCTATTTTTTGTATTACCTTTTTGAGTTTTCCTAGTTTGGGCAAGTTGGAGACTGACATTAAGCCAACATTTATCAAACTCAGGAATTCCAAGTTGACAAACTCAGCGGTGAGGCCTTCGATTTTTCCTTCAACTGATCGACAATTGTCAAGGACAAGTTCTCGTACCTGAAATATAGAAAAGTATAATATATCACATAAAAACAAGGTGTATGCATTTCGTGAAACTACACCTACTATTATTCCATAATTCTAATTTATTCTAAAACAACAAAAAACATATGTAATACATAACATATTTGACAAATACTTCTAAAAAAAGGATGAAATGTTATGTTCGACAAAATCATTGAGAAAACACAACGTGTTGAACAGTGGGGGTGTTGTTGTCTCGGGAAATAGCCCTTTATTGTGTGTAAAGTACTTCCATACAACTCATTTCTTCTCACATCTATTTTGTATTTTCTGTAAAATGTTACAAAACAAGTCCTGAAGGCGGAGTTAGTTTGAGTCGGTTAAAGCTAACACTGTTTGCTTAATTCAATGTCGGAAAGAAAAAGTTGCAAAAAAAGTTGGTGGCAAACGTCAAAGATCATGATTCCTCATATAAAAACACGCACAACGGTAACCGTGTCTCCATCTAAAAACACCCGTGTGCCTAACGTATCCGGGCTTGACGGGAAATAGACATATTTAATTGAAACGAAGAACAGCAACACAATAGTTGCCACCTGGCCTGCTGATGCTGCCTCTAATGACAAATGCAATGAATTTTAGTGAGCTAGGTTAGCTCGCTACAGGCTAGCCATTGCCCCTTTTAAACGCTGCCGTGCAGCAGAGGAGCAGCTACAGAGGTCTGTCTGACCGCCATTAGCCAACTCAACAGCAACGGAAAGGATTGCGAATACACCCTTAGTACAGAGTTTATTTTTTCTCTCTCCGTTAAACCAGCTTTCATTTGAGAAGCGGAGTATTCCTTGTCGTCGAGCGAACGACCCATATTGCCAGTTTGCTACAGGGCACAACGTCGTTTTTGCGGTCGAAATGGCGAAGGAAATATACTGACAACGGAAATTTAGTAAAAACAAAGATGGAGACAGTTCCTTTCTCCCAGAGCTTCAAAGACGACAGAATGACAACATGGCGATTCCTGAGATACAGTATGCAGTTCTCTGAACACTTCAATCGCTAAACAGCTGCTTTTAACGAGTAATTATCGTGACTTTACACGTTTACCCAAGTAATTTGTCGGTGTTAAATCAGTTTTATTTTATGCATGAGTCGAGAGGACACGCCGACCGTCGAGTTTCTAGCTGCCCACGCATCAAGCGCGGTGCACCGGATCTCCGTGTCATTGAAGCAGGCTCGGTTAACAAAACCGCCGGGCAACAAATTGACCCGTTTAGTTGCAAACAACGAATAGTTTAGCTCTGCTTACAATAACTGTACTGAAGAATAGTTTGCGTTTATGACGTTTTAAGTTTAGAAATGGGTACATTTCGTTGTCTTTGTACAGTGGGGGTAGTAATGTGGCGGGAACAAAAACACTAAGTTTAGATGGCTGATCATAATGACGGGATCATCTGATCACCAGACTTCATGAAATAAGTGCAACATTTAGCCGAGCAGATGAAAGGGGAACGTCAACGTCGAAGTGTGGAAGCAATATGTGTGTGTGTCTGGGGGGGGGGAGGCAAACCGCTGCACACTTTCCATTTGAAAACTTACGAATCGCAGCAGCTTTAAACAATCAGCGATCATAAGAAATAGGAGGCTATTTGCGAGATTGTGTCGATATCAACTGGCTTTGGTGATTGTAACAGGGGCTTAATGTTAAGTGGTCAAGGTATGGATGACTCGTGAATCAAGTGACTGTTTTTTTTGTTGTCGCTGCTTAATCTGGCCATTTGATATTAACGTACTCTACACACAAAACTCGCGATCGCCGATGGCTCGTTGTTACATGCAACAACTCTTATTTTTTTTTTTTTAGCACGGACGCCTTGGGAGTTGTAAAGAGCATTTTTAACAAAAGCGCCCCATTTTAGCAGTTATGCTAGCAGCAAACATGGCTTCCAAGGTATAAAATTTACCGCTCTGTGAATGCCGACCGCGGCGCAGGATGTACATTTCCTAATATATCAACGTAAAAAGAAGTTTACTAATTGTGCGAGTCCGACTGGATCGTGTGTGTGCATGTGCACCGCTGGGCATGGAGGCTGTGAAACGGTTAAAACACTGCAATAATGCCAGCGAGCTGAGGAATCGCCGTTTCAAAGTAACGATTGAATAACGTTGTCGCTTTTCTCTCGTTGCCCCTATACGCCCAATCCAGAGCAGTATGAGGGATTAAGCTTGTTGTGCGAGTGTTTTCCGCCCTATTATAAAGCAGAAACATGTATCTAAAGCCCATGTGGTCACCATTACGTTAGCCACACAGGTCACTCGCAAAGCAAAAAAAAGTAGCAAGCAGGCTAGCGAGGCTAGCCAGAAAACTAAGGGTTGGTTTTTAAAAGCACGACTCACATCAGACGGTGTCCTGTTTCTTAGCTCCAAGTGGATCCTCTTTTTCATGTCCATCTTGCCCTATGAAAGTAAAACTTTTCTCTCTTGGGTTTTGGTGGGATCTTCAGTCCAAAGGCAGAGATGCCCTAATGGAGGGAGAATATAGGACTGTATAATGAACTGAGCCAAACGCTAAGTTAGTCGGAGAGGAGAAACCATGGAGGGAAACGGGACTGAAACAAAAATATATGCTCAACAGCGCCATCTGTGTCCAGAAACGCCCATCGCCCCTATAAAGGCATTGCAGTCACAAAACATGACGCTGCCCCGAAACAGTGCCATGGTGCAATTTATTTCTGCAAGGAAAGTGCTATACTATGTTTAGTGAAGTCCATTTTGTCCGTAAAGTGGGTTTTATTACATGAAAGAAGTCCGCATTATGGGCACAGTTTACGGAGAATAGCATTCAATTAGACGTCGATACAGGAGGTCATATGGTCAACTTTGTTTATCTGCCTAACTTACAGGCCATCCCCATGTTTGATGTATTGAGCGTTTCATTGTTACGGTTTCACCTTGACTGAGTAAATACGGTGAATATCTTAACGAATGTAAATAAATCCTGTTTTGATTCGTATTATTGGAAACCTGTTGCCTTCATTTGACACATGCATAATTGTAGCCCAGACAATGGTGAATGTATGAGCCCTGTGACAATGTTGATCAATAAAGTGCTGAATGGATTCATTGGGTTGTGTTTTTACTTCATAAATGCCAGATTCCTTTAACGTGTGGACACACTGCGAGAAAAGGAGGGGTGTGTGGTTCGCAGTAAAGAGAGCATTGTATATGCACATGGAGAGTAGGGCAACCCCCTCCCCCAACTCCACTCCCCTTTACTTCCTGAGACACCAGAGCCCTCAAGTAGAAGTCTACCGACTACCGAGTATGAGTTGTTACCCTTCTATATTGCAATCTAAATAAATAATTACATTCTGCCTCATGGTAGAGCTATTTAAATAATGTTACGGTTAGTTAGAATAGTAAATATTTAAAACAAATATACATATAATCCAGGCTACATTGCTGTATACCGATATGTCTACAAGGTACAGTATCCAAATAGTCTTTGGCCTTGCTCAAGTTAAGTGTTCATAATAACTGTGTATAGACTGTCTTTAAATCAGTGTTTAATATAGTAGAAAAGCTACACCAGAAGATGGCACTGTAATATCTTCTTTGACATTCTTCAAATGTAAGTTGCATTGTGCAACAGTCGGGCTGTGTGAGTGACAGCCTTTACTGCGTGGGGTTGTAGCAGTAAGCCTGATAATATTTCAATTGGAAAGATCTGGATACAAGCAAGGAGTCCAGTTTAGTGTCTGTTATAAGCTGCAGAGTTAACTGAGCAGCCTGTGGTCTTTTTAATGCAGCTGGCAGTTGACCTTGATACTGAAGGTACTGCAAAATGTTCAAGGTAAATGTGTGTGTCAGTGTCTGTTTGAATATAACCATGGGACAGTTTGTTCATCTCAGTCGGTGTATCACAGAGAAAGAGGTTATAATACTTGGCATTGTATGGCCTTCCAACTTGTCTGCAGTCATAAGTTCATATATAAACCATAAAACTGCACAGAACAGACAGTTTAAGATTCAAACAGTGCTCTCACTATCATTTTAGAAAGTGAGTGTGAATTGCAAGAAGCTGCCTTGAATTGAACCAAGAGACCCTGAACATTTCCCCTACAGTGCTGGAAGCAATTGGCAGTTCAGTGTTATTTACTCTGCTGGACAGCTTGTTTCTCTGAGTGGCTCAAACACACACATCAATGTGCTCGGGGAAGATTGAGAACACGCCCCAACTGAGCAGCTCTCCATCTACGAGATAAAATGGGTATGCCTCCACTCCGGGCGAGGACAGGATTTCTTGCTTGGTCTCAGGCTGTCTGATGGCTTTTCAACACAGTCGTCCACCCAGAGTACTTTATAACATATTGCTTTATTATAAAAAAGACTGTTTTTAGTATGTTAATTAGTGATTATTGTTATTTATGCAGAAAGAACAAGACATGGATTTGGAATATTGGCTCATTCATTTCTTATTCAAAACTTCATTTAACTGTGGAACTGTTTTGTGCCTGCCAACGATATTAGGTCATTTAGACATTGGATAATTGTCTATATAAATTCAGTCAAAGTATACTTCTGTCATTGCTAAGCAACAGTGACATTTCAGCTTCAGTATCAGCTGCTGGCTTGCACATAAACATGCATATAAAACAGAAGAGTCCTTTTTTAATTTTCCTGTTAGCTTACAAGTTTAATAAGACACCATTTTAGTCTAATAAGATGAATAGTTTATTATGTCCCCCTTCACCTCATACATATTTTATCCCGATCACACACTGCCCTCACACAACTTGCCCTAGTCATTTTCTCTCTCTCTCTCTCTCTCTGTCAATGCTGTGCCAACTCCTCCAGCTTTACAAATACGATAAGACCAAAGCTGCAAGAACTCTTTCAGCACAATGATAATGGTTAACCAGATAGTTCATTTAGGGGTGGGAAAAGAAAACAGTGAGAAGTTATTCTGTCTTTTTCTCGGAGCTTGCACGCCTGCAAAGAGTGGAATTCATTCATAGCGGGACTCAGAATGGAGGAGAAACAAGAGTCGGCATATAAACATTCGAATGAGGACCAAGGTAACTTTCAAGATTGACTTCTCTTCTTTTTAAAATCGAGTAGGCCTATTTCAGTATTTTCACACTCGACAGTTGAGTAAGCCAGTTATTCATTTGTATAATGAGTGATATCTTTTGATCAACTCAGACAGCAAATACTTTCATCGACAGCGAAGCTACTCTTACTGATCTTTCTGTATTTTAAACCCCAAAGAAAAAAATGTCTTTGAGCCCCTTTTTTATACACCATCAGTCACCCACCACATGTGCTGGTCATGCATAAAAAGTACTGCTCTTTGGTTTCATGCTGCCCTTGTTGTTTTTCTGTTTCGTAGGTGGGATCCATCACCGATTGCGGGACAGGAATCTTCTCAGGAAGAGAAAAGCGGAAGCAGAAGAGAAGGAGACTAACCAGTGGGTTTTAGGGTACATTTAAAAAAAGGATTAGCCAATGTTAGTGCAGTGACCTACATTTACAGCTATCTTCATTTGGAGTAACCATCATAAGTTTAGCAGTGCAGACACAATCTACAGTATAACCCCGTAGCCACAGAGGGGACAAATAGGGAGTTTAGCATCAGAAATGTTAAATAAGGCTTTATTAACTAAACTTGCTTCTATATAACACTCTCCTTCACTATGCACGGTTGAATCTTTATCAGCACTCCAGCTGCTTATCACTCCTCTGCTAGATGTTGAATATGGAGCAAGAGGAAACCAAAGGTTGCTTGTGTGTTTCTATTGACGCCCCAGATCCAGGTCAAGGACTTTGCACTATTAGCTTTGCAAAAGTGTCCCAAAAAGTTGTATCAATGCCCACTGGTATGCAGTTGATTGAATTTGTTGTACTCTCCCAGGGTTGAGAGCCAGAGGAAAAAACACAGGGCTGAGAGTAGCACAAAGAGGAGAGGGCGGCCCAAGAAGAGTGAGCCCACGCCGGAGATCTCTGTCATTCAGGAGGAGGCAGCTGTGTCTCAGGAAGTTCCTGTGGTGGCGGTCCCTGAACCAACGGAGGTCGACCCAGATCAAACACCAGGTTCTTTATCCCCTTTACTTGCTGTGGAGTCACAACCTTCACCTGTCCATGCTGCCCCTGAACCTCGGCCACTGTTTGGATCCATCCAAAGCTCCATCTTTGCTCCTACTCTGACTTCTCCAGCACCAGTTAAGCCGACTCCAGCCCTTTTTTCACCCGTAGCTCCTGATCCATTTCCCGTCAAAGTTCTAGATACGGCTCCAGTCCCTGTTCTAGATTCAGCTCCAGCTCCAGATGCTGTTCCGGTCACAGTTCCAGACCTGACTCAAGCCCCTGTTCCAACTGCAGCTCTTGCTCTTGCTGCAGCTCCTCTGCAGGTGGAGACCATCTTCACAGAGGCACAATGCAGGGAGGCCCATGACCAGGTCCTGATTAAGGACCTAGGCTCTGAGGAGGAGGGGGACATCTCTTCATCTCAAGACAAAAGAGCCGATGACGGTATTAAAGAGGAGAATTAGACTGTTTGAGAATGAATGGTGTGGAAAATGTTTGTTAATATTTGTCTTAATATTAATTGTATGCTGGTTTTTTTATAGCTTTGATTGGGACATCGTCGTACAACATACCTGACCCAAACAAAATGTTCTCAATTCCAACCGTGTCCCTGACGCCTCCTCCACAGAAATATTTCCCAGGAAATGTATTCTGATTTTCTAAAACACTTTTCAGATACTGCCTCGGCTCAGGCTTCCTTCTTTTCTGATCACAGTTTGCATTCAAGTATTATCTTGGTTAGTGTTGGTTGAAGAGACCACACATACTGAGCATTTGCATTCCTTATTTGACAAATGTATCAATTCAAAACAAACCTGTATGCTTATTTATTCTGGTTTGTTCTTCATTGAAAAACTCACAAATTCTATTTTGTCATTTGCAGTGAGAAAACTGCTAATTTAGCTTGCTTTCAATTAAGAGTAAATTGTAGAAATCACTGGGTATGATGTGTTTGTAATTTGGTATTTATTTGATAGAATTGTGTATAAAGTTGTTTTTCACCTCATAAAAAACTCTGCTTACAATCATCTGAAAGTGGTTATAATGGTCTTTATTATTATGTTAGAAATATATGCTCAATGATACATTGATAGAATAGATTATATTGATCCGTCCGATGTGATGTGCTGGGACAGGGGATGTCGTATGTGTACAGATTGTAAAGCCCTTTGAGGCAAATTTGTAATTTGTAATGTTGGGCTATATTAAAAAAACTGAACACAATGTATGTATTTGTACAGCCTCTTATGGGAGTGTCATAGATTTATTTCACTTGGATCCATTAAAATGATTGATTAAACAAATTTACAGAATTTATCATATTTTTTCACTTCAATGAAGAAATTTAATTACGTCCTAATTATACTCTGATAAAAAAAACATTTTACTCTAACAATACTTCTACCCTAATAGTTTTTAGTACAGGCTTGTGTAACTGGCTTTATTCAATCTATTTAATCTATGATTATGATTATTATTATTGTTATTATATATTAATTATTTGGCTGGTAGTTAGTATTTAGCCTATATACAGAGGTGGATACATATTTGGGTCCTTTAATACAGTTAGAGTAACTAGATAATAACACAAAAATTAAAATGATTATCAAAAATGTATTCAAAGCATTACAAATAAAAGTGTTCATTTATACAGCAGAATGGTCTCGGTCAGTTTAATATTACTTATTTAATTATCAGTATTAATGCATTACTACGTAAGCATACGTTGAATGCTTTAGCTAGCAAGGTGGAGACAAGTGTAACTAGATTAATACACTTTATTATAGTATGCTCTTATTCTTAATATATAATATGTAGCGTGAATTAACAAGGTATCAGATAAGAGCATGACAATATTTCTGTCTGAAATGTAGCAGAGTTCAAGTGCATCCAAATACCAGTGACTATATTTGACTATTATCTGTTACTATTCTGTAATGAAAAATAAAGCATATTTTAAAAAAGAAAAAAAGAAAAACGTGGAGGGTGACATTACTCTTGGCTGCCCTCTGTTGATATGAAACATGTAGTGGAACCAGCACATGATGTTTAGCCATGTTGGCTATATTCCTATTTCAAATAATATTAATTGATCAAATACAATATTGTCCTGTAAAAATAATTAAAAGCATAATCAAACATGTGGTGGGTCAGCAAACATGGTGCAAATGTATCAATTACTTTTGCAACATGCATGCGTAATGTCTATATGTATTGGCTGATTGTCGAGTTTTCCACATACATTGACCTTACAATATACAATATACACACAATATAAGTTATCCATAAGAAGAGAGTCCCCCAGCTCAGGTTGTCAGTTGACAGCCGGAAGACTCCTGGTTGGCCAACAGGAAGTCAAACTCGTGCTTCCGCATTGAGAGGCTCCCACGTGTTTCGTCAGTGGTTTGTTGCTGTTTAACCAGTTAGCTAAAAGCTAAGTTAGTCATCAGAAAGATGAGTCCTCTGTGTGACTGCTGCGGAGATGACATTAATAAACTGAATCAGCAGATTTCGGTGATGAGAAAGGAAATCAAGAACTTGAGGTCGGTGGAGATATGAATGTACCACTCACCTTCTTAGCCGCTGCATATGTCTCTCTTTAGACACGGAATCACATATTGTTATTGATATACCTACAACGTTACTTAAATTATGGGTTTATTGCATTTCCTTGTGCTTCTTTACTCGCGTGTCATTCAATACATAGTATATCTGCATCTCTTTTGACATGGTATTTACTTGCATTGATTCTTCTTCGACAGGCAGATGTTGGACAGTGCGGTTAGAGGTCATCGCAAACATATGCTCTCCATTCAGTCTGCTGTAACAAAGATGGAGCTGTGTGAACCTGATAAAGACCAGACACCACCACCGGCCTCATCACCGCAGCTTGCACTAGAGCAAGGTAATAACTTTATACGACTGCATCTCTTCATAAGAAACATTACAACTGGCTTCATCCCAAAAATATTGTTTGTGCCAAATGAGAGTTTTGATCTTAAAATAACATGGATGTGTTTTGTCATTATCTGATATTAATTATATTAATCTCTCTGGTATTATTGGGATTCATTGATTAGTACGTTATGATTGATCTCGGTTTCCAACATCCTGAATTTTATTTTTTTGTCAGTTCAAAAATCCCAAAATATTACATTTGCAGTGATTATAAAAACTAAAAAAATTTTTTTACGGCTTCGGCACTAAAATACAATTGGAATATAAATAGTGCCACAGATGTGTGTGTATATATATATATATATATATAAACAAGTTTGGTGAATTGCATAAAGATAATGAATGAGATGTTTCCATGCAGTTCAATAATACTAAAAGTAGAAAAACTAAAACCCACACATACAATAAATAAATAGTTACTTTGATGTTATACATTTAAACCACATTGTTATCTCTGTAACACTCCAGGAAACATCCAGACAGTCCCAATTGGTTACATCACTTCCTGTTTCTCTGTGAAGAATGGGACACCCAGACAGCCCACCATTTGTGGCCCCTCAAGGGCCGAACTGTGCATCGAACAGTGTGTCTTCAATAACCCTGAGCATGCTCTGGTGGGTCTGGAGCAATACTCTCATGTCTGGTAGGTCTCCTGAAGTTAGTGTTTAACCTGTATATCCTTAAATGTCAAATCCATGGTTTGGAGCTCTTGTTACATGAAATATTAGCAACAAGTGTTGCTGCGGGTTTTGTAGCAATGTCTTTCATTCCACTAACGATGACTCAAAAGGTTCAGATTATCACCTTATTAAAACGCTGTAAATTAATGTAGCTGTGTTTTTGAGGTATGTCTGAGAACAACCTTAAGGATTTACAAGTACAGTTGATATTAAGAGTCGACATAAAGGCATTCCATTTTAGGATTTGATTGCACCAAAGCAAACTTGAAGCCATTTGAGCCTAATGCTGCTGACTTTTCCTTGCTTGAATTAGTGACCTTTTACCTATCCAATAAAAGCTGTAAAGACATGCACATTATTTTTATGAGTAGTATCACTAGAGGACTAATGATTTAGGATGTAATATCCCATTTTTTATATCTTCTTCTGCCTGTATTTCAACAATACAGCCTCTGCACACATACAGCCTTTTTATGTCAAATGCGTGTGTTTTCCCTATGTGGTCTCTTCAGGATCATCTTTCTCTTTCACAAAAATGGGCACTTGAGTTCCAAAGCCAAAGTGAAGCCTCCGAGACTCAACGGTCAGAGAGTCGGTGTGTACTCGACACGCAGTCCCCACCGACCGAATGCCTTGGGCCTAACTCTAGCTCGACTTGATAAAATAGTAGGTGAGTGTGATGAACAAAAATCTGTCTTCAATTGTTGATTGTGTGCAAAATGCGTGTTTGTGTATTTGTGAGGACCTCTGTACAGATTTGGCAGAGTGAAGACTTGCTAGACTACCACGATGGACAGAATATGTGTTCCTGCTTGCACTCTATTGAAATATACTTGAAGTCTAAATGTTCCTCTGTCAAATTTATCCTCAGCCACAGAAAAAGGTTGCTTGATAGAAACTAATGCAGCCCCACCTTTTATATTTTCTAGGTGATACAATACATCTGTCAAACATTGACATGATCGCTGGAACCCCAGTCCTGGACATCAAACCCTACATCCCAGAGTACGACAACCCCGACTCCAGGATGAGCTCAGATGAGACGGTAGATATATTAAACACCCCAAAAGACTCTGATGATCAGTCAGGCCTAAAAAGAGAAAGACATGATGATGATGATGACGACGACTTTTCAAGAGACAACTCGGAAGCTGATATTTCAGTCGCAGATCCATCTCAGTTTGTCAGAGCTCAGTTTTCGCTCCACAAAGACCTCCAGGGGGTGCTGGAGGAGGTCAAGGCCTATGTCACCCAACAGGACCATTGCCAGCTGACTTGTTCAAGAGAGGATACATTTTCAGACTCTCCCAATACCAAACCACCAGTTGCGACTGTGGACCACCCTTGCCATGGAGAGGAGGTCCACAGTGCCATCGCTGACTGGATCAGAGAGCCTCCTGTTGGCAGTTTGGAGGTGCGCTTCACTCCCCAGGCCGAGAGGGAGTTAGCAGACTTCCTTCCCACAAACCTGTCAGGTAAAACAAATACGACATAAAAGGGTGATGTTGTGTTTCTGTCCACAAGAGGATGCTGTTGTGAAAGATTAATATCAAAACAGTCCTTCAGAATCAGATTCATTGGCCAAGTTTGTTCATGCATGAAGAATTTAAATGTTCTTACAGACAGTAATTTACAGGAACGTCGAAAATGATATACAGCTAAAATTAAGGACAACAAAGCTTAACAGAACCATCGACATTATCAACAATAATATAACTAATATATAAGTGCGTGGTTCTGTACGGTATAAGCATGTATGCCTTTTTACAGCTTGCAGGATTAATATTCAATCATAATGGATGCATGATTGTATGACAACAAAGTGCTGGCATTTGGGAAAAACAAACAAACAAACTCCAACCTACATGTCACACAGGGCCCTCTGAAAGTAACAGACCCAGGTTCAAGTTTCTTCGCAGTCCAGAGGAAGCTGCTGCCGCTATCAGAGGGGTGCTGTCAGCAGACCCACGGTCAGTCTACAGGAGAACACGCTGCAGAGACAGACTCTTCTTCTTCACCCTGGACACGGCTGACATCACCTGCTGGTTTGGACAAGGCTTTGCTGAGGTACTGCAAGTCCGACCTGTTGAGCAACACATTGCTTCAGTGTGAGAACTCCTTTCAGCGAGAGCTTCAGAGTTGGAAGGACTCATTTTTCAAGTTTGTTGAGAAACAAAAACAGAGCTTGTCAAATTTGCCTCAAATCATTATTTCCAGGTAATTTCTATACTGAGAAATGTTTAAGTGGTAAAATCATTTTGACCGTCTAAAATCAAAACATGAAGGCTAAGATGCACTGAAATTTGTATAAATAGATCAAATAAAAACGTATTATAACATAAATGTCTTTTTTGTAATACTTGTTTTATGTTTTCCGTTTCTGACATGGTCTTCCAGGTCAAATGTTCTAGAAATAGGTTTGTTTGTACGAATGTAGTAAATTATCAAGTTCTTCTCATTAAGTGTTATCAGACTTGCCATGTTCTCCCAGGCGTCTTCATGATATTGTTTGCAAGTGTACCTTCTGTGAGACTTGTTCTGCTCTGGTGCACAATTTTATTTCATCTACAATTTAAATTTGTATGCATTTTTTATGTTTGGTCTTCCACACAACACAATAATCAGCATGTCAAACCCAGGAGTTTCGAAATAATTAAACTAAATGTGGTTTACTTAATTATCCGGTAAAGTAAACAAGTGTGTATGTGGTTTTTTCTTACTGCTTATTAGAGAAGTTGATGACAATGACTAATACGAGTTATTTATTTTCTTATGCATACAATTTTAATGACAAACGTTGCCTGTATTTACCTAAAATGCAGTGAAGTATTTTAAGGGCTTTAGGGAGAATATCCTTAGAGTAATGACAATAGCGTCCTGTTGGGGGCAGCAGTGTGCGGCCGGGTGCGGGACGTCCGCCCAGTGCGTCAGGCAACAAGAGAAGAAGAGAAATGAACCAATAGCAGTAGACATTGGTGTTTTGAATGAAACGCGGTTGACGGCAGCGACTCAACGCTCAGGGTTTGTTTACCGAATTCGCAAAACTGTTCCGAAGTTGGTTAAAGTTGGTGGCTGGTAAACGTTGGAAGGTAATGTGTATAACTTGAGTTAACATAATTCCATAATTCTTTTAGTTGAAAATGTCCGTTAGCTGCCAATGCCTTAACTTACGTTCGCTAACGATTTTCTGTAACGCTTTCCTAAACAAGAGCTTTCTAGCCCTACGCCCTTGCGTACATTACTCTTCGCAATACATTACGTGCTTCTTAACGTTAAAGGGTACCTGTAGTGCAAAACAACAACGTGCTACATCCATTCGGCGCATCAAATAAATCATATTTACCCCGCCGCTATTGTCAACAAGTCACGCATAGCCCGAGGATTTACATTTCTTTGTCAACATTCCGAGTCCGTGAACGCTTCAGGGCGCAGCCATTTTGCTAGTTATTTACTCATGTCAAAGCTAACTATGACGTTGAGTCGTTGAAAGGAATTCAGCCAATCCGGAGCCACTTCTACACGCCTTGCTTCTTGGGATAGATCGGTGGCCTCAAGAATTACACAATCTATATCAGGGGTGCTCAATACGTCGATCGCGGCGACCTGCCAGTCGATCGCGGCGTAGTATTGGTAGATCGCATGACATAAAAAAAAATTGGCCCGCCCCCCTGTCACTTTCTCTATAGCGCCACATTACAGCAGAAGCACGTCATTTCTGTCTCTACGTGTTGCGTTGACAGTCCTCTGCCCGCCGTCTCGTGCGCCGCGGAGCTCCCGACACCGGTTTGCGCGCATCGGGACGGACGGAGCAAAGAAAAGTCACTAGCACCCCGAACATGTCGGCCGAACATTGCATCAATGAAAGACATCTCCAGCGCTGGCTTATGCGCGATGTAGCTATCAAGCTCACTCTTTTGTGTGAAGCAGATGAGGTCTAATGTCACTATATCATCGGACATAAGTTCGTGCTCTTTACAACAAATGCACTCTCTGTCTGTTTTTTGTGGCACACATTTCCCACAACTGCACCAAACGTCCGCCGACTTGCGTGCACGGTCCGCACGGTGAAGCATCTGGACCGGCGGTCCTTCGGCATCAACTTCATCAGAATCATCGCTATCATCGCTGTCACAATTCACTAAATGGGGATAGTCTGCTTTTAAAGGTTCAAACAAGTATCCAGTTGCTGAATCAGACAATCTTTCATCGTCCATATTATCAATCTCTCAGCATTTGTTTGCGAGCGCTCGACGTTGTTTACATTGGTTTCTGAACACATCCGCTGTGGCTGGCTGTCGATCTCTCAACGATTTGACGTCACACCACCCGCGACATATTCAAGCTCCAGTGCAATGTCGCATGTCGGAGTTGAGGACTTTGAACAGCCTAAACTACGTATTGTTATTGAATACTGGACCGTCAGTGCATGAATAACCTTTAGAAACACATTATCTTTTGATCTGGCTACATATTCGCTTTCACTACAGGTACCCTTTAAGTGCTACGTTTAGTCATACAACCAAACTAGTTTAGTTTAGTTATTAACGTTCATGAACCTTAAAGTTACTTATGTTCCGTTCATCTATAACGTCACATAGCTTAATATCAGTAGCTTCTTAGCGCGGTGGTTAACATAATTTCTCTGAAACTGACTTAACGTTAGTGAACACCATTAGCAGTTTCATTAACATTTTAAGCACGTTTATTAGAAAAATCGTTGTTGTCCTTTGCAGTTGTAAAAGGTGTCCCAGGACTGCAGAGTGATGTCCTTCAGGAAGACAAGTTTTAGTGGGGATGGCTTGGTGAGACTTTTCTGCTATTTGTGCACATTCTTGGCTTAAATCACCACTGTACAAGCTAATAATACTTTGACTTCTGGTAATGTTAGCCTCCAGGCAGGTGTGTTCAGCGTACCCCTCTGAGAAGTGTGCAGAACGAAATGCTGCACCTGTCAACTCCATTATGGAAACCGACAAAGGTGAGGTTATACTTATAATTGCTACTGTCAGTTTCCATGTTTAAAAACAACAACCTTTTTCTTACTTACCATTATTCTAATCAACAGGCCAATGTTCCTCTCTGTGACCCTGAGGCCCACTTGCAATCTCCTCCATCCACCAAAGTGAATCATATCAATACCTCCACTTTTGATATAACTACTGAGACATCCTGTGGACTTGGAGATATAACATTTAAGTCTGTCATCTGTCCTGGTGGGGAGGTTGAGGTTCCAGACTTCTTGGTGTGTGCAGAAGAGAGCATTGTTTTGCCCAAGGACCAGGCTATTGACAACATGCATGAAACGGAAGATACTGTCATCTCTGACAGTACAATAGTTCAATCCTGCGGTGACCACAATGAACACCCCTATTACAATCTTGAGATAAAAGATGCCTCCTTGGTTGACATTGATGCAGCATCTCTCTGGGAAATGTCAAACACTACACTGGCCTCTGGAGACTTGGATAATCAACAAGCCACACAAGATTTCAGCGCTTTTCCGAATGAATACTGTGGAAAAGAAGATGTCACTTGGAAATCGTTTCTTTGTGATGGCAGTGAGGTGGAAGTTTTTGATGTCACCAGAATACAAGATGAGACAATTCCTCTGCCTAAGGCCCAGCTAGTTGAGCTCGTACAAGAGAACAGTGTACATTTAACATGTCTCTCGGACTGTGGACAACTAAGTGAAGCGGAACATGCAGAACATGCAGACCATCCCTACTTTAGCAGTGAAAGTACTCTTTATGCCACCACCACCTTCTCTGATGCCACAAATGGCTCTGAAAAGCCTGCTGATGGACTGAGTGATGTAACCTTCAAATCATTGGACTGCACTGGAGGTGAGATTGAAATTTCAGATGGCACCACATTAGCAGATGACACTGTTCCTCTACCAGCTGATCAAAGTGCGACCTGTGGTGAGTCATCCAATTATGGTATTGATCCGAGCATGTTTGCTCGTGATCAAGATTGGAAAAGCAGTAATGATCATTTCGATCACCATTACTGTAACATTGAAAATGACCTCTTGAAGGAACCATCATCATTTAGCCTTGATATTGAGGAAGAGGTGAAACAGATAAGCTTGGTGGGACCCGATAGCCAGACTGGCAGACAAGAGGGCATTCCATTCAGCTCTTTCAGCAGCGCCAGAAGTGATGTTATAATATCCGATGGATTGTCTCAGAAGACGTCGCCGCTGCTTGAACAGGCTGTGATCTGCCATCCTCTGAATGTCGAAAGTGTACCTAGTTGTGTTATGCGGGAAAACACTCAAGAGGACCATTTACATCCTAACAACCGTGTGGAAAACAATGAAGTTGTGGTCGATACTGATCCACCAGCTATCGGTACATCTTCACTACCCTACACCCCTTTAAAGGCGTTGGATGATAAATCTGTGAGCTGTCAAATGCAAGAAATAACCAAAAAAGACTCCATTGAGGACAGTGCATTGCCTTCAATGCTTTATAGAACAGAGTCTTCTGACTGCTGCCATCTTGCGACTTCACCAGAAATGCCTACGTCTGTCGAAGTGCATGAGGAACATGTATCTCAAGTCCAAATCGGGAGTGAATCCAATGAGGCAGTAGACAGCGCTTTGGGTTTATCTGGAAATGGACCTGTTCTTTACAACTCTGCAGAATCACTTCAGGCAGAACACCTCCCTGGTATTTTTAAAGTGCTGTCCGAGTGTCCCTCAGGAGTGTCATCTTTTCCGTTCGGGATCCTCAGTCCTGTAGTTCGTAGAGCCTCTCTCGCTGCATTAAAGGCTTTTAGGGCTCCTGCTTTGGACACATATGCTCTCGAGGGTGAAAAGAGCGCGTTTTCTCCTTTTAACGTCGACCCTGCCGGGTTTTGGGCAGAGCACATGGGGAGCCCCTTGCCACGACCTCTGTTTAACTCGACAGCACTAGGTTGCAAGCCTCAATCAGAGCCAGTTGGGGACGTGTTGGCAACGCCTTGGATAGTGCCTCATTCTGAAGTGGAGAAGCCGGTTTTGGATATACCTTTGATTCCAGATGGTCCCCTTCAGCAGCAGCTTCAGCAGATGGCAGAGTTTCTTTTTTTGGCACTAGGAAAGATGGCTCCCGCTGCCATCTCTGTTCCCATTCTGCCTCCTGCTGCCGCCATGGTCCCAGCGGCAAAAGATACTTCTGCTGAATCCCACAGTGTCTGTGTGGGCACCACTCCTGTTAAATGGTTAGACCAAAGCGTCAACACTTCTGGCCAATTTGAGAGAAAGAGGAATATCTCTCTGGTTGATTCCTGCACCCTTACGGACCCTCTCCTGTGGAAGTAAGTGTTGACTCTGGACTAGTTAGTTTTCAATGTTTTCTGAATGTGGTTAATTCAGATATCTGAGTTTCTGTATCTGCCTCTCACGGTTTCCTTCTGTTGACGTGCTCTCAGCCTACCTCCAGGCAGCCTGGAGTGTCTTCCCAGACAAGAGCTGGAGCAGAGGTTGAGGTCTACCATGATCATGGTGGAGGCTCTTGTGCAGCAATTGTCTGCATCCAATGGATGTCCTTCTGCAGGCCCTGCACCTTCAGACCTCAGGGAGAAACTTGTTCAGACAGACCACTCTGAACTCAGTCAGGTAAGGAGACATTCAGACATCTTTTTAAAGGGCTGACCATGGAGATGTGAATCATTTAGAGTTTCTACTTTGTAGGTCTATTGTCTTGCTATTAAGAACTCTCAGATGCCATTTAGTTCATGCGAAATCTTTGTTTTTTATTTATTTATTTGTTTTGCATAGACTACGATGTACAGAGACCTATATTTGGAGGCTCTGAGCAGGATTGGTGAGTTGGAGTTGACTGGAAGTTCTCAACAGAAGCTCATCCAGCATATGCAGGACATGAGGGGCACCATGGTGAGACTTAAACAATGATACAAAACATCTGTTCATCTATGTCCAAAATGGTTTAGCATTAAAGGTTTTGGTACGCTGGTATGCTTTTTAACAATTTACATTATTTAGAAAAGAATGCATTGATACTCCTGATTTTGCTCTTTAATACCAGTGTGTGCATTTTCCCCAACAGAGTTCTTTGAGTTGTGACACGGATGCTGCTCTCTCTAACATGAAGCAAATAGGAGCCGTTGTCAGAGAGGATCATCAAAGCCTTGTTTTACATGTATGTAAAAATGTCTGGCACGCTTCTGTGTGATCATCCAGTTAGAACAATTGATGTGTATTTTCTTTGTGTTGTTTAGTACGGTCAGATGAAGTCTGTATTTGAGAAAACAAAGGAGATCCACACAACATTGATGCAGAAGGTAAACAATGTTTTTCAACAAAGAGATGACATGAGGATGCGGATGGAGGACGCCGTCACAACCAAGGAGGCGGTAAGCACAGGGCCAAATCTGTTTAATTAATTAATGTGACTTAAGTAGTTCCATGTATGTTTTTTCTCGCTCCATGATTATTCCAATCCTTGTTATCGTGGTTCCACTTCAGGCAGATTTATTTGTATTTATTATTTATAATGCCCATCAAAACAAGGCAAAAACAACTGATATTTCCTTTTTGGAAGTGTTCGCCGAGCTTGCCGAAGCATAAATAAAGACAACAAAAAATATAGACATTACCACAAATAAATGCCACCATAAAGAGCCATTTGAGATATGATTAACAGCTGAGAGATTCAACATCTAAAAGTAATTACAAGATCTGTAAGATTCTTTATTCCAGGAGCTTTAAGTGTGTGTCCGGTTGTCTGTTTCCAGGCCTTCAGTGCGATGGACCAGCTGAGGACTCACTGTGCCACGGAAGTCATTGAGCTGGAGAGGATTGTGGGGTCTCAGCAAGAACTGTCCGCTGCCCTAGACCAGACCTACCCAGAACAGGTACAGCAAATGGGCAAAAACAATCGGTTTTGATCTTTTCAGCATAACATTTATCAGAAAGTTTGTAATATATATTCTTTCTCTTACTAATGCAGGTTGCATTAAACCGGGCCTACACTGAGACGCTGAACTCTGCTTCAGATGTTTTGTCCACAACCATGGAAGAACACTGCAGTTTGATGAAAGAAGTATGTTTAATATCTAATTTTTATATAATATATTACTGTTGGCAAAACACACACACACACACAGTATGTAACAATTCCTCAAAGTGAGCAGACATTTTTAGAAATCTGATTACAAAGTATCGGCAGTGTTTCGTTTCAAACTATTTTGTTTGAATTGTAGTTTGATATCGGACGTTAACCTACACTTTATCAACAACATAGTTGTACCGTCATATCATTTTGCTCTTTTATGTGGCATTTGAATGGTGGCAGCATTTCCTTTGTTTTAAAAGCTCCAATGTCTGATGCTTTTGTGTGCTCTCATCACAGCTGTGCACAAGCAGAGACCTTCTGCAGAAAACCACGCCCATGCTTCTGAAGCTGAATGAGACGGCAGCTTCTGCTTTGAGAGAGAGGGACGGACATCTCTCTGCAAGAGACCGAGCTATGGAAGAGAGAGAGCAGGTCCAATGACGTTAATATGGACACTTACCGCCCTGCAACTCTACTGGTCTCAACGGGACTATATCTTTTTATGCAATCTTCCGCTTTTTAATGTATTTCAATTAACTTGTACCCAACAGATTGAAGAGGAATTTAAAGAAGCTAATATGAATCTCCAAAGTGCCACGGAACATATTGGTAACTTAAATCTGCAGCTGACAATTCTGACCTCAGGTAACAGTTTGCTTTGGTTATTTAATTTCTTCACTTTTCAAACGGTTTCAAAAAGTGTTCTTTATCAGCCTGTCAAATTGCTTACATGTCTTTTCTCCTGAATTTCAGAAATGGGGGTGCTTCGTCAGAAGCTGACGGAAAGAGAGGATGAGCGTGGTCTGCTGGAGAGGAAGGTGACGGAGCTGTCTGCCACAGTTTCCTCCACTTTGGCCTCCTACATCTTCCTGGAGCAGGCCCTTGCTTCTGAGAGTACAAAGTATGATCCTATAACTCATAATGAAATGCTAGAGAACATTTTCTTTTTGAAAAATGTTATTTAAAAAAAACCTCACTAAAATCCGGCATGGTGCCTAAACGTGTTGTTGTTTCAGGTTGCAGCAGTCATGGAAGGACATCCAGATAACCACGGACAGAGCAAACGAGTAAGCTGTGACAATGATTTGACCTATATATTAGAGATGCAATAACTTTCAGGTTGTAATGGGTTTGTAGTTTAATATGAAATATTGAGTAAAATCACAATTAAGACAAACATGATTGAAGAAAAGTTTATACCCGTAAAAAAAAAAATCTTCACACCTCTTAACTTAACAATAATTTCTAAATGCATCCAGAGGCTCAGTGAGTAACATTAGATATTTTGGTATGATTTCATATACACCGTTTCATAAGTAGTAAACATTCTGCTGCCAAAACGTCGTCCTCACAGTTGTCCATATGCAGTATATAAAGAGACATGTATAGTATTTAAAATTACCGGAGTTATGACCGAAGAATGGGGCGTCATTGTTCTCTTAGAGCAACATTTGCTCACTTAACATTACATTACATGTCATTTAGCTGACGCTTTTATCTAAAGTGGCTTTCAATAAGTGCATTCAACCATGAGTACAAACTCGGAACAACAAAAATCAAGAAAGTAAAATGTCTTTAAAAAAGCCAAAGTACTATAAGTAAGTGCCACTGAAGTGCTAATCTGTTTATATTTAAGGTATAGTCCGAAAAGATGTGTTTTTAGTTTCCGGCAAAAGATGTAGAGACTTCTGCTGTCCTGATATCAGTGGGGTAACAAGTGGAAGCGGGTAGAGAGGAGTAAACCTGGACCACCCCGACCAGTGGGTCTGGATGTGTGGCTGAAGGAGAAGGTAGAGGAGAGAGCAGCAGGGGTAGACGTGTTGTCTGGTGTGATCAAGTCTCAGTGAGAGCCAGGAAGTCAAGCGACTGCTCGATGGCAAAGCCAGAAATGCCAGCTCACTGTCACACATCTATAAGGCGCTGCAGCTAGTGCCCCCTGCCAATATGTTGTCTGTGCTTGTTTTCAGGCTGGAGAGCTCACTGGGTCAGTCCGAGCAGCGTGCGTCTGAGTTCAGTCAGACTCTGGCTCAAAGGGAGGAGCAGCTCAGTCAGCTGAAGGTCCTCTCACAATCCCAGGGGACGCAGATCCAGCAGCTCCAGGAAGTTTGCAAACAGCTCAATGGTGTACGGGAGATGAACGACGTAAGCTTTGGGATTTATCTTCTTTACACTTGCAGTACTTGGATTGTTTTGTGTGATTTAAGAACGTCTTACGACCTTTTATTGTCTCAGAAGAAGCACAACATTTATTTAAGAAAGGGCTGGTTCTTACTCCTTATACTGTGTGTGTCTTAGTTCTTACAGGTGGAGAATGAGTTTGCGAGGGAGCAGATGGCTGAGAGTGAGTCTATGCTGAAGGCCAACCTGCAGGGCCTCAGGGAGAGGAACATCCAGTGTGAGGACCTAAAAGTAGAACTTGGGCGTCTTCAGTAAGTTTAAGTTGACGACACCCATGAAATTATCTTATATGCTGTTGTTATTATATCCATGTGCTAGTGAGAAATGTTAAGCGGGTTGCATCTGTTGAGTCGACAGCGCCACTCAAAGCTTTTTTTATAACCTAGTTATTCGTACGTGTGACGTAGGTTTGAGAACCGGAGTTTGCAGGAGGAGTTGGAAACTACAAGTTCCAGAGCCGATGCAACCCAGCATGAGCTTGAACAGAAACTGGAACAGGCGGTCACTGAAATTACTTTGCTGCATCATACACTGCGAGGACTGACCAATGAGCTACATACAGCGCTCAATGACCAGGTAACACAGAAGGACTGCCGGATCTCACTACCTGTGTCTCACTTTCATACTTGTCAAGTTCTATAATCAGCACTTAGATACTTAGATACAGCATGCACTGTGGAGAAAAATCTTTTTTTCATCCAGACTCGTATGTTTTCAGAAATCCGGACCACAGAAGGAGTCTCAACGTTGTCACCCCTCCAGCTCCTTTGTCGACAGTGTCATGGTTGCATTAACTGCTGACAAGGAGGACAGCGTCGCAACAGACACGGCTCCTGGACCAGGTACCGTCGCTCACCTGGCATGTGACTTAAAGTGAAGCTCATGCTTATAAAGTAGCCAGTTGTTTAGCTTCTGTTTGTTTTTAACCGTGAACACGATTAGCAACTCGGGTCAGTTTGAATGGTTGGAGGTGCACCATCCAACCATTGTCCATGATCCGCCTCACAACCTTGATCGCTGAATGGAACTGCTTTGGTGGACTGCTTTGGTTTGTTTTGGGCACGAAAGCTGATACAAACCTTTAATTTATTATGGTGCAAAGCACTTGTTCGCAACTGCTGCTCTGAGCAGTTGCGAACAAGTGTCTGTGAACAAGCACACCCTCTTGTGACTGCTGTTGGATTTGAATTGATCAAACATGGGTTGAATGTGTGTTCAGCAGACTCGTCCCCTTTATTAAAGGGCCTATACATATTTATTTTTTTAAGTCCCACTTGTGTGTTCGCATGCCCTGAATCACCCTTTCTTCAATAATATATGACACTTATTTATATTGATTGCTGGTGAAACCATCAGATTTCTAATAAGCATGGCCACAGATAATTTATGGCTAAAATTGCACACTGTATTTTAAATCAACATGTCTGGGGGTTTTTAAAACGGTTATTGATTTGCAGAGATAGCATCTTAGGGACAGGGACAATAATTGATGGAAATCCCAACTTGTGCATCTTCACTTATGGTAATCAAAAATGTACGTTGTCCGTTCACTGTGCCCTCAGACTCGCCCGGGCCTCCGTGTGAAAATGTGTTCAGTGAGACGAGCGCCTTCACACGCATTGCAACCGTCACCCCTAGAAAGAATTTGAACTCGGTGAAGTTTAAGCCAGGGGAGGACGAGCAGAGCAGCGTGGCCGAGCTGTTTGCTGACCTGGGCGGCACCGTCTCGGAGCTCATCAGCACCGTGAAGCTGCTGCAGCAGCAGACAGACGCCCGGTTGGAGGAGCTGCACAACACCATGTAAGAGCTGTGCAATGTGTGGAATGGCCTTTTTTTCATACAGGAATCTATTTATAGATTATGACTAATATTTAAGCCTAATTGTTCCGGTCATTTTCTTCATTCATCAATTAAGTACTCTGTTGATGATTTGTCAAAACAATTTGTAAAAAAGCCCAACACAAGTTTCCACAGCCCCATATAATGTCTAATTTTGACCAACCTATCAAGAACAAAAACGGCAATAATATAAAATAGTGAAATTGTATTTCAAAAGCTGACTCCAGAAAGGGTTTGGCATATATTTCTTGATGAATCAGTAGTTTATCTATAGAAAAGTATTGGTTCTGAATGATTGAGACTGCTGCTGCTAGACTAATTTAATTGCAGTTGCTTGTGAAATAAGAAATACAAGATATTAACAACTCGTCCCTGTTTTACCATATCGTGCCTTTGTCAGAGGTTTGATACAGAGATGGACAATCTGTAACAGATGGGGTGATACAATTGTTTTTTAGTTGATATAAAGAACATTTCTGGATTTAATTTGGATAAAGTTTGTATCCGAGAGGAATGTAATAGTTAAGCTGCTCTCTTGTTTAAAAAAACAACAATTTCACAAATTTCTAATGTAAAAGTAGAATGTATGTATGTTCTTCTATTCCAACATGATCTGATGCATTGTTCCAGCTCTGGCCAGCAGGTGGCGCAGCAGGCTGCAAACGACAGACACCATGCTGAGGTGTTTGAGCTGAAGCACCAACTCAGCCTTCTGAGCAGCCTGTTTGAGAAAGGAAACCGGGCGCTGCAGCAGAGAGCTCAGGCAAGAACTACTGTACATGCTGCTGACTTCATCTATGATACCCAACACTATTCAAAAGGGGTTAGAAAAGAGCGCCGACTGATGGGAATTATCTCGTCGAGCTGAAGAAGCACCGATGAGTGCCTTTTAAAAATGTGTCTCTTTACATAGGACGAGAAAACTGTGACAAATCTGATGGCGGACATACAAGACACCCAGGAAACTTTAAATAAACACAAGATTGACAGCAACGTAAGGCACACAATCCATATCTATAATTTATTTTTTAAACAATCCGAATACACTTGGTCAAATATAACAGTTTTTATCTGTTGCATTTTCACAGGAATTGCGAAAGGAGGTGGTTGAGCTTCGTCGTTCTCTCCATCAGTCGAAGGCGGAGACCCAATTCCTGCATGAGGAGTTGAGAAAAGCTGGTAGCCAATTGGTTAACCCGGCACTTTTCATGGAAGAGAAGATCCAGTTATTGAGAGAGGTATGTTCCTCTCACTTATAGCGTGAGAGTTGCCAGATACTATAGTTTTATAATGCTTAATAATAATACTTGTTTTGTCTGTAGGTGGAAAGACTGAAGTTGAGCCTTCAAGAGGTGGAGCAGACCAGAGTTAAACTCCTTGACCGAGCAAAAAGACACGTAAGTATCAGCTTGATGCACCGATATCGCTCACCAGCATCGTTGTTTCACGTCTCGAAATACATCAAGAGTATCTTATTATAAAAGAGCTGAAGAAGTGTCAGTAAAAAAAAGGAAGTTATCCAGTGTGTTCATGGTGCTTTAATGTCTCTCAGCAAATCATCCACGAGACCAACCAGCAGAAGAGTGAGAATGAGCTCCAGATGCTTAACAAAATCCTCAATAAAGTCAGAGAGGTGAGAGATGCGTGATACATATTGTTTTTGTGCCGTCTTCTGTTCAGACTAGACGATAAATACATAATCTATATATGAATATTTGAGGTACTGATTGTTTTTGTTTTCTCCAAACAGACTCTGCTGTCGTTGCCGGTGGTCGTGAACAATTGTGTCCAACTCCAACAGCTTATTGATTACATCGGCTGACTTGTTTGTTGTCTTAACCTGTGTTCATTGTATTTATGTCCGTCATGTTTGAGTTTGTTCTCACTGTACGTGTTCCTATTTTTAGTATAAATTTAATAAAAGAAAATAATCTTATGCATCGTCGTTGCTCCTTACGTTTGAGATGTTTTTTTATTTCAAGGATAATACAAAAATACCGTGTCAGCAAACCTCACACACAGGGCGACCGTGGGTCAGTGGTTAGCAGATCCGTCTATAAATCGGGATTGGCGGTTTAATCCCCGCCCTAGTCTGTCCTTGAGCAACACACTTAACCCTGAATGGTTCCCTGTAGCTGTGTCTACGGTGTATGAATGTGACATGTAAGTCACTTTGGATAAATGCGTCAGCTAAATGTAATTTAACATAGACGCCCTTAGTTTAGCTGAAAACATATTTTCTTTTTTTTTAATAGTCGTGTGTTTTGCTTCGGTTTAATGTATTTGTATACCAAAGCGGTTGAGTTAAATATCTTGGCCCAGTATTTAATTTGATCCATCAGATGATTTGCTTTAATTAAAGTTGAGCATGATGAGCCATATGCAAAAAAACAACTTCATTCATAAGATTTGTCTTGTCCGCCTGCTGCGTTACTTCGAAAATTAAATGTATAATTAATTTTTAAATGAAAAGCACTAAACTCGATATTAATATATAAGTGTTCATCAATCAACCAGTATCTGTTGGCACAGGTGCATTCAGTGTTTTTAAATGTGACGTACATTGTCATTTTCTGTTGCTATTTATATGTCAGGTGTGCCATAGACTATACATGAGTTTGTTTAAATATCCCTTCTATTTGTTTTAGATATTGTGTGTGTATAATGTCATAGTATTTAAATGTGGCACTGTGAATAACAACCTAATTCCTTCTAGGCTACCATTGAGACCATAAACCAGGCTGATGTTTATCAAACACACCTTCGTCGCTTATCAGCCGTGTCCCTTCTGTCTTGAGTGCAGGTCTTAACAGGAATCATTGTGCTTCTGAAATTCTAATTTGACACATGCAGATTACTGCTATCCTCATTTAATCCACAGGGATCCACAGTTGATTCAGTGGCACTCAAGAAAAACTAAGACCCTTTCAACTAGGGAAACCCCCCACCGCACCTATCAGCAACGCTTCTTTTCTGATAGGAAAATCAAGTGTTTTCACCATAATGAAGCATTTCCTCTCGAGTCTCATCCTGTCTGATACGCAGACTTTGTGTGTGTGTGTGTGTGTGTGTGTGTGTGTAAAGGACTCCCACTACTTCACTTTATAGGCTGACATATCGAGTTACAAGCCAATTCATTTTCTTGATTAGTGGATCTGCGTGGTAGATTAACTGTCCGTCTGTCTAAGTGCTGTGTTGATGTCTGGACATGATAATTGAGGCCGGTCACGGTGACTGTGGCTCCAGACAACACTTCAAACCAGCTGAGCTGAAACGACGCTCAAGAAAAAGACGTGTGAGGGCATTTTCTTTTGTTCCTGGAGGAAAAACGTCTCGATCCGTTCGGCCCTTTTAAAATGTTGTATTTTATTTTTTCTAACTTGCAAGTAAAACGGTTTGAAATTAAATATTTGCCAAAACACATTAGACATTATAAGACGTTTCAAATCTAGGGTAATATGTTGGCACACATGCTTAAATCGGAACAGCAATTATACATCAATATTTTAAATATTTTATTCTTGAAGAACCAAAGTGCTAAATAATTCTGTTTATTTCCAAAAAGACAACCTAATATGCATTACATTACATGCAAATGTGCTAAATCTGATGTTCTTCATACAAGCCACGTATTGCAAAGTCGACGACCATGAAGCATAATAATTTATACTAATATTTCAAAGTCTCATTTACACTCACTAGTGTTGTAAATATTAAACTTGCACATTCAATTCATGACACAAAAATAAGCTTGCAACCACACACGGTAGTAGATAATATTTACACTCACATAGTGTGAGGAGGCCCGGACATTCAAATCCAAATTCATAGCATGTATCTCAAAGTAAATTAGCATCAACAATATAGAACAATGGGTTGGAGGGTTAATGTGTTAAATCACAGCGGTGTCAGAATAAAAAATAAAAATCTGGCTTCTCAGTTTTGCCCTGAACAAATGTCATGTACAAAGAAAGACGATCACATTTGCGTTCAGAAAGGTCTCGCTCACTGGCTGCCGCTCAAGTCTCGAATGTCCTGTGAACGTGGCGGTGAGATGCTCGCGTCTACATTCTCAGGAGCTCAGATAGCAGACACAAACCTGTCCATATTCCCCGGGTACGTTGGGTGTCTCAGATAACCCCCAGTGTTGGCGATCGGACCTGCGGCACTGTTATACTGGGAGAAAGAGCCCAACTGCACTGGGGAGACCCTGCCGTAATGGTCCATGGCCTCCACTGACCCGTGGGCTGAGGAATGGAGGCGCCCCGCCGCTGCATACCCCTGAGTGTGGCCCTGTCCATACGAGCTCTGGTGTGTATGGTGGTGCGGGTGGCCGTTTGGCCCGGAGTAGGTGAACCCGGGATGCGTAGCGGAGCGCGACGATACCGGCCCTCCACAGGGTTGGCTCTGGAAAGCTGGGGCTCCTAGGCTGCAGGGACTGGATCCGTTCGGGAGGCCCTCGGGACTGAAGTTCCGCCCGGGCTGCTGCATCACCTCTGGCCCTTGACCTCCCAGCATGCTGGCTGGAGTCTGGTGTCCGATCAGGTTGTTGATGCTGAACATGCGGTTCTGAGCAGGTCCGAACCCGGGCGGAGAGGAAGACGGGTAATAGGCAGAGCTCAGCTGCTGCCCGTAGGACGGACTGACTGTCATGTTGTTGTACACTGAGTTGGTGTATGCGGCCGATCTGGCGATCTGGACAGGAGAGAAAACGGGTGTCTCTTGGACATATGAGGTGTAAGTGCTCAAGTCGCAGCGCTTAAACCTCTTCCTGCGCCTCAGGAAGCTGCCGCTCTCAAACATGTCCTCTGCGTTCGGGTCCAAGGCCCAGTAGTTGCCCTTCCCTGGTCGCCCCGGCTCTCTGGGGATCTTGATGAAGCAATCATTGAGAGTCAAATTGTGACGGATGGAGTTCTGCCATTTCTTGGAATTGTCTCTGTAGAAGGGGAAGCGCTCTGTGATGAACTTGTAGATTCCCCCCAAAGTCATCTTGTGGTCCGGGGAGTTGGCTATGGCCATGGAAATGAGTGCGATGTAGCTGTAAGGGGGTTTCCCTCGCTGCAGAGGTCTCTTCCTTCTCCGGCCTCGGGGCTGCTCCTCTGACTGCAGTGGAAGGTTGGAGGCAGAGAAGGTGTTGTCTGCTGGAGAGTCTTTCTCCACTTTGACCACCGGCATTGTCATGGACAGTTCAGAAATGTCCCTTCAAAGACAGAATCAAAAGTGAAGTGCAACTGCTGCACTGTATAAGTACTTCCACAGTTTATCCTTAATCCTGAGTGGTGGGAATCAAATCAAGAGATCAGCCCAGCACACAATCCCGGTAGAAAGATCACAATTGTAGAAAACAACTCACTGTCTTTAAGTCCAAAATCCAGCAGCTCGTCTGAATGCAGTTGAAGTAATGAGCTTTTTAGAAGCGCTGTGCTCAGTTATCTTATTCCCACAGTGTGTTGCCAGGTGAAGTTGTGGTTAGGTATGAGAGAGCCATGCATGATGTTTAAGGTGTGTGTGAGAATGAGTCACTAAGTGTTGGAGTGTAAGTACCTTGACAGAGCACCTGAGGGGCCACACCCCCGTGGGCATCACGTGCTCTTGACATACCTCCGCTCATTATGGCTCTATTGTTCACGTTCGACAAAGTCTGCATACTTTGTGGTGGATATTTTTAATTCAAGGATTTCTTATTTTTTTTAAATTGCTGTAAGACATTTCTGATGTCTTTAAATGGCGAAAGATTCCTAGCATTCGAATCCTATTCAGATCCTCCTTTTGACTGAGATTGTAACTGTTGTTTATTATAAACAAAACATAGAGTATTTATAGAGTATTTAGTGTCTACATTCTATGTATTCACTTCATATTTATTCAATGCAAGTCTTTTTTTAGTTTCAAAGACCAAAACTGCCCAAACAAACACTGTTTCCTTTTGATATTCAAATGTCCCTTTAAAGTTAACCTCAGTTGACTTTAAAAAGTCCAAAATGGTCCATGTTGTTTTGACGTTTAACACTAAAAGACCTATTTAGTGGTAACTAAACCTACGTGTTGTTTTTCTACTTTGCTTCCTTGTTGGTTTTGCGCCAGTGGTTGGACGAGCCAGCTGTGTTAAGAGATGTAAATGTTTTCCAGACAAAGGCCGTCCTGTGATTTCAGCATGCAAAATATAGACCATCATCACAATCCCTGGACGCAACCTGAGAGAGAAGAATAACAAACTTTCAACATTGGTATTCCTCGTTGAAACGAAATTGATTCTGATGATGAGTATCTTCAAGGAATTGGTGGTAAAATGCGCTCCACATGTTTTAGACGTTTTGTCCACAACATTAGTTTTATTATTAATTGCTGATTCATGCGATTTAAAATGCCCAAACTCATTCTTTGAAAGTCTAATCTGTAAAAGATCTGCTTTTAGTCTGACTTTAAAGACTATTACGTTTCCCCGGCAGCAGCGAGGGAGACAATGCTGACCCTCTGAGCAGCTCAGGTGGTATGAAGTCCGGCGACTCCACAATGCTCGGGTTCATCACCTTAATCTTTTAAACAAACTGAGAGGAAAAAAATGGCAGCGCACTCCCACCACTCATCACCAGGATGGGTTAGCACTGCGGGCATGTGTGAGGGCGGGAGCGTGGTTTCCTCAGACAAACAGCCCGATGAAAGCTTTAGTCCGTCCAGGCTTTCTGCGGCTGGAGCTGCAGCACGCTGTGATCAGACGGGTTGGCGTGTATGATGGGTGCACATGAGAGTGCACACACACCTGTTCGTTCAAATTCAACTTTGTAATTATACTTGCCAACAACAAAACAAAGTCTTGTCATTCCAAGATGAGCATGTTGCTAAAAACAGGGTAAAACTAAAGAAGAGTTGTCCTTATTGATTCATTTATTTTATTTAAACCCAGCATGTACTTCTCTTTACAGCGCACACAGACACACTGTCTTCTGAGTCTTATTTACTACTTGTTTAACATTTTGAAATATACATTTTTATAGGATGAGAATTGTTGAATTAAAAAACGATGTGTTTATTACTTACTTGTAAGTATGCTGTAATTTGTCTAAGATTGTACATGTATATGTGTGTGTGCGTGTGTGTGCATGTGCGTGTGTGAGCATGTAAAGCTCCCTCACACCTCCGTCAGTGAAAGGAGAGGCAGATACACACATGACTGGATCCCAGTGGATCGAATTATTTTATGACAATTTACAGCCAAAATGTAAACACATGTACATCATTATTGATATCATTAGTTGATAAAATCGATTAGTCGATGGACTAATTAGCAACAGAATTATCTATTTTGATTATCGTTTAAGTTTAAAATTACCATAGTTTCAGCTGAAATGTGAAGACTCTACATCATTGAAACTTTAAAAAGAATTCTGGGCTCTAGAAAATTGCGTTGTACATATGTCATCTAAGCAATTAATGAAATGAATAATCAACATATAATTGACAAATAATAATTAGTTACAACCATAATGTCTAATGATAATACTATTATAGGCTGGAATCTTAAAACTTGAAAGAAAGAAATGGGGGTGGGGATTTTCAATTTGGTTCTCATATCTAAATATTACTAAATTCTACTTTAAAAATATGTAAATATACTTATATTAGAGATAAATGACCAAGTTTATGAAGTGACTCTTAGATGCACCATTTTACAAAACAATAAGAGTTCATAATTTATAATTTATTCATAGTTATAGAGTAGGAATGAGGATGAAGAGGCAGTTTTTGTTTTATTTAAATAAGTGCATTTATTTGCATTTTCAACCAATACAAATTTGAACCTGTCTTACAGAGTTTAAATTTTTCTTTTGTAATTAATGTATAATAATTCATTTAATGTATATACCACTTTAAAAGCAAACAGATTTAGCACGAAAGTGCTTCACAAATAGATTATATAAGTTTACACATACAAGCATTGCGACACATATGATATATGCAAGGACATAAATAAAACAAGACAAACTAGAAACGAGTTTAAACTCAATTTAGACCATGGGATTATCAGAAACTGGTTAAAACACAGGTTAAACAGTAAATGTTTGGTCAATGAAAACAATATTTTATTAAATGGATACACTCTAATCCAAATGACTGTAATTATGTGTTTGATTGTGTGGTTTCTTCACTTCAACTTGTGACAGACGTGACGGACCTCACCCTTTACTTAAGACGGCTTCTTGTGCTTCATGGCAGCGAACAATTAATGGTGAGTAATTCCTCAGACAGTCGTTGTTATTAGAGCTCAGGCTCATAGTTGCCATAGTTTGATCATGCATCACAATCTGGCACTCGCACAGCAATTATTGTTAATATTTGTTCATGAGCCTTTTATCTCAGTGTTCGTGTAAGTTTAAAATATGAGTTATGCTGCTCAGAGGTGACTCTTTCAACAATTGTGATCAAGAACGTTTTAAAACCAGTTCATGTGCTTCGCAGACTTGAATGATTCTCCGTTCGTGCCATGTGGATTGTGTAGTGTAACTGGGAAGGATGGCTCTTATTAAGAATGAAAACAAACTTTCACTCAAAGTCAATATTTATACGGGTGAATACAATGAAAACACATTTTACCATTATTCTTTTAAATGCTTGTTTTATTAGCTCTAATTATTGTCATATTTACAATGGGTGAAACAAAAGACACTCTTCATGTTAGACCAACAGGATATTAGTCATAAATTGCCTTCACATGTCTGGAGCTTCTTTTGATCTTTTAGCACATTGTTTTGGAACTTTACTCTTCCCTCTCTACGCTCTTTTTACTTTTCAACTAAGAAACTCAGATAAACCAACTGTACGTTACATGCTTTGCACCAACAGCAATTAAACGTATATATCAGGTAAAATAAGAGAATCCGTTATTAGTCCCGCAGTGGGGAAATGGACAGGATTACAGCAGCAAAGTGGTCAAGTGCACACAAGACATAGTAACATAAAAGTGATATAAACAATAGGCAGTAATCAGTCAATAAAACAGACATATATATATATATATATATAAGAGACCAATACTAAGGGTATTACACTGTCAGTTCGTATGAAAGTGGACACATTAGATGCATGGATATAAATGCATTATAACTCACTTTTGTTGTAGTACTTGACATATATTTTTAATTCCCTTCATGGTTTTAGTACATTTTTCAAGACATTTTGTATACGCTTTCAACTCTCCCACTGGGACTCAGCGTGCACCCAAACGGAGTCTTCCTGTTGAAGTGTACTTTGGCATAAAATACATTGGGTTTGGCATCACTGAGTATACGCCAGGGCCTCCATAGCTAAGGGCCCTGGAGCCATGCATTGATGCCGCCATGAGAGGCCTCCACCTGTCCATCACAGCACAGCGTGGAGAGGCAAATGACTGCTGGGGGCTGGGACAGCTGCGCAGGAGAGCATGGCTGCAGCCAAGGCAAATGAAGAGCCCTTCACTTTGTGCCCCTGTGCCAGAGAGAAACGGCTCTCTCCAAACAAAGACAAACAAATTAGACATTTGAATTTGAACACTTTTGACTTTAACCATTTGATGGTTGCACGTACACAAGTGGTGGATGACTGTAAGTCCGATACGAGGTGAAAACAGGACACGTGTTCAGAAGTAGGTGAAAAGAGCAGACAGGGGAAATTCTCTAGAAGCGTATTATTCAAGTTCATTGACAGGTGTATATGGAAGAAATTGACCAGACAGCTAAATAAACACACGCACACACACACACACACACACACACACACACACACACACACACACACACACACACACACACACACACACACACTGATTTAACGGCAGGCCCTCTGGGCAGTGCAGTGCTTCAGTTATGTAAACTGGCCTGGGTTTGGATCAAGTCAACCGTCAGGATTTTGCATCTTCACCAAGGCCCTGCAGCTGCTAATGCAAACAAGAAACTCTCACTTGCTTCACAGTGGCCTGACTCGATCAGCATACACACACACACGCATGCACGCACACGCACACACACACGCAAGACTCAAATTCAAACAGACATAACAAGCTCCATCTTACAATATGATAACCACTGTTTGAAAAAAGCGAAAACCTTCTCTATCTGAATAATGTATAGGTTATATTAAGAAATAACGTATGCCTTTTAACCCTCCTGTTACCTTGGGGTCAATTTGACCCCATTCAATGTTTAACCCTCCTGTTACCTTTATATTTACTGACATATTTTACCCTTGGGGTCAATTTGACCCCAGCAATTAAAACCTCCAGAAAATTATTAGAATTAATATTGTTTTCCAAGTTTAAGTGTGAGGTACTTTATGTTTGTTTGTTGACTACCTAAATAGCCCTTTAAATATATAAAAAAGTTGATATTTCTTATATGTTTGACACAGTGAAAAACAGCCTGGGGTCAAATTGACCCGAAAGAACACCGACATTAAACATTGAATGGGGTCAAATTGACCCTAAGGTAACAGGAGGGTTAAGGGATCTTATGCATTTTTAGGAATATATTTTCGTCTTCTTTTAATCTACAAAATCTCAACTTTCCAGTTATAATCAATAATGTTCTGATAACACTGTATCAGATGGAAAAGTGTGAAATATGATCTGAATCTAGAGAGTTTCAGCTTATTGTGTATCAGTCTGACCCACAACTTTACTGTTTTGGTTCACTCTCATGCTTTCGTTTTTTGGACCTGAGCAAGTAGCTGTTTCCAGTGGAAAGCTCTCCAAGAAAAAGAAAGACAGCTAGCAACTGGCTGGTGAACATTGTATAAAATGTAGCTGCTAAAAAGTCGTCGGTGAAGACTAAAAACAGAGCAAAAAGTAGAGGGCACACTGGCTAGGTTTAGGAAACGATTTGAGTTCAAATAAGTTGACATAAATTATTTACACATCTGCTAGATGTGTAAAAAAGCAATTGTGTCCTAACAAGTTTGCCATAGCATCTTATAAAAGTGATATGTTACATCTTTGAAAAAAAAAATTCTGCTTAGGAGTAGTTCTTCCAAATGACGTAACAATGTCCAGGTTTAAGGTGGTGTCAGTTGTTGAGGTGTCAGGATGCCAAAGAGGCGCTGTCAGACACTTTTAGCCTTAATTCCAATTTATGCTCAAGAAGAACGAAAGATGCCGGAAGGCGAAATTGAGAGGAGGACGAATAAATGATTGTTTGGAAAATCGTTCCCGGAAGGCATTCATAGTATTGCACTTAATTCTGCACACAAAAAGTTTAGCTGTGTGCCAATCACCATGACGTAAGTGAGGGTAAATGTCAGATTGTCGACGTCCTATTCTTTGGACGGTCGGCCAATGGTTTTCGCTGGAGACGTTCAGAGGCTGTGAGGTTACAGCAGCTTGTGAACACACCTCTTCTCGAACTAAAATCACCTGTCCAAAACCTCACTTCACTTAAATGCATCTTTTAGATTATCAGTTACTCAAAATGTCGAAAATAAAACATGGAAACATGCCACTACCAAACAGCTTAAAAGACAATGCAACAATGCAAGATTCATTTGCATTGCTGCATGAGAGCAAGACGAGCTCCACGAGGCAGCCGGTGACACTTTAATCAGCACTTGTCAACTAATTATCACTGAAAAAGTTAACACATATTCATGCTGGAAGTTGAGAGGTGCGATTTCTAAAGCTGAGAAAAATATCTTGACCAAGATGAACCAAATGTATTTATTTATAGATTTGGTCTGTTTATTTATGCGTAGAAAATGAAATGATACACCCTTTTGAGTCGATATTCATTGTCAGTTGTGGATCAGGTTTATTATTTTGTATGATTCACAAACAGGATGACTCACCGCTTACTCGATAGAAACAGTTTCTCTCTCCTGCACTGTAACAGAGCACACAATTATAGTCATGGCTGGTTGCAAATGTCAGTGCATCAATGTCAGTTGGGCTCGGTGAGGATCCATGTGTCAACACCCCATAGATGTCTCAGCCTGCACATCCAGGCGGCTGCACATGAGCATTTCTACCCGTGCCTGCACCTGAAAGGAACCTCAGTTGCACAACAGGATTGCACATTAGGATGGATATAGAATAGTCGACTATAGTCGAGCACTATCCTCCTTATTTTCTTCTACTTCATTTACACAGAAAGTGTGTGTGTGTGCGTGTGTGTGCGTGCGTGTGTGTGTGTGTTTGTCTGACCGCGAGGTAGAGAGGAAAGGGAGAAGGAGAAGACTCAGAGGAGACGAGTTGTTACCACACAGAGCTCTTGTGGCTTTTGGCAAAGTATTTCCCATGAAGTAAAGCTTTTGCTGTCTTTCCTCTTGATTTGTGCGATGCAGCGCCTTCTGTGTGTGGGCACGTAATGGCACGCACAAGCTGGGTTAGGAAACTTCCCATGCTTCTTAGATCATTTGTCAACCTAAGATTTAAAAGAAAAGACTAGGACAGCACACCAATTCGACTTTTTAATATTTCCACAGGGACATTTTGGGCAAGACGCCCTTCTTCAGTATGTAGTCTGGCAATTTGTGTCCTTTAACCCTCCTGTTACCTTTTCATTTACTAACATATTTGACCCTCGGGGTCAATTTGACCCCAGCAATTAAAACCTCCAGAAAATTATTAGAATTAATATTGTTTCCCAAGTTTAAGTGTGAGGTACTTTATGTTTATTTGTTGACTACCTAAATAGCCCTTTAAATATATAAAAAAGTTGATATTTCTTATATGTTTGACACAGTGAAAAACAGCCTGGGGTCAAATTGACCCCAAGGAACACCGACGTTAAACATTGAATGGGGTCAAATTGACCCGAAAGGTAACAGGAGGGTTAAACTATCAACATGAAGGATCCAGCATCCTGTTCTCAAGGTTTAACTGCAATTTACCATGCTGTGTCTTAATTCATACACCAGCATCAAAAATAAGATACAAAAATAATACTTTTAAAGGAAATCTTCAGTCTTCTTTGCATGAGGACTTAATTTATTTCACGCAAATCTCTGCAAAAAGAAAAACAAATGCATTTTCCAAAATGTCACACATACAATTCTCAAGCAAAAACTGTATATATTATAATGTTGAAAGATAAATAGTGACTGCTCGGAAACACCCATTACAAGTAGGTACATGGTTCAACTTGATTCATGACATGGTCTCCCTTGTCTGTCTTTCCTGTGTGAGAAAGGCACCCTGTCCAAATTCTATCTCCAGCCTGCAGCAATAATGGCCGGTTATTTTTTAAACATCTTTTATCTCACCTCCACCATAATCGCTGCTTTGGTCACAGCTATTGCAATTTGTCATTGAAGCACAACAAGGTTTTAGTGTGTGTCATTGCTGACAGGCTTTCACCGCCACCTAAATCCTCTGATTCCTAAGCAGGAAGATACAGGTATTCATCAGCTTCCTCCCAGGTCCCTGAGCACGCGGTTGTGTTTTCTCAGCTGTCAAACTCCTGACATGCTTTTTTAAGCTCGGCAGATGAAGCATTTGTAGAAAGGGCCTTGGCTCTGAAAATGCATGTTTGTTATTGTATGATCTTTAACATGTAGATTTTTTTTAAATACGAAGAGATGATTGATTTGTATATCAATGAATCATAAACAGTTAGTAGATGTTGTAAAATAATTGGTAATACCTCCTCAAATGATATAAGTTCCTTCACTACAGTAGCCATATACAACCCACTCGTATAAAACTCAAGCCAGGACGTGCTCTCACACAGAGAGAGGTCCAGATGGATGGATGCGTTAAACAAACATACACACTTTCACCCAGGAGATTTACTTTTGTTATAACGTAGGTACTTAATAAAACCACGTATGTGTGTCACTTATTTTAACTAAAATCTTTTCTTAAACCTAATCCAGCAGTTTTGTGGCCTAAAGCGGTTCTGCACTGATCGCTGGTGTTTCTAGATATTCAAATGTAAGACATTAAACGAACGGTTGTATGAGGACGAAACTGCGTAGTTTAGAACACACATCTCAGACCTGCTATTTCCTGTCGTGCGATCACAGTTTATCCAACAGATGGTTGTTGGACTTTCCAACTTTTATATCTAAGTTTGCAACTGTGCCGCCGGACTGAAACTCTAGAAAAATATCTTAAAAACACACAAACAAAAGTACAGTGAAATAAAATCCTCCAAGCTAAGGCCCAGTGGGTCGCCAGAAGCCCTTATATGTTCGGGGTATTGCCAGTTATAATGATTCATCCTCTGGGGACCGTCAATGTGTTACATGTTACTCTCAGTGCTTCATGGTAACCATAGCTGCCGAGCAGGGACTGCTTGCGATTCTTTATCACAAGATGAATAACGTCCGTGAGCTCTTCAAACTTCCTGTTCTTGCGACACATAAATTAAGAGCCACTTGTTAAGTGTTCTTAACACATCTGTGTGAGTTTGTTTAGACATCACTTATCTTTTATAGTATCAACGCTGGATGACTGCTTCGGTTTCTTTGAAGGCTAAGATCAAAAAATCCATTGTTGTTGTTAATAATTATAGGTCGTCAGTTGTCTGGTAATTGTCTTGTAACAATTTATGACCCGATAATTAAAGTTCTTTCCAGCCGCAAAAGACAACACACATGCGTGGTATCAGTGGCACCGCTATTTCTGTGCACGAGTTGACTGAGAGAGTTGAGCATGACCACTCAAACAGGATGCGGTGCAGAGCGGTCCACTTGTGTGTGTGTGTGTGTGTGTGTGTGTGTGTAACAGAAGAGAGGTAGCAGTGTGTTGAGTGTTGTAGATCTCATGCATACCTGTATCTAGGTTGTGTGGAGGGAGGTTGTCCTTCTGACTCAGTCTTGCATGGCAATCGGCCAGAGAGAGAGAGAAATTGAGACTGGTATGTTCTTTCTTTCCAGTGCCACCTGTGTGTCTGTTACAGTGGGATTTGAACCTCCTCAATCACTGACACATGTGGATTATCTGTACTTAGAGGAAAAAGCCAATACAAGCCACATCTTGTGTGCAAGCAATCAGGCACTCAAACACAACATATCTTGCCCTTTGTGGGTAGAGTCTTTTAAAGATATGCGACCAGTATAATTGCTGTATTTGTACATTTAAAGACTGTTATTTACATGTCATTTTGTAATATAATTGTACATCTAACACATTAACAAAACAAAACACAGAAGTAATTGTGTCCTAAACTGTTTTCAGATTGATGCCATATGTGACAAAATAGGGATTTATTCTCCTGGTATTTAACACATCGGATAGTAAATGATCTTTTGTGGTTTCGTCTTGAGCTGCCCTGGGCTTGTGCTTGGCAAATATAGCCAAATTCAGGTGTAAACACAGGTTAAAGGTGGGTCAACTGTTGAGGTAACATTGCACACGAGTGAGTAAGACAGAGAGAAATGAGAGGAAATACTGATGAACAATGCTGATAATCTCCCTCATTAGAAACCTACTCACCTGGATTTCTCTCGGTGCAGCTGCAGGTGGAAGTCTGTCCCGTAGCAGACACTTTCCTTCTCTTTGTTCAGCTCTCACAGGTGTTGTCATGGTCTGTTCATGATCTATGCGGTCAGAGGGGGTTATATGAACTGACATACTAAACTGTCTATTAGTATCCATGCTGTGTAAGGAATAGGTAGGGCAGAAGTAGATCATTGAAAAGGTTCATACTAATAATGACTACTGTAACCTCCTCCTGGCAGGTCTAGCTGCTCGGGCCCTCGACCTCTGCAGCTCATCCAGAATGCAGCGGCTCGACTGGGCTTCAAACTAAATTCACCCACACTACATTGGGACTTGCGTACCGTGCTGCGAACAGATCGGGTCCCGTCTACATCCAGGACATGGTCCCACGTCACACCCCAGCCAAAAGTCACATCAGCACTTTAGTGGAACTTACATAGCATTTCGTATTGTGGCTTTCTTGAAGAAATTGTACTTTCTTGATTCTTGTTTTTCTGAGTTTGTACTCATGATTGAATGAATGCATTGTATATTTGAATAAAAGCACCAGTTAAATGATATGTAATGTAATGCAATGTAATAGTGTGGGAAACTTTGTAATCACAAATGAATGCCTTCCATCCATCCATTAGCTACACCTGCGTATCCTTAAGGGTCACAGGGTTTGACACAGTCGAGAAAAACTATTCAAACCCACATTCACACCTAAAGGCAACATATAATCTCAGATTAACCAAACCTGCTGGATGTCTTGGGACTGTGGGAGGAAACCAGATCACCCTCCCAGGCTCCAAGCTGACTCCACACAGTACAACCCCCGCTGCCTGTGAACGATTTTGCTGTGAGGCGACATCACCTACCAATCCAAATATCAACAAATCAAATACATTTAAAGCTCATATAACACAGATCGAATAGATGCCACATGCCACAGTGTCCTCGGGCAAGACACTGAATGACTATTTAGATGAGATCCTGAGGTGCTGGTGGCACTAGTTAAACTCCATCTCAAAACATACCAGTTTACACTGGCATTTGGTTGATTTGAATATTCTATGGCCTGCTTTTTATCTTCTCTTTTTGTTTATTTAATGTATTGCACCATCTTTTACTGTGTATTGTACTTTACTCTTTTAACTGTTGATATGTTTTGGCCTCTGTTACTGCCAAATTATTTTAATTGACTACTGTACTGCACTTTGTGACACTTTGTCTGTGATAATTGCAATATAAATAAACTTTACTTGCTTCCTTGCATGTGTGGTCGGGAGACTAGAAAGGCGCTATAGAAAGTTAATTGTTGAGATCTAATTGCTGGAAAGACAATAACTCAGTCTGGGGAAGAAACAAGCAGTCAGATCATACACCAAACTAGCCAAACTTATTCAGAAGAGAACATTTATTAAATTAAATTATTTCACAAACTGTCTGTTGTCAACAGCCGCCACAGTTTACAGATCAAGCTCTTGGTTTAAATTTGACCTGCTCTGCTTACTGTAGTTGTGCATCCACAGTGTTCTTGTGCCACGAGCGATTACTACTAACATTTCGTGTGGGATGACTTCTGGTTTTACTTTCAAAGAAAGTGGTTTATATTCTTTAATCTGGCTAAAGCATTGGCTATCTGATCATCTGAACGCTCACATTTCTTGCTCTGCCAGAATGCTTTCTGGAGATGTCTTATCATTAATTCAATAATTACGAAAACAAGACCCAAGCTGTAAACAATAACTGTATTTCAAAGGATTGTGGAGGTCTGGATCGTATTCATACACTCTGGCATACTCATTGAATGTGTTGTATTGATACCATCTGTAAACATGACATCTATTGCTTCTGTTGCTCTCCTGAAGGTTTCTTCCCTTTTTTCCTTGTGAAAGTTTTTTTTCTATTTCTTGGGAGTTTTTCCTGATCCGATGTGAGGTCCTGGGACAGGGATGTCGTATGTATACAGATTGTAAAGCCTTCTGAGGCAAATTTGTAATTTGTGATATTGGGCTATACAAAATATACTGAATTGAATTGAATTGAATTGAATTGAAAGGGAACAATTGGAGACAAAAAAAACAGAAAATAATCACGCTGAAGGAGGGCGAAAGGAGGTGATGGTGAGGAGAAGATGGCAAAAAAGGAAGTTAACGTGTTGTATCAGCAAACCTGAAAAGATTAAGATTTCGTACGGATTAATAAAAACACATTCAACTCTACACTGTTATAAAACAATGTGGTTCAGGAAGTTGAGGCTTCACTGCCAGACAAGTTATTCTGGATTCTGTCAGAAAATAATAGACTTTGTTTACGTGTCTTGATCTTAACCTCTCCAATAACAGCCTGAAAGAGTTATAGAGAATGAGAGTGACTAACACCTAGATTCAGCTGGAGGCTCTACAGCTGCAGGTGTACAGTTCTAAGATTATTAATGCACAAAGTACTAAAAGCCAAGACTTTGAATCGCGTGTGTGGCATTGAGTTTACACGCCAATGTGCATGTACATTTATGTGTGTGATTTGGGCCGTGCTTGTAAGGGTGATACACTCAAGCACCCACTTTCTGTCATGCATAGAGAGGTTTCAGCTGTACAATGGCAGAGTGATGGGTGTGACAGTCTCCGGGATTAAAGCAGGAGAATGGATCCACAAGCGGACAGGTTCCACCGCCTTGAGACTCCTCCTTACCACCGATCAGAGACATCACACAGTATCTACAGCAGTGGGGGTTACGGTTTGTTTGTTTAAGTCAGTGTCGTTAAATGTTAAATTATTCTTTGAAAGGTGCCATGTGCCCCCCTCCACCTCCACCTCCACCTCCATCTCCACCTCCCTCAGGTTAATTGATTTGTTTGTGTATCAACTTTTAGTTGTGGACACTATTTGAATGGATTGGTGGATTTGCACACCAAATGTTGTTCCATTGGGCTGTTTTGCATGCTGTGTGGCCGGCCCTCAGCCTGGTACCATTTGTCATGATGATTCACTGTTGGCTCACACTTTAAAACTTTTTACAAGCTAAACCACTGGGATCACTTTTTGACCAGGAATAAGCTACACTCAAGTTAGTTACTTCAGTTCTGCCAAATAACGAAATGATTAAAACCCCAGTTGTTTGGCCTGGTGAAGTGCAGGATAAGCACATTGTGTAGTGTACATAAGATATCCCAGAACAGCAGCATCAACCTGTCTGCAGGTGTTTTCTCAGCCCTGGAGGCTTTTCTGAAGATATTGATATTACCTGTTCATATAACTATTTCAAGCCTTTAGATGTTTGATGTTTACTTGTATTGATATTATTGTTGTTTTCATTGTTCACACCATCTAATATATCATTACCGTTAAACTTGGGACTTTTTTTCTTGGTTTGTGTAAGTTGTGATACTTGCGATGTCTTTTTCTAATACATTTTACAATTTAAGTCAAACCTTTAATCCTTCCGTTTTCTATTCAATTAATTTCCATGAAAGACATGTCATCTTTTTGTTTGTGTTGTTATACATTTAATTAATTTTGTAATATATATATATATTTTTTACAATTAACCTCCTTAAATTAACCACTTGTTACTGAAAAGTTAACAGATGTGTTCTCATCTGCCAGACTGCGTATTATAAATGTGATCCTCCCGAAACAGAAGAACACGAGCTTCCCCGGGGGAATAAAGATAATTAGTATTTTATCTTGATGATAATGGTTACAAAAATGAAGTGTAAATGAGGCTTACAATAAACCATGTGTGCTAGTTTCCTGTGTGATGTACTTTAAAAGATGTAGGATAAAAAGTCTGATGGAAAGAATGAACTAGAATGGGCACCTTCGGCATTGAAGATACCTTGAATTATGAAAATGTGGGCATTGAATTATGAAAATGTTGGCATTAGTTGCATGCCAATTGTACACAAATGTATCGTGCTATGGTAAAAAAAAGATTTTGACCTTTCCATGACCTTGACCTTGACCTTTGACCCGATTGATCCCAAAATCTAATCAAATGGTCCCCGGATAATAACCAATCATCTCACCAAATTCCATGCGATTCGGTTCAATACTTTTTGAGTTCTGCGAATAACACACATACAAATAAATAAATAAATAAATAAATACACGGCGATCAAAACATAACCTTCCGCATTTTCAATGCGAAGGTAATAAAGTGAGTAAAAGTGTTCTTTCACACTTGTGTGATGTGCTCACCCTTTTTGATTCAACATCCAACCTTGAAAGAACCAAGACGACCCCTGCTGAGCAGAGGTTAGACCAAGGGTCACATTTTTCTCTCATTACATTTACACACACACACACACACACACACACACACACACACACACACACACACACAATCACACAGATATACTTTTCCATCCTCTTTTAGATTCCAGTGTGTAAGCGTGAGTGACAGAGACCCTCATGGGGACAGAGCTGGTGTTGGAAGTGGAAACAAACGTCACCCTCTTTCAGACTGACGGACAAGCGTGGCGTCAGACCCCCAGAGACCCTCACAGTATTATTAACAAATATGCAAGAACACAGACACACACACACACACACACACACACTCCTCCATGTTGGCACTCACATGCTCCTTCCAGTCCCCGCCTCCTCTCTTTTCCCTCCCTCTCGCTCTCTGCTGCCGTGTAGCTGCTGGACCTGTGTGACTGCCTCATTTGTCATCACCAATCACTTGGTCTTTGAGCGGCCCTGACAGACAGGGGTATTAGCTGCTTCTGTCTGGTGTTGAGAGCTGGGCTTTCCTGCTGAATAGAGAAACTATGTATGAACGCCACAGGAAAACATGTAATGACACACACTGGCACACTCCCACAACAGCTGCTCCTCAGAGTGTGTGCGTGATTCAAGATTCAAGATTCAAGATGTTTTATTTGTCACATACACACACAGGGTGTGCAGTGAAATGAAAGTGGCAATGCTCAGCAGGAATGTGCAAGGGCAACAAGTACACACTATTTACAAATAAAAAACAACACAATATTTACAGTAAGTGTGTGTGTGTGTGTGTGTGTGTGTGTGCCTAAGAGGGGCAGTTGTGTGGGTCTATGTGGGGGTCCTGGTGAGGTCGGAGTTCACAATCCTGATGGCCTGAGGAAAGAAACTCCGTCTCAGTCTCTCTGTTCTTGCAGCGTGACTACGGAGGCGCCTGCCTGACCGCAGCAGCTGAAACAGTCTGTTGTTGGGGTGGTGAGGATCCTTCATGATCCTGCCGGCTCTGGTTCTGCACCTCCTGGTGTACAAGTCCTGCAGGGTGGGAGTGTAGTTCCAATAGTGCGCTCAGCCGAACGCACTACTCTCTGCAGAGCCTTCCTGTCCTGAGCGGAGCAGTTGCCAAACCAGGCTGTGATGCTTCCTGTCAGGACGCTCTCTACAGCTCCAGAGTAGAAGGACTGAAGGATCCTCTGGGAAACTTTAAATTTCCTCAGCTGCCTGAGGTGGTAGGCGCTGCCTTGCCTTTCTCACCAGAGTGTCTGTGTTTGTTGACCATGTCAGATCCTCGGTGATGTGGACTCCCAGGTATTTATCACCCTCTCCACAGTAGTCCCGTTAATCCCCAGTGGTGAGTACGTCCTCTGTTGTTGTACCCTCCTAAAGTCCACAATCAGCTCCTTAGTTTTGGTGACATTCATGATGAGGCTGTTGTCCTGGCACCAGAGTGACAGATCAGCAACTTCCTCCAGGTAGGCCTTCTGAGATCAGGCCCACCTCCACTGTGTCATCCGCAAACTTGATGATGGTGTTGGAGCTGAACCTGGCCACACAGTCATGTGTGTACAGGGAGTACAGTAGGGGCTGAGGACGCAACCCTGGGGGATCCTGTGTTCAGGGTGAGGGATTTGGAGGTGTGTCTGCCCACCCTGACCACCTGTGGCCTGGCGGTCAGGATGTCCAGGATCCAAGCACACAGGCAGGTGTTCAGTCCCAGGTCAATCAGCTTGCCGGCCAGTCTGGAGGGACTATGGTGTTGAAAGCTGAACTATAATCAATGAACAGCAGTCTCACATAGCCCACTCTGGCTGTCCAGATGAGAGAGTGTGGTGTGCAGAACCTGGGAGACAGCATCATCCGTGGATCTGTTTGGGCGATAAGCAAACTGCAGCGGGTCCATGGAGGAAGGGAGGAAGGCGCAGATGTAGTCCTTTATCAGCCTCTCAGCATTTCATGACCACCGAGGTGAGGGCCACGGTCGGTAGTCATTCATACATGCTGGAGAAGCATTCTTGGGCACAGGGACAATAGTGGATCTCTTGAAGCAGGCGGGGACCACGGACTCAGCCAGGTAGAGGTTGAATATTGTGGTGAACACTGGAGCTAGCTGGTTAGCACAGGTCTTCAGTACTAGATATGCCATCTGGACCTGCAGCTTTCCTGGTGTTCACCCTCAACAGAGCCCTCCTCACACTGTGCTCGGTCACAGAGAGTGTGTGTTCATCCCCAGCGGTAGAACTCACCTCGGCTACGCTAACGGTGTTGTTGCTAGCCTCAAACCGTGCATAAAATGAGTTCAGGTCGTCCGCTAGCACTCACCATTGGGTCTGCTCTGGTAGTTTGTGATAGTCCGTAGCCTGCCATAGGCGCCTGGTGTCGCGCTGCTCCATCTGTGATTCCACTCTGTCTCGGTACCTCCTTTTGGCGTCCTTCACCGCCCTCCTCAGTCCATAGACCGCTGCCTTGTACTCGTCCATGTTGCCGGATACAAGACCGGAGTTATAGGCGTTCACAGCTTCACGGATGGATCTATCAACCCACGGCTTTTGGTTAGGAAAGTCCCTAACTTTTACCGTGGGGACGAATGAGGCTCATTGCTACACTGGAACTGGATTGGATCATGTCCCAGTCGGCGATACTCAGAGCGTCCTGTAGCTCAGCCTCTGATTGGTCAGACCACCGCATTTCACTACCGCTTCCGCGATCCTTTGTTTATACTCCGGAAGCAGAAAAATGGCGGCATGGTCTGATTTCCCTAACGGAGGAGAGAGACAGCCTTGTAGCCTCTCTTGAATGGCGTATAGCAGTGGTCCAACGTTCTTTCCTCTGGTATGCTGGTGAAAGTTCGGCATGACTTTTTAGGTTTGCCCTGTTCCCGGCCACCTCCACAGCCGCGTCGGGATATTTGTTCTGATGCCGACATAACACATCATGTAGGTCCGATAGTGCTACGTCGGTGTCCGCTTGTGGTGGTATGTAGACGGCTGTGGTGATGACCGAGCTGAACTCCGGGAAGGTAGAATGGACGGCATGAGATCGTCAGATGTTCCAGGTTAAGAGTCTTAATGTTCTTGGGGTCACACCACATGTTGTTTGTCATGAAGCAAACCCCTCCACCCTTAGATTTACCAGACTCTTCCGTTCTGTCTGCACGGAAAACAGAGAAGGACGAATCTGATCCTTGCCCTAAAATCATCCATCTTATTTTCCAGAGACTGGACGTTAGCAAGAAGGATGCTGGGCAAAGGTGGACGGTGGGCTTGAACTCTCAGTCTGTTCCGAATTCCGTGAGTGTGTGTCTCAGCAGTAACTCCTGTCTTGGTCTATTTCTTTAATTTATTTTCCGTATACTTTTTTCTGCATCCTCTTCTGAGGTGTGTGAAAGAGGTGGAGGACCTACTCACATACTCTACTCAAGTCAAAGTAGCAATAACTCATGATATAAATGATCCATTCCAAGAACAAATATGACATAACATTTTTTTATGAAGTACAAGTATGCAATTAATATCAAACTTTACAGATAGTTTCAATTGATGAAGAACATACCCTATCCTATGAGACCAATTTTCCTTTAAACACACATGGCAGACTCTTCTACCTTCTCTCTGAAATCGCTTTTAGTTTTTCCAAAAATGAAATAGTATTTATTCAGGGGGTGCAGTGTGCAACATGGTAACGGGGTAACATGATGGAGTAACGGCAGTTGACGGGGGTTAGTGAAGGGTCAATTACTCAAAAACTGTCCTACTATTTTGAGGTATTTCATTTACTGTACATTTTATTAACATTATTTCCGGTACTGTTATAGCTTTGTTACAATTAGTTGTATAGATGACTGGAAGAGAGGGAGGGGTGTCCATATTGTACATTTTTAACAGCTTTTAATTTTCATATGTATCATTATGACTATTAAAACGTTGCAGCTGAGAATGGAGACGACTGCTCACATGAAAGGCTGCATGAAAAAGAAAATTGTCCCATTTGTATCAAATATGGGTTTATTACAGTTTTTGTCCGTTGCTTGAACACTATAGACACATGCTTAAACCAAAGTAACATAACTTGAAGTTGTTGTTACTATACCTTAAACAAAGTGTAACCATACCTTAAACAAAAGCGCTGCTTTGCACTTTAGTTGCAATTCTATAACACACTTGCTCCTTTCTGCAACACACTTGCTCCTAGACACTACACATAATTTCATACATAAGACACTTAGTTCAAAAATGAAATCTCAGGGTACCATTGGGAAAACACCTCTATTCAAAATACAACACACATTGGTTAATTGAAAAGACATAGACACACACCTGAAAACACTTACTTACAAAACTGAACACCAATCAGCCAGCAACAAAACATTTTGTGACAGAGAATCTTGGACATGGATGGAGCTGCCCAGCCGCATGAATGTATTTACATTGACGAGGCTGGATTCAACCTTAGCAAAAACAGATAACGGGGACGTAATATAATTGGCCAAAGGGCAATTTTACACGTCCCGGGGCAGCGCGGGGGAAACATCACATTGTGTGCTGCCATGAGTCTTCGAGGGCGACTGCACCATCATGCCAAACTGGGTCCCTACAATGCGCAACACATAATCACATTTATAGATGCACTTCATGATGCAGTTGTACAGGATGGACCAGAGCAGCCCAGGTTTGTTGTTGTCTGGGATAATGTTAGTTTCCATCGGGCTGCTCTGGTCCAGAACTGGTTCACCAACCATGATCAATTTGAAGTTCTGTACTTGCCCCCTTACTAGCCATTTCTAAATCCTATAGAGGAATTATTTTCCGTTTGGAGATGGCGCGTATATGACCGCCAACCACATGCCCGTATGCCTCTTCTGCAGGCAATGGAACAGGCCTGCGGAGACATCGAGGTGAGGTCAATCCAGGGATGGATTCGCCACACAAGGGGATATTCCCCCCGATGCTTAGCGAGAGAAGACATTGCTTGTGATGTTGATGAGATCCTGTGGCCAGACCCCAACAGACGGCAGGATCCATAAGCCCACTTGCGCACAATTGTGTTTTTCTGTGTTTACAGTAGTGTATTGTTTGTTTTATTTTTGATGTAACTAAATGTACTGTACTGTAAAATATACTAATGTAATGATTTTGAATTCAGTATTTCATTTTTTTGGTTGTTGTGAAAATATGCCCTCTATGGAACTGAATAAAAACATTGAAAACAAAAGACTGCAGTTTTTTATATAAAGTAGACTAGTGTGTTGCTGCTGATCTGAAAGTGTATTCATATGATGCAAGTGGGCATCATTTTGTCATCAGAGTGACATTTTGACAAAGGATTGTTAGGTTTTGATAGCAGAGTTTCAATTTGACATAGATGTGAATGGTTTATTTCCCAGTGTGGTGTCTTCTTTGCTTGTGTGTAGAGTTTTGACACAATGAGCCAAATTTAGCAAAACATGTGGAAGCAATAGGCAAAAACTGTAACTGGAAACACCTCTGAGGAGAATGTATTATTGTTCAACAGCCTCAAATAAACTACAGCCTCAAAGATTACTATTACAGTTTTTCTCGATTGATTACACACAAAAACTGGAACTTAGAACATAATGACCACAACCTGTAACTCATGTGCCAACTCCCTAAACCAATTCTGCTAAACTATAAGCACAATTATCTGCTTTAGACACAGATTTCAATTGTGAACCACACTTTCTTCAAAACACTAAACACCATCCTCTCTACTTTGCACACTTCATCAATGCCAAAACCTCCTTGTGTCCAGACAGAACACACTGCTATTCAATTGGCAAAACTTCCATTTCCACGGCTGTTGTGCAATTTGGAATCAAACAATATAAGGGCCACAGGTGACCTCCTGATTTGAAGAAGAATGGATGAAAACATGGAAGGTAGAGGAGACCAGAGAGGCAGAGGAGTATTTTTTTGGTCCTTTTTTATTTACACTTTTCTTTTCTTTTTTGTTGACTGTATTGGTCTATTTTCTATTGTTTGTTCTGTGAACAAATTAGAAAAAAGAAAGAAACATTTTTGTTGTATATTTGTGTGTTTTATATTTTGAGTTAAAACATTATACATTTACAATATTTTACAACAGGAGAAAGCGTACAGTACCACTGGACATGAAAAGGCATAATGCTCCTGATAAGGCCTTCATACTGGCGTTTTCCCATTTCATCGTAGTGTTTTCCATTGAGCACATCAGTGTTCAATCGATGCTTAGAATGTCTCCTCATATAATGGGCTGTGTTTGTCATTTGAAAACAAAATACCCTTTTGAGGTGACATAACACTGTTTTGTTGCATTTAGCAGGAGATATAAAGGGTTTTGCATTTTGTGTGAGTGGTTTTGGGATTTGTGTTTAGAGTTTTGAGAAAACGAGGCATGCTTTCAAAACATGTGTTTAAGCAATCGAGAAAAACTGTAAGATAAATCAATACCTCTTTTAAACAAAAAATAATTTGACTAACTAATTAGACTGCCGACGTTTTAGCTAAGCGCTTTCGTAATAAACTGGAAACTGAAACTATTTGGTATGTGTGTAAACCGTGCTATGTTGCGTGTATTCAAATACAACGTCTGTTTATTACAGTTTTTCTCGATTGATTACACACAAAAACTGGAACTTATAACACAATGACCACAACCTGTAACTCATGTGCCAACTCCCTAAACCAATTCTGCTAAACTATAAGCACAAGTATCTGCTTTAGACACAGATTTCAATTGTTAGCCACACTTTCTTCAAAACACTAAACACCAAACTCTCTACTTTGCACACTTCATCAATGCCACACCTCCTTGTGTTCAGACAGAACACACTGCTATTCAATTGGCAAAACTTCCATTTCCATGGCTGTTGTGCAATTTGGAATCAAGGCTTTAGCAATATAAGGGCCATGCACTCTAAAAAAAGAAAAGTTGAGTCAACTTAAAAAAGTGAGGCAACCAGCTGCAAAGCCTTTTTGAGTTCACTCAACTAAGGGCTAATGTGTTGTGTCAACTTATGATCAGAAGTTCACTCAAAGTGATATCTTAAGTTTGTCAAACGTAACATTACTATTCAGACGTACTTATGTATTTAAGTTAACACTACTTACAATATTGCATTTGATAGTTACATCTACTCATGTACTTAAGTTCAGAACACTTAAAATATTAAATTGGAGAAACTTTAAATTGTGTGTTCTTGTAGATTAAAAACATACATCAACAGCACTTAACATTTTTTGTTGAGAAATGTTTTGTTGAGAGAACTTACTTTTAACTTTAAATGTTTTGTTGAGAGAACTTACTTTTAACTTAAAATGTTTTGTTACTAAATTTCACTGCCCATTATTTGAGTACACTCAACATTCTTTGCAATGTTGCCTTTATTTAAATTAATTAAAAATGTACACCGTTTTCTTTGGAAAAGTCAACAGTTAAAGAAAACAAACTTCTTCAAACACAAAATGTTTATTAACAATAACTAAACATTTGTTTGCATAACTATATGAATTCCAGGTGTCAACACTTGAACATAGACAGCAGAGGGTCAACATCCTTAAAAATCAAAATGGCTGCATAAAGAAAAAAAAAGAATAAAAATCTGTTTTGTGAATCCAAAATCAAGGCCTTGAAACAAGCTTTGGAACATGGTTGTGACACGTGTGTAGCCCTCACGAGTAGGCCCCCCCCCTAAAGCACCAATAAGCAACAAGTAGCCAGAGGGATATTCGGTAATAAGGTTTATTCCGACAGCAGACTGTGTCTCTGCTCTCCACGCTCCTCTCATCTCCTGTCTGTCCAGCTCCTTTATGGAGACAGACTCAGATAACCAACACAGATCGTCATCAGCTGGACTGATTACCAATCTGATTACCAATCAGTCCAGCTGATGACAATCAGACACCGTTCCCTGAACCACACCCCCGCTCCACCCACTCTGCAGCCGAGCCTTAACACCCCCCGCTGCCACAATGGTATATGATGGAACATATATACAACACAGAAGGACAATGGCATTCCCTTGAAACTGGGCTGCTTGAGAAAACAAGCATACAGAGACTATAATAAATATTCACCGCCTCTTTTAAATTTTCATTTTTTTTCTTCCCATTCTGTAACAATACAATTTAAAAGTCAAAAGACATTTTTATGCAGATTTTTAAAACTAAAATATAACACTTTCATCCAAGAGTCACCTCCTACACATTAGTATTATAGTATTTCAATCTTCATAGTCTGTTAAATTAAATAAATAAATTGAGCAAAATACAGGCAAACATTTGCTCTCACGGTACAGGCTCCCTTTAATTCAATAAGTACTACTGACAAAAACCTGAACTGGAGCAAATCTGCCTTTAAACAATGGACAATATCCTTCCAAATCTAATCCATATCTAAATATAATAAACAAACAATGGTATCAAAAACCAATGTATTTTAAACAGGGGCTAAAGAAAATATTTTTATTTTATTTTATTATTTAAAATATGAGATTAAAGTAGTATATATATGTATTTACATATATATATATATATGTATTTATATATGTATTTGTATATATATATATATATATGTGTGTGTGTTTTCTGACATACATGCGCAGTGGCCTTAGTTACCTCAGCAGATGCCCAAACCACTATATTAAGTTTTCTCAACTTAACATTTTAAGTGGATTCCACTCTTTATTAATGAAATTGACATTTTGAGTTAGGTCAACTTTTTTCAAAGGCATTTGTTGACTCAACTTTAAAAAATGTGTTAGGACAACAAATTTGAAGTTGGACTTTTTAGAGTGTGGTTGACCTCCTGATTTGAAGAAGAATGGATGAAAACATGGAAGGTAGAGGAGACTAGAGAGGCAGAGGAGTAAGGGTAAGAGGACGAGGACGAGGATGAGGAAGAGGTGGAAGAGGAGGAGGATGTTGATGAGGTCCAGTGGCCAGACAGGAACCGACGACAGGACGAACACACATTTTTTTCGTCCTTTTTTATTTACACTTTTCTTTCTTTGTTTGTTGACTGTTTTGGTCTATTTTCTATTGTTTATTCTGTGAAACAATTATAAAAAAGAAAGAAACATTTTTGTTGTATATTTGTGTGTTGTTTTATATTTTGAGTTAAAACACTATACATTTACAATATTTTTCAACAGGAGAAAGCGTACAGTACCACTGGACATGAAAAGGCATAATGCTCCTGATAAGGCCTTCATACTGGTGTTTTCCCATTTCATCGTAGTGTTTTCCATTGAGCACATCAGTGTTCAATCGATGCTTAGAATGTCTACTCATATAATGGGCGGTGTTTGTCATTTGAAAACAAAATACCCTTTTGAGGTGACATAACACTGTTTTGAAAGCAAAGTTGCATTTTGCAGGAGATATAAAGGGTTTTGCATTTTGTGTGAGTGGTTTTGGGATTTGTGTTTAGAGTTTTGAGAAAACGAGGCATGCTTTCAAAACATGTGTTTAAGCAATCGAGAAAAACTGTAATAGCTCGACAATATATTTACAGTAATTATATATATTTTAGTGTGAGTTTTAAGGTATCATTTACAGTTCAACGAGGGAGTTTTCTTTTTCTTTAAATACTTTTCAAGAATTCAGAAACTAGTCGAACCACTTTTCATGTTGTGGGAGTTTCCTAAGTTTGATCCTTATTGTTCCCTCTGCCTCCGTGAATGAGTGGAACATGTCTGTAACTGGTGTGGGTGTCTTGCGGTCTATTGCGGTTTGGGGTTGGCCATGAAGCACATGCAGCCTGCCATTCATGCATTAAGAGCTGCGGCTGATTCAAGTGTCAGATATGATGGAGTGTCTGCCAGTTTAAGCTTGTCACGGTTGGCTCGCTAGGCGGCTCACTGAGTGGGCCGCGACGCTCCCCTTTACACGCAAACTAAATGAATCGTTGAACCCGACTCCTGCAGACAGGCTAGCTCAGAGAGGTTTTTGCAAGGAAGGACTTTTACAACGTAGATCAAAAAGATGATCATTATTTTAAAATACACATAAGCAACTGATAAACAACCATTTGGTTGTTACGTCGGGCTACGTTCAGTGGGGGGGGGGGTTGAAGGATCACACCACAACAACAACAGTTGTTAGAATTGCCCAGCATCTCCGCGAGTGAGTCGGTGGCTCTTACATCGGACGAAGGTGGCAGACACAATGGCTGTGAAGGATTATTTGGGAAACGAGCCGTTGTCTCTCTGTGGCGCAGCGTCCAAGCAGGCCACCCACCAGGAGAGAGGGTCTGAGGAATGCTTTTTACTGGATTGCTTGTCTTGTCCCCCCTTCTCCTCAGATCTACAGTGCTTGTGTGTGTGTGTGTGCGTGTGTGTGTGTGTGTGTGTCAGAAGTGCCATTACATACATTACCTGGAAGATAGGAGTGTGTGTGTGTGTAGTCAGTGTGTTTTTGTTTGCCTGGACATAGATTTTCCACTGTGACCGCCAGTGTTGTGGTTTTAAGTCGGTAGGTCCTTTTTTCTTTTATCCATCTTGCTGACAGAGTATTTAAGGAAAGACGACACACAAGGGCTTTATTTTACTGTTAAAACAGACCTGAGACTATAGTCAATGGACAGAAAATGATGTTGCAACAATTGTGATACTTTGATAGGTTGCATCAGGCCTTTTGTGCTGCGTGAAGTCAAATCACCTCAAGTGATGTCTAGAAGGTGCCACTAGCATGATGCTGCGATCAAACTGTTGAGTTGTATTGTGGGTAATCAAGGCGCGAGAATAATACATGGAATAAAAAATACAATATCTCTTGTTCTGCTGGATCAATTTGGCCAACGCGACTCTTACAATCAAGAAAAGTGCAATGTTAAAATGTTGGAGAGCTCTTTAAATTAATTTGTAAACTTCACAAAAATTCACAAGATTATCTGCAAGTATTCTCTTCATAGTTTATGATTGTAATGTTAATATCTTTGGCTAATGGACTTTGGTCCTACAAAAGAAGAATTTTTCATGAATCTCTTCGGACTAAAATAGACAAAACAATTAATCAAGAAAATAATATAACAATTAGCTCCAGTTCCTTTCAGAGTTTTGGTATTTTTGATATCCTATAAAGTCAAAGTTAAATTAAAGTTAAATCACTAAATCATGATTTAAGAGAGTTTTGTTGTCAAACAAATTACAGTTGCTAATTAAATCAGGTGCTGGACAAGCTAAGAGATTATAGATAAGATAAGATCAAAATAGTAATCATGAAGACATCAAGAGGTAATACACCTTCACGGTTCAAGAGTAGTGCTGCTCATTATTTTAAGATTATTGGATTCATCTTTTTCTATAACATTTTAGAAAATAGTGGAAAATGCCCAACACAATTTGACAAAGAAAATCAGCAAATACTTTGTAATGTCGGAAATATTAATAAAAGCTAATAAAGGGCTCGTAAAAAAAAATCTTTTGAAAATATCTGTTTATCAAATAATGGACTTTATGTTACTGCCCTGAAAAAAACACAAAGGGTGAACACATGTTGGTATTTATTGTTTTATATAAGCAGTGGAACAAGGCAAGAAGTACTGACATCAGACTTGTTTTTCTTTGATATAACTGCTGGTGACCCGACTCATCTTTGGACTCAAACCAAACTATTTTTGCTTGTGAGCATTTGCTACAGTCACTGCCCCCATTGGGCTTATTATTCTTCAATTGAGTAGTGTTTTTTCTTATTTTATTAATGCACAAAAATACAATATAATTACAACCTTCAACATAAAATTCTGTATTTTTTAAATTTTTGATATGAACAGTTTGATGGATCCTGTATACATCCCCGATCTGATTCATCACTCGCTCAGCGATCTACTGCAAGTGACCTAATCAACGGGGAAAGGGCCTGAAAGAGTTTTATGTTTAATACTGGGGGATGTTGTCACATATTAGTTATAGAGGTATAGTGTATTCAGTAATTATAAACAATCCTAACTGTGTTATTGATCAGTTATCCCCTTTTTACATTTTTTTACTCCTCCCAAGCATGCACATATTTTAATAAAAAAGTGTCCAACATGTAAAGAGGTAAAACTGCCTCTAAGATCCGTGATCCTGTGCGTGTAACCCCACACTGAGCACAGCCGGTTGTCCACCACTAGAGAGCGCCTTACTTGTGGTTCAATATTTACACAGCAGCAGAGTGAGTGCAATTCTAAAAGATAGCTGGCACCATTTCATACACTGAATTTAAAAGGAGACGCCCTACACTCATAGGATCCACCTGTACACACATGACAATGGCTGCCACTGTACCTTGTGGTTGGCACAAGTGTTTGCAGACTTATTTAACTTGCGGAATGTCAAACAAAATGAGGGCTGTGTCTATTTACACTTATCAGTAGAGCGACAGGCGCAGGGTGTGTGACTGTGAGGGGGACATGCTCTGATGCTGTTAAAAAAGATCAGGCCGACACTCTGAACTGGACCATAAGTGCCATATTAGTGTGTGTGCTTAATGTGTGTGTGTGCTGTGTGTGTGTAGGTGTGTGTGTAGGTGTGTGTGTGTGTGTGTCGCAGGGGAGAGCAGTGTTAAACTGTAAGCACAAAGAAAGGGTGTAGCCAGATTCAATGGAGGCGACAGATAATGGGTGGGGACCAAAAGGTGCCATCCCACGTTTGACGTTAACAACTGTCATAAAGTGATTTGTCTCCCAGTTCCTCATATCGGATGAACATGAAAGGCAGAATATATTATAGGACCACAGTTATTTTAAGGAGCACAAGAGTTTCATTGTGCAAAGTATTTAATTAAGAGCTCATGTAGCATGCAAAATGACAACTGTTGTATAAGTAATGCAATTTACAGTGTTTATCACAGCAGATTGTATGTAATTGTATTACATTTGAATCACAATTGCATTTGAAATAAAATGGTTATTATTCTCTTGAAAACATATGCGAGTTATGCATTGAATTCCTTTCATTTTAATCTATTTAATAAAACTGTCGTAAGAAAGTAGTAATGTAGTCAGAAGTCTGACTTTACATTACAATAGATCCATTAATACAAGACAAATTCTAATTATGTGTCTTTGTGTCCGTTATTACCCATTACTCCAAATGACCACTCATAGGTTGTTCATCAGAAAGACAGTAAGCTCGTTTAAGAGTAGACTTAAGACCTTCCTCTTTGACAGAGCTTATAGTTAGGGCTGAATCAGGTTTGCCCTGGTCCAGCCCCTTGATATGATGCTATAGGCTTATAGCTGCTGGGGGACGTTTTAGGATGCACTGAGTACCTATCTCCTCTTTTTTCTCTCCTTAAGGATGAATTTTCATCTCTCAATCACACGTTACTAACTCTGCTTTCTCCCCGGAGTCCTTTTGACTTCACGTCTCATGGGGTCATCGGACCCTATGAGACGGCATAGATCCTATCTGCCTGATGGATCATCGAGGTCTGGGTCGTGGAATTCCTGCTCCTGACTACGCCACTGTCCTGTTGAGACTCCGCCCACTCCTCCTCCCCACCGCCATCTGCCTGATGGATCGTGGTGGTCTGCATCGTGGAATATGCCTACTATGAACTATTCATACACTCTGTCATATTCATTGAATGTATTTTAACTCTAAATCTGTCCTTCTGTACACATTACATCTATTGCATCTGTCCATCCTGGAGAGGGATCCTCCTCTGTTGCTCTCCTGAAGGTTTCATCCCTTTTTTCCCCCCTGAAGGGTTATTTGGGAGTTTTTCCTGGTCCGATGTGAGGTTTTGGGGCAGGGATGTCTATGTGTACAGATTGTAAAGCACTCCGAGACAAATTTGTAATTTGTGAAATTGGGCTATACAAATAAACTGAATTGAATTGAATTAATAGCTTGATATCATAATAGTGTAAACAGGCACGTGCACAGACATTTTGGGGGGCAGGTGCTCAAACCCAAAAAAAGGGCACTCAATGCCAAAAAAAATTCTGAAAGAGTTGAAGCATTAGCATCAATACACTGATGGAGCTGTCCTCGACCTGCGTTTCCTCTGGGCAGCATCAGACCGCTAGCTTACATTTTCTTTATGAATAAAGATGAATTATTATATAGCAACAACAGTGCAAGTGTTCTGATTGGCTAATGGGCATCATGCCAGCCACGTATTGCCCTCCTCGCTGGTCTGATACGGATCCGTATTGCCCTCTTACGTCATTTTCAAAATGAGCGATATTGATAGACATCAACAGCCAAGAGCAGTGGTCCTCAAACTAAGGCCCGCGGGCCGGATACGGCCCGCCTCCACATTTGGCCCGGCCCTCTGAACAAGAGAGGCCGTAGCCTATGATTTTTCTTCAGTCTGGCCACGCAAATCCAAGACTAGCCCGTTAAATAGAATGGAATAAGAATTCTCTCTCTCTCTCTTCTCTTCTCTCTCTTCTCTTCTCTCTCTCTTCTCTCTCCCTCTCTCTATTCTCTAAACATAACTAAAGTCAGTAAACAGCTGGACAAAGCTTTGAAATCACGGATTTCGTGAGTTTTTGTTTGTTAATTTTTTTAGGAAACGTCGGACCAGTTGTGAGTTGTGACGTCATGTTTTCAGCAGCGCTAATGTTGTGGTTGATTTATCACAAAACAACGTCACGGGACAAACACCGTCATGACCTGTTTGTCTGGTGCTGCGCGTCAGAGGAGAAGGAGGTGCACCCGTTTGGTAGCGCGAGGAGCACTGCACGGAGGAGGAAGTGGAGGAGGAGGAGGGAGGGGCACGGCGGGGGGAAGAGGGGCCGGAGGGTGGGGGGCTCGTGAGCGTCGCGGAGCATGTCGGGGCGAAATTCTCACAAGAATTCAAATAAATGCCCCGTCGGATATTAAAACACATTTGGGGGGACTTGTTGACAGAAAGAGTAACTTTTATTCTTAAATACTGATGAATGAAAAAAGTGGGCTCCAGTAAAAAGGGCACTTTTCTCATCCAGGGCAAAAGGGCTGGTGCTTGAGCACCACTAGGGCTCTACCTGTGCACGTGCCTGAGTGTAAACAACAGTTGACTCAATGCATAACAAAAATTGGACAGTAAACAATGCAAGGGACGAGATGTTGCAATGATGCTAAAATAAGAATTTCTTGCAAACAGAGTTGCATTGAGTTCAGTACATTTAGCAATATGCATTGAAACAACTAATATGTGTGTGTGATTTTGTGTATTACACTTTATATGTGTTGACATTGAATTTATAGCAAGTAAAACAAACAAGCCAGTAAAATATTGTAATAGTATACAATACTTTGACAGCTAACCATAGCTTTTTTGGCTTTTGTTTGTTTCTTGGCTGCTTATGTTGTATATATCTTGTTTATCTATCATAATACTCACTTGTATGCACAGGTGCGAATGTTAGTCTAAAGAAAATAATATGTTGTTGTTAGTCTTGTTGTTTGGGATATCATGGCTCCGAGAGGTGTTGTTTTATTCTTGTATAGTTCAATTCAATTCAGTTTATTTTGTGATGATTCAGTTTAGTTATGGTTTTGTTGTGTGCCTTTTTGTGTTTTTCTTCTGTCTCCTCCTCCCTTCTCTGTTTTCCTCTGCAGGCCTGGTGTGTGACAGGAGTTGGCTGGCTCCTCCCAGCAGCAAGCGACACACACCTAATCACCTGTGTATAAAGCCTAGTCCTCTGCCACTTCCCTGCCAGATAATTCCTTGTGTTCGAGCCTACGGTGTGTCTCGCTGCTATCCTGGGTTTTGCCTCCTGTCTCTGGCGTCTCCATGCCAGCCAGCTTCCTGCTTTTCTTTGCCTCTGCTTATCTCAGAATCAACTTTCTGCTTGTGATCCTCCCTCTTAGTCTTTTGCTTTGGCGTCCACTATCTCTAGGCGTAACAGAATTATCTGGCCAAAGTATGGACCCATGAGACTGAGAGAATTAAGCAGGCTCTTTCCTCACAAGGAGCTCGTGTGGGGCAGCACGAACGAGCTCTGCAAGGAATCATGGAATCCTCCAGAACCTTGATGCGGTGTAACTCAGCTCAGCAGCCGCCTGACCCAGTTTTCCCAGCTCAACGTTCTGACGGCTCCAGCCACCGCCTCCAGCTCCAGATATTCAAGTCATTCATCGCCAACCGTGAACCATTCATCCCCCCTGTGAGGTATTCAGGTGATTCAGGGACATGCAGTCAGTTTCTTCACCAGTGCTCCTAGTCTTTGATCAGCAGCCTTTAACCTCCTCTGACAGAACTAGGATAGCTTTCGTTATGAGTTTGTTATCGGGTAAAGCGTCTGCATGGGCGGTGGTCATAGCCAAGGGTAATCCAGCTATCTATAACTCCTTTCCTGTGTTTGAGACCGAAATGCTTAACGTTTTTGACCACCCGCTTCAGGGTAAGGAGGCGGTCGACTCCTTTCTTTACATCAGGTTCAGAGTCAGTCTCTACATACTCCATTGATTTCCGCATTCTTGCAGCAGAGGCGGTGGGGTGGCGGCTCTACAGACAGTTTTTTCCCGTGGATTAAACGAGGAGTTAAAGGACGAGCTAGCTGCTCGAGATGAGACCTCGTCCCTTGAGGAATTAATCTCTTTAGCCATTCGCTTAGATAATCGCCTCCAGTTAAAGGGTACTGTTTCCTGTGCACAAGTTTCCCTTCCCCTCCAAGTCTTAGTAGATTCAGGGGCTGACGAGAACTTTATTGACTCTGATGTTGTTTTCCAGTCAAATCTTCCCTCAGAACCCCTTCCCGAGCCCAAGGACATTTTTTCTCTTGATGGTAGACTTCTAGCCCGTGTAACTCACCGTACTGCCCCAGTGTCACTGTTACTCTCAGGTAATCATCATGAGACCATTTCCCTTTATCTCATTCCCTCACCCTTGCTCCGCTTGTGTTAGGTCTCCTGGCTTAAACTCCACAACCCACACATAGACTGGACCACCTTATCCATCATCAATTGGAGTTTGTTCTGCCACTCTCACTGTTTGCACTCTGCCATACCCACCACTGTTACTTCACCTGTTCCCCTAAGCCTGTTGACCTCACGTCAGTTCCTCGAGTATCATGACCTCCAGGAGGTTTTCAGCACCCTGTCTCTACCACCTCACCGACCTTATGACTGTGGCATTGACTTGCTCCCGGTGCTCCCTTAGCAGACTATATAATATCTCCAGGCCTGAAAGGGAAGCCATGGAGACTTATATCACTGACTCTGTTGCTACTGGTCTCATTCGCCTTCTCGCTCTCCATTGGGGCAGGGTTTTTTGTTGCCAAGAAGGATAAGAATAAATATCCCCGCTCATAGATTCAGCTTTTGGTTGCTTCCATCAAGCCACCATCTTCTCAAAGTTGGACCTCGAAATGCCTACCACCTAGTAAGGATAAGAAGACTGCATTTAAGACTCCCTGGGACATTTGAGTATCTTGTTATGCCTTTTGGTTAAGCCCTGCTGTGTTTCAGGCACTCATTAATGATGTCCTTCGTGATATGCTTAACAGATTTGTCTTTGTTTATCTTGATGATATCCTCATTTTCTCGTGACCCCAAGAACATGTCCAACACACAAGGTTGGTGCTGCAGAGACTGCTAGAAAACAGACAGGCTGAGAAGTGTGCATTTCATGTTTCCTCTGTTTCATTCCTGGGTTTTGTGGTCGAGAAGGGCAGGTCAGAGCCGACCCTGCAAGTCATGGCAGTGGCAAAGCAAAAGGTTCCTTGGTTTTGCAGGTTTATTCGTGACTCTCACCAAGCTCACCTCAGTTAAAGTTCCCTTTGTGTGGTCATCTGCAGCTGAGGCTGCTTTGCTAGGGTTTGTTTTCCTCTGCTCCTGTGTTGTCTCATCCTGATTCTTCAGCTCCTTTCGTAGTCGAAGTGGATGCCTCGACACTGGTGTCGGGGCAGTCCTCTCCAGCGCTCAGCCTCCGACCAGAAGTTGCATCCCTGCGCCGGCTCTCCCGCAGAAAGGAACTATGATGGCAACCGGGCTGCTGGCAAGGCACTGGCTGGAGGTCACCCGTTTGTGGTATGGACTGACCACAGAAACTTATCGTATCTCCGTTCTGCTCGTTTTCTGGGCGGTTCAGCTTCCCTCACCTCCGGTTGAGAGTCCTCCGTGGGACCATTCTGCCATCCTCCTGTGTGGTGGGAGCAGCCAGGTGGGAAGTTGAGAGGGTGGTCCAGGAGGGACCATCCAGCTCCTGAGGATTGTCCACGGGTCGGATGTTCGTTCCACGCCAGATCTTCAGTGCTCCAGTGGGGACATGATGCTAAGATAGCTTGCCATCCAGGAGCACTTGACTCTAGGCCTCCTCCATTCTGGTGCCCTCCATGTCCTCTGACACCAAGGAGTATGTCGCCGCCTGCTCCGTCTGCGCCGCATCCCACCGCCCTTCTCCGCCCTCTTCCCATTCCTCATCGGCCTTGGTCTCCACGCCATGGACTTCGTGGGTCTTCCCCATCGGAGGGTAATACAGCTATCCTGACTATTGTTGACCGCTTTTCCAAGGCACATTTCATTCCCTGTACCTTCTGCTCTGGAGACTGCTACACTAGTCATCCAGCATGTTTTTAGATTGCATGGCATTCCTCAGGACATTGTTTCAGACAGGGGTCCAAACTGGCACCCAGGTACATTGGGCCGTTTGTGCCTGCTGGCCTTCCATCATCTCTCAGTTTATTTAGTAAAGCCCGATATTAGAGATTACAAATTTGCCTCAGAGGGCTTTACATTCTGTACACATACGACATCCCTGTGTACACATTGATTAGGTAATGGGTTTTATTTTGGAGCTGGATGTGTTCTTTTGTTTAATAGTACTGCCATCCAACATTTGTCTCTGCCCTTTTTAATTATATATTTTAATTTACAGACGTATAGGGCAATTTTACACTGGTAGTTTTCCTATTATGTATAGAGTAACATATTCTAGGATTCTTTCCAAAGAATCAGCAGGAAGATGAAGCTTTGTGCTCAGAGATTGAGAAAGTAACAATAAAAGTGTGAAAACTCGCAACTGCCCTGTTAATGAAAAGTTCCAAAATAGAGTTGATAAAGACAAAACAGATCGAAAAACAAGCTTCAGCTGCGCCGGGCTTCAATGGTTTCAGATATTATGAGACCATTTTCTGTCCTGTGCCCGAAACCACTTCTAATTTGCCCTGAAAGCTTATTACAATTTTGTTTGAAATGTTGCTGCAATTGACAGCCAGGAACTGGTGCTCATGTAAATAGCTGTCCTAATCGCAGGACCACATGTCATTTTGAAACCCTGGACTCAGGGAGAGCTTTCTGAAATAGAACATGCATAAATACTTTGGATTGGACATGAAGAACTTCATGATTAAAAACACAAAAAAGGGTGCTGCAAAAAGGCTGCTGACTTCATCCTTAAAAGGGAAATGGTGATGATGTTAAACACATCTTCTTAATGCCTATAATTATTATTAAAGGTACCTGGGCTACGGAAACAGACAGATACACTTAGTTAGCAATATCCGAGATTGCTAAACAAACAGCTGATTTGACTGTTTTAATTCAGTTAGTATTTCTAAAGAACGAAAAACGTTGTAAAATAGTTTTAGAAGCTTTTAGAATGGGTAGGAATCAAATACAAATACAAATGGAACACTGGAACCCCTAACTGTACAAACTGTAATGAATTACCTATTGCCTAATATATATTTGAATTATCTTTAAAAGCAATGATTTCAGAGACATTTTCACAGACATGGACTTGAAGTAGAGACCAGAGGTGTGTTTTAGGCAGAAGGAGAAATCCACTATTGCCAAAATATATGGAACATCCTCCATGTTCTGTTTCTGAATATGTTTGCATGATATGAGTTTGGTTAGTCGTTAATGTTTAATAAATGTTTTTGGCACTCATTTATACTTTTTGATTGATTTGAATTAAGGTTTTTAAAAAAAGCACCAAATAAGGTTTTCTTAGATCTTGGATAGTTATGGGGAAAATCAAGATGAATGTATTTAATTCTGTAAGTTTGGGCCAATACTCAGTTGAAAGATCCACACCGATGGCTTTACATTTTAATCTTTTCAATTTGGTGAATGTGATCTCAGTAACTGTCATCATGTTGTATAGTGTGACAAGATATGTGAAATAATAACTGCAACTGAACCGATTGTAATCTGCTGCAAATATTTTAATAAATTAAAGTAAGTTTTCATTATTCTTTTACCTGAGAGATGAATTCGTTAATAATTTGGGTTTAACATATTGTTTTGCTCTCTTGTGAAACAAGCTGAATCAGTACATTTACTTTTAATTATTTGATTGAACTCTTCATTTAAACATGCTTTATAAAAGGTTTGTATTTACATCCCAGCTAACACATGCCTATGCTCATATCTGTTCTTCTCTTTAAAATGCTGTAGTAGTGACTTTGACAGTGTTGCAGAAACAGGATAATAAAACATTTCAGTCATGTTCGATGTTCTCGGGAGAGATTTTAATATTATATTAATTTAATTAAATGTAGCTTGCATCTAACTCATTTGGAAAAGTTATTATTTTTCATAACATCTTTGTTAAAATCAAGAGGCGTGTGTATCTACGAACAGAAAGTCGACGGGGCAATATCTATTTCTTTGTATTTATTTGAATAAATTACATTGACTTATCACATTTTTTCTTTACATCAAGCATACAGTCTTAGAATCCAGTGCAAGAATAAAATAAAACAAAAACAAATAAAACAAAAACAATCCAAAGACAATCATGTGCAGCACAGAGAATCCCTCCTTTCACATTGCTTTTAGATAATATACTGTGTATATACATCTATACTGTTTGTGTATACTCTTGTCAGTTACAAAAATAAGATACGTTACTGTGGATGCGCGATTATACACACAAGGTAAAAACAAAACACAGAAAAGCTGTACAGTCCTCATTGAGGGCAAAGATACACACAATTGTAAAAAAAAAGTGAGAAACGGAATTGTTTTGCTTTTTAAAAATAAATGCATGACCATTATCATTATTCTGCGTCAGCCAACAAGTATACTGTCCATTGAAGTTGTGCTTCCCTTTGAAAAAAACACTTACTATGGGTATCCGTTGATATTGCATCATTTATTGTAATTCTACTTAATATAATGAATTGGTCCTTTCACTAAAGATTCAGTCATGTCTGTTTTAATGTGGAACACTGTCAGAGACGTCATCTCTTAAATACCTCAGCATCAGAGGTCTTCTGCAACCCCACCCCTGTGCATAACATGTACTGTATGCAAACCCAAACCCCGCCCCCAAAGTACACGCACAACATTACTACAAGATGGGTGAAAAATAGTCTCAACTGCTGCACAGAATATTTTGCAGTAGGGTTAATACTTTATTGACATCACAGAGGATCAAACCCTCGGGGATAACGTGTGCCTGACAGCACTGCACTGCCCAGCTGACTAAAATGGACTGTGATAACCAATTATCAGTACATAAATTAAACATTAAATCCCACACAATACCGCATACAACCAGATAGTGGGTGAGAGATAATTAAACAATGTATATAATCTTGCATTTGTTCTGAGGACTTACATGACATGAAAAGGGTCAAACCTGCAGCTTTTAGTCTATATAATGTTGGAGAAAGGTTTTTTTAAAAGTTTTTTTTATTTAGGTTGCAATGATTAGAACATTGCCACCAAGATGAGAAAACAATCTCATTCCATTCAGCCATTTGGTGTGCACTTCTGCCTCGGTCTAATTGCTCCTTAATCAATAGCTTATAGACAGCTAAATTACAGAGTACCAATCGGACTAGTAGGGATGCAGCAATAGAAGCTAAACCTTTGGCTGCAGAAGAAACAGTTGCCCCAATGAGCAGTTAAATCCTAAACGTTATTATATCACAATACATCAACCATTATTCACACAAGCTGCTGATAAAATACACGTTGGAGGATTGTAACTTATGCACCATAGTTTTCTTACATCACTTCAAACTGTTTAAACTGCACAACTTGTTTTTGCAAATCATTTCATCACTCCACTAATCACTGGCTCAGATAGGTAATGTCACATATGAAGAATACAGTTCCACCCGTCCTGATTAAAATACCAAAGAATGTCAGATTTCAAAGCTTCATCCGGTTACGTCGGACAGATTGACTGACAGCGTGCTGTCTGAAAATCTTGAAGCTAAAATTGAGAGTTGACTGTTTTTTGCAGGTCATTTTGGTATTTAAATCACATATGACTAATCACGTGCACATGTCGATATGTATCAAATGAATATAGGATGGGTAATCTTGGTTGTTAGTTATCAACTAGATGAAACTAGTCTACCATTTTTGTTAAAACTATGATGAGTTATAAAGGTGAGGACATCCGTTGGACAGAATTGTGGATGCCGAGAGATGACAACCATTAAAAAGAGGAATATTCAAACAAAACAAAATCAGCTCAACATATTTTGTTATTTTGTTAAACATTTGAAACCATGCTTGACCTAGAGTCTCTAACAAACATGAAGCACGTGGACCAATTTTGTTGTCCTAGTATGTGAGAGAAAAGTTTCTATCTACTGTAGAGGTTTCCACAAAGTACAGTGAATGAGAGAAAAGCGTGATTTTGCAAAGCTGCTCTGATAAACTCACAAAATTATGACGGACTGACAGCCAACTCAAACCAAGACAGAAGCCGGGACGGTAATGGATAAAATGACTAGGGAAGCCTGAATGCACCTCCTGGGATAAGGGGGAAGCAACGACACACACGCAGATTATTCCTCATTTCAAGTTTTTACGCTCAATTGGTGCATACTGGCTTTTAATTCATCATCAATCTTTGTTTGTTATGGTGTTGTTGCTGTTTTGACTCCTTTAAAGCGGAGTACTGGTGGTTGGTAGGAATGTTAAGGAGAAGCTTACTGGGAATACCGGGGTGGGGTAGGTGGGTTGGGGGGGCTCTGTGTAGTCACCTTCGCAGACTCCGCTGGTAGTGGTGACGTCCTAGTGGAGCAGCGGCACCAGGATATCCACATAGTTGATGGGGAAGAAGCCAGAGTTGCCGTGCAGCATCCCCTCATACCAGTTGTCATCGATCTTATTGGTCAGGGTGATGATGTCGCCCTCCTTGAAGCCTAGCTCACCTTCGTTCTCGGGGTCAAAATCGTACAGGGCACGGCAGCAGGGCTGGTCCAAGGGGGCTGGAGATAAGAGTCGGGGAGATAAGAGAAGAGAAACGGAGATGGATCTGATACTAGAGGTAAGAGAGAAGATGCTGCATATACAATAGAGACATTATGAATGCTTGTGAAAAACTCACCTGGAGATCTGGCTGAAAGGGTGAAAGAAGAGGAAGATGCAGAGAGGAGGAGACAAAGCAAAAGAGAGACACAAAACAGGAGCATCAGTTAGCAGAGCACAATAATGAGTCATACCATGGTTATAGGAATAGTTATACATTGGAAATGTATGCTTATTATATTTCTTGCTTCTATATAGATAGTATAGGAGGATTGATACAACTCTCACATCGGTCTGCTGAGGCTACAGCCAGCAAGCTAGCGGAGCATTAGTGTCATACACTGCGTGGGAGACGCAGTGAAGCGGCTCTGTGTGCTGCTCTACTCAAACAGACGTATCAAAGCAAACGGTTAGTCTTCATCCCTCAATCTCTCTTCAAATGGATCTTTGATAAAGCATACATCTTCCCTTAGTACTGCTATTTGAGTGGGCGATGGACTCATTGTTGCCCCTTGTGGCCGTGAAAATAGCTACTTGGCTGCACACAGTGGATGAGACGGTCACCAACAGGGCGAGGGGGTTCTGTCCAGCTGTATCAAAGCCCCTCCACCAGATTTTCTAAAACTCACTAAATAACATCTTATGTTTTCGTTTAACTCAATTGTAAAAATGACAATTTGCCATTTTAAGGGGGCACTGGCACTTTTTTTGAATCCAATACATCACTGCTCCTGGCCAAAAACTAGTGTAGCACATAACACCCATAACACTATTCAATTTGTGAGCTTTAGGTGCTCTGGTCCTTTGGATGGAGACAGCACTAGCTGTTTTCCCCTGTTTTCAGTCTTTATGCTAAGCTGCAGCTTCATATTTAGCATCCAGATATAAAAGTTGTATTATTATTCATATCAAACTCAGAACAAATAAGATAGTAAATACATTTCCACAATACCAAACAATTCCGTTCATAATACAAGAATAATGAAGGAGAAAAAAAGAGACAAAAGAGAAACCAGGGGTTAAACAGTAAAGAAACAGCCCTGCAGACGAGCTGCACCGGGAACAAAAATACACTTAGTTAATAAAGAGGGATTAAAAACAAGAGTGAGAGAGAGATTTTGCATCTCATCCTCAGTCATCCTTGCTCACCTGGAGATCTTGCTGCAAAGAGAAAGAGAGAAAACAAAAAGGTGAAGCGTTTACTTGCATTGCTCGAGATGGATAAATGATGAAGTGATGGGCATGAGCAGCAAGCGGAGGAATGAAAAGGTCAATAAACAAAACAAGAAGAAACACAAGTTGGAGAATGAATTGAAAGAGAGGCCGACAGACGGACGAAGAATGAAACAGGAGGGTGAGACCGATCAGAAGATTGACAAGCGAACAAAACAGAAACAGCAAATGCTCGTCCGCCGCTCTGCTTTTCTTTGTTACTGGAGGTCGGGCCTTCTTTGAACAGTGAGCGGACGGCACTTGTTGTTAATTTGTATTATTAACTGCAACAATTTTTTCTCAAGACAAACAAAATGAGAGATGGACACAACAGGACAAAGTGGTAAAAGAGATATTGTTGTATCTCTCGGGGGATTCACTTGTGTCTCACCTGGACACCTTGCTGCAAAGAGGGAAGAGAAAACAACACCAGGGGGAGGCGGGGGAGGGAAAGCAGCAGGAGGAGTGGATGTGACGGCTTTTCTTTATGGAAATGAAGGATGGTGTTGAAGAAACAAATTGGTGAGAATACAGACGGAGAAATGGATTAACATGAGTTTGACCTGGCTCACCTGGAGACCTCGCCGCTGGAAGAATGAACACAAATCATAAAGGGAAAGAGAAGAGTACATAGTTGTATTGATTAGTTCTGTTTGGAGGGATATTCTGTTCGGTACACGTAAAAACTGAAATGTTGGGAACTGAAAGAGCGGGGGAAAATAAAGCAATTCGCAAACATTGTGAATTCTCAAATGTCTGCCTTTTTACTTGACCCTTGTGTTGCCTTAGGGTCAATTTGACCCGAATCAATATTTCACCCTCCTGCCGCCTTAGGGTTAATTTGACCCCATTAAATGTTTAATGTCGGTGTTCTTTCGGTAGTCAACAAACAAACATAAAGTGCCTCACACTTAAACTTGGAAAACAATATTAATTCTAATAATTTCCTGGAGATTTTAATTGCTGGCATCAAATTGAACCCAAAGGGTAAAATATGTTAGTAAATATAAAGGTAACAGGAGGGTTAATGACTGAAAGCACTGCTTTTATTATTTTAATATTCTATAACAAAGAAATCCTGAATCTCTTCTTCTATGTGTGTTCTCATTGTGTTCTCATGTATTTGTGTTTGTCTCTGCTAATACGTATATATATATATATATATATATTTGTTATTGTGCACAAATATTTCTAAAAAACAGATCTCAATAAGGCTGTTGAAATAAAGAATGAAATATATATATACTGTACATTTATTTGTGATCATATTTTAGTAAGACATTGATTTGTTATCTTCTCAGCTGGCTGTGTTTGGTCTGCAATGCATTACAATTACATACATTTTTTTTCACCCACCAGCATCAGTTTGGGTTTTATTTGAGAAAGTATTGTACAATATAAAAACAAAGAAAGGGTTGTTAAAGGAAATAAGAATGAATAGAAACAAGCCAAGAAACTTTCCTTTAGAAAAAAATAAAATACATCAACAGATGTTATCGTCAGTCGAAACAGAAACGTATGAGATTTGAGACACTCCCGTGAATTTACAGTTCCAGGACTAGTGTCTGGACATGTTTCTGAGCAATGAGCGAGTGAACTCTGGGTCCCACCTGGCGAGCGGGCGCTGTGGATGCCTCCATTGTGGTTCTCACTGATGGAGAAGTCCAGAGACGTACGTGGTTTAGGAGTGAACTCTTTCCTCGGTTTCACAGTAGTGTCTCTTATCCTGCAACAAAACAGCAAATGAAAAAACATCAGTTCACAACAACAAAATACTACGTGTGATTGTTAGAACATCCAATCAAGTAAGATCAAATAAAAATCAGAGAAGCGGGATGGTGAGTACTGACTGTTCGTCGATCTTACTGGACAGCTGTGTGAGGATCTCAGTAGCGCGGCTGTGGTACTCCACCTGAGCGTGGACCAGTGCAGCGAGCTGGCTCACCTGTTCGATCTGTTAAAGATGTCTCCGGTTACTCATCGACACAATCATTGCTGGTACACGTGACCTATTAAGATGATTGTTACTGACACCTCGACTCAAATTCTCTCAAACTCAGGTGCTGAAAGTAAAACACACTTTTCTCTTTGGGGATTTACAGGATTACTGGTGGGTTTGTTGAAAGCACACACAGGATGACATCAGTTCATTTTTGACATTGGAAACAACAGTTGGGCAAAACAATCTTGCAGCAAGATGCATTAGCAGCTGTTCTGGAGCTTTCATCTCCATTGAGTTGTTGTGATGGAATTGTCTGTTTCTAATCCAACATGGACAATAAGTCCTTGAAATTCTCATTAAAATGTCGATTTTAACCTCCATAAACTGGACAAATGTCATGTGTGATTTGATAGAGAGCTCCAGAGCAGCTTGTAACGGACCTCGTGGTAAGCTGGCTCAACTAATAGTCCAGATGGTCTTGTATTGGTTTTTTATTGACACTTAGGGTCCAATAACTTTACAATGTCAGTTTATGATTGTTATGACATTAAATGTGACACATTATGCAAACAAATTGAAGTAAACAACTATATTGCCACATCCAGTAGACACAGAATCATGTTTCAGTCCAGCTGAGGAATATCAGACCGACATTTAGGCCATTTTCTGCTCCTCTTTCCTTTTGATCAAATGATTACCGTATTTTTTGCACTATAGGGCGCACTTAAAAGCCTTTAATTTTCTCAAAAAAAAGCGCCTGCCTTATAATATAAGCGCCGTATGGGATAATTAATTCTTTTTTGCTGACTGACCTCATTTTTGTTGTGTACAAGGCTCACAGCTAAGGCGCTCAAAATGTTTTAGTACGACTTTGGTAAACTACAAAGCCGCACCGCTTGCAGCATTACGGAACGATTACGAGCGTCCGTCGTCATACATACCGTAATACATACGCGACTGGTCAGGAGACGTCGTACGATGACGGACGTAGATGGCTTATAGGGTGTTAACATAGAAACAGCTACTGTTGCCCGTAGCCTACGAACCGCCACAACAAACCCAACAACCAACGTGAAACCTCTCAAAACCAGCTTCACGTCTGCTCGTCGCGGCCCGACACACAACACGCACACACACAACACACAATCACACAACACATCCTCTTTGTCACCAGCTCACAGGCCCAAGCTAGTTCGTGAGACGTTCAGTTACATCCGACATAACATTTCCTCAGTCCGTTACAATACTAATAACCATAATATTAAAGTGAATAAAAAAGTACAGACAAAAAAATACAACTGAATAAGGTTGGTAGTTATTGTTGAAATAATCTCATAACGTTTTGAATAATGTTGAGAATTATTGTATGAACGATTTTTCGACTGATCTTTTTTTTTTTCCGCTTATTTAGCCCCTTATGCGCTTTATATATGAAAAAAAATATAAATAGACCATTCATTGACAGTGCAACAGTATAGTGCGTAATCATAACGCAGTGCGCGTACATATAATGGGTTGTAATCATTTGATCCATTGTTTGTATAGAACACAAGAAGAGGGTGATGACCCCCCCGTGATTAACATGGTTTGCAGAAGACAAAAGGACAAAGGGAATAGTAGAGGCTGTAGCCATCGCGACAGACAAAACTAACCAAAAAGGAGCCAGCTGTGTCAAAGCTGAATGAAAATTATGCAATTAACACAGGGACAAGTGCTAAAAATAATCCTTACATCACTCTCCAACAGGTTGAACATGCTCAGCTCGGCGATCTCCTTGGAGTCGTCAAATTTCTCGAGGGCCTGTTTGAGCTCGTCGTCTGTCACTTTGCTCTGACGTTTCTTCTTATAGTCAAAGTCCAGACGACGACCCTGCATTTTCTTCAGGTGATGCTGCAAAAGAGAGACCGGCGAGTAAAGATGAATCTTTGAACAAGAAATTACTTGTAGATTACTGGTTGCATTTCTCTTTTAAATTTTTTTCATCCACGTTCTGCCCTCGTACCTGAATCTCCTTGAGATCTTTTTCATGGAGGTTCTGCATCGGATCAATAAAGTTCTGCTTGACCTCCATGTCCAGAGCGTCCTTAACCTCTCCAAGCTCACGCATGGCTTCCCCAGCATCAATCAGAGCAATGCCTGGAAAGGTAAAAACACATTTAGACCCTAAAACAAGAAAACATGTCAGTGTAAAATATGAAAAATAGAAAGATTCATCTGCAGCAACATCATCTTATTAGAATGCACATCAGATTTTGAAGACAGGGCTTTCTCTTTAATACCTTCACTGCCTGAAAAATAGGCTCATGAATTTTTTATAACATTGCGTCCTTGATGGAATACAATTAATCCACTTTGTTCTTTTGAAGCATTCATAACAAAATTGTTCTTCTGTCTCCGCGAGGAGCTTCAATGCTGCTCACCGAAGTTGGACTCGTCTCCGAGCTCCCTGCCAAACCTCTGCATGGACTCTCCCAGGATGGTCTCGGTCTGCGTGTAGCCCGGTCCTTTCTCCTGTCCCCGCATACGCGACATGGAGTTAATCATGCTCATCTTGGCTCTGGTTGCTGTGAAGGCAAAGCACTAATGAAAGCAAGCACCACTGGGTCCACGGTTAGGTCACGTTTGAAAACAATGCCTGACGCGCCAGATTGAGGGAAAAAGAAAATTGTAATTTGTTGGTTACAAATGATGTGGAGGTTTATTTCATTGCTTCGAAAGAGATTCCAAAGTTTCTGGATGAGCGGCTGAGTACGTTAAAATATTCAGTTGCTCTGCTTTCAGAACATTTCAAGACATTCAGAGGTTTAAAAGGCCAATGGACATCTATAACTCATTAGTTTGGATTTCAGTCATAAAATGCAAAACTACGATATAAAACTAGCCAGTCCAGCTGCAATTTTCAGTCCAGCTGCAATTGTCCGTCTCACATCCCCACCTGACTGTCCAGATTATTTAATTTGTCCTGCGATCTGCTGCTCTAATAAACTCAAAGCAGAATCATGTGATCAATGTGATCAATCAATTACACCAGCTGAGCTGAATTAGGCAGGTCCTGAAACATTTCCCCTGACGTTAGCAGAGAAGCTCTTTAATTCATGTGGGGAAACCATGTTAGTAGTGTTAGTAGTATTATATATTAAAGAGAAGAGTTATATCCCAGAGAAGAACAAAATATTCTTTCCAATAACGTACTGAAAAGAAAATATTCACAGAGTGGTTGTATTGATTCCACAATGCATTTATTATTGCATTGTTGATCATATAACGTGTGTATGTATAGGTGTAAAATATGTATATATAATGTGTGTGGGTGCATAAATACTACATAATATATTTAAAAACATTAAATATTTTAACATCGACTCCTGGGAGAGCCTGCAAGTCAACAATACGTCACATCATCATCTTTCACAGCTGGTTTATGTCACCTGGGTTCGGCTGCAGATACTCAGTAGTCTTGGTCATGATGTCCAGCACTGCCCGAGCAGTGGTGTCCATCTTCTGTAAACCACAACGTCAACAACATAGAGAGGGAGACAGTTCAGAAAAGAGGTGGATAGAAACTAAAATAGGTAACGACTGTGGGAGAGGATGAGATGAATAGAACGATGATGGAATAATAAATGCATTCGGTAGAGAAATAAAAAACAAGATGAGAGAAAGTGTTGCTTTGTTCTCCAGTGTGGGGAGCGAGAGACGTGCAGAGATGAGAGCTGGTCATGATGAGGCTCGCCAGCTCTGCTTCTCTTTCCGCAGCACACAGGAACCACGAACACATGAACACACATGATGGCATGTAAATACACACATGCAAAGTCATGCGCTGATGCTCAGAATCTGGAAGCCCTCACACGTACATGCGTGTATTTCGTTAAGCTCACGTCATGAAAAAACAGAATTATGTTATTCAGGGCACCGATGTTTTCAGGAAAGAACGCACACACGCACGGCCGACAAGCCATGTTATGAGTCCAAATTAAACTCCACTGAAATGTTGTTGTTGTTGATTGTTGTATGAGCCATTTATGAAGAAAATCATGATTTAAATGATTTTTAAAACAAAACCCGCAGAATGAACACAGCTACTAAGACTAAAGATATTAGTAAGGAAGAAATCCTTTACCTAGAAAAAGCATGAGTAATATGATTATTAACTCTAATATAAACCCTGGTATACTAATAATAAGCTAAAGCACTGATTTTCATGATGGTGATCAATAAAAGAGTTCAGACTCGCCTTTTCCATTTCAGTGAAGTCATCATCGAGCTTCGTTCCTTCTGCACCTCCAACTTTCTCACTCACTTTCTGCAAAACAAACAAGGACAAACATGTTGAGGTTTGAAGCTTTTGTCAGCTTCAGATAATTAATGCTGCATCGGTTTGCAAATGTGAATATAGGAAATGCTGCAAATTCCAGGCAGGTCAGTCCATTCTGCAACGCTCAATACTGACGTGAAGGTCATCACTGATACAAGATAAAGACCTCTGCAAAAACAAATTATCGGTCGAGAGAGCGAGCATCTTCAAAAGTACGACAAGCATTGCACATGGATATTTGGCACAGAAGAAATTTAGCCGATAAGAAATAATACGATTTTCTTTCTCAGCCTGCATTTATCAAAATGGAGATGTTTATATAATAATATAATAAGCTGCAGCCTGCCTCATAGGTCGAGCAGGAACTAGTCAGATTGCTTCTCTGCAGTAAATTACATATTCTGTAATTTGATTTCTGCATTATCAGGGTCACAGCGTCTCTATGAAGATAAAGTAAAACACTAAAATCAAATATATCAGCTCGACCTTGTGCCTCACACAACAGAGAACCCATTTTATTAATGATCACACTGCGATGTGAGCCTCTCCTCTCACTGCAGCAACACCGGGGCTCATGGGTAACGACGCCAGGAGTTTGTAACTGATCTTCCCATCAGTGATAAAAGTCTTGAACGGATTAGAATTGAGCATTAATGTGTTATAAACGGCTGTCACGCGTCTGTAGAACTGACGAAAAAACTATTTTGGTTGCCACACTTTTTAAAAGATTGAGACCCATTCAAATTAAACAGTGTCTGCTTCAAACACCATGTTGCAATGCGTCTTTTTAATTGTGCGGAGGTCACACGCAGAGAGATTTATTTTTCTTACAGCTAAAAGAGGCAGACATATTGGACCTACATTGTTGATGCACATGCACCCTTATCTCTTAATCTAGTCTGTTGGCTGAAGTATGGGCAGCAACAAGCTAGGAGCGTTGGACTTATAGCTTGAGACATGGCACACAGCCACGCGCACAGACATAAACACAGAAGTAACTGCTTTGGGCTCCTGTGCCTCTCTTTGTAATGTGTCCAGCACTGAAGCCATCCAGCTCCAGTCTGTGATGTAACCAGATGGCTCGAGGTGTCAACAACCTGACACAACGAGGTCAGACGAGGCCCTCAGAGGATGGACTGAGGAGGGGGGGGGGAGATTTCAGGAAATGTCACAACGCGTGACTAAAAAAAACCCATGAACGCTGAGGTCAGTGGACGAAGTCTTTCCTCGAGTATGAGACTGAATCACCACAGGATACATTTAATTCTTTTATATATAACAATGATAGTAATAAGAATAATGTTGTTCTTTTTAGCATCAAATCCCAAAGCTCGTCCAATCACATCAGAAATATAGCAAAAATAAATACATTCCATTTGAACTTTTAGAGATGCAGGAACTGTTGTTTATGCTTTTATCTCCTCGTGCCTTTCTTTTTGCCTGATACGCTCCTCTCGTCATCATCAAAACATTTTTTAATGGACTACAGATTGTACGGAGATTAGCTGCTAGTCTTTTAACAAGAACCAATACGAGGATTTCCCATCTGTTTTAGCCTCTTCACATTGGCTCCCTGTTTGCTTTACGGTTGATTAAGATCTTAGTGATTACCTTTAAGGCTCCAGACTATATTTTAGAACTCCAAATCCCTTATGAACCTTCGCATAGTATGAGATCCACAGGCAGCAGTCTTCCATAGTCCAGGCTGAAAACTCAAGGCGACAGAGCTTTTGTGATCCGGCTCTGAGGTTCTGGAAGGAAATGAAGCTGTGTCTCTTTAAGTCTCTTCTAAAACCATATTTTTTATTAGAACGGAAATCTGGATTTTATCTGAGCTGTGTGTATATTTTATTGGTTTTGAATTTCTTGTTTATTATTTAGAATATCGCCCTTCATGTATTTGCTCAATCATTCTGGTATTTTTGAAAAGATTTTCTTCTCTCTGTGAAGCACTGTGCACTTTGTTTTGATAAGTGCTCGATACATCAAGTTTATTATCTGTTTCTTGGAATGAATCATCTCATTTCAAACCATACAAAGATCCTTAAATAGGGAAGAAGTCAAATGTGTAAAAACACACTAAGGGTGATCTGTGACAGAGAGCGCGATAAGGAGGGAGGTCATAAGACTGAGCCTGTGACAAAAGTGTCCTCTGATCCCACTTCTGACAGCAATGCAACACTCACACTCACACACACACACACACACACACACACACACACACGCACAACCACACGCACACTTCACACATTAACTTCACTTAGACATCACTACAGTGCCTTCAAAATTCTCCTTGAGTTTGTTGCCATGGAGACAGATACCCGCCCGGGCTTGGATTACCAGGTACAGTGTGTATTGTGTGTAGGCTACTGTGCGTCTCAGCATCCGTAACTTCCTGTTATTTCTCTCACTCTTTGTACTCTCCTTTCTTTGTCAGCCTGAAGATCAGAGACACAACGGGGAGACAAGCCTTACAACAGCACCGCTTCGAAGACTTCGACAAGCCGTTAAAGATGGAGGAGTTTGTGTCGAAAAAACGGCTGTAGAATAGCAACATGTCGTGTAAACGTCTGACATGGTCCATGTTGATGTGTGTGTGCTTTTCAGCTGCAGCTGTGCCACCAAAAGCGACGCACGGAGCGAGACTGCTGAGGTTCAACCAAGCCGTCTAATCGCATACGGTCCCGTCCCACATGACACCTGCGGTACAGTGACCAGTTACAGTCCAGTGGATCTATACCTGGTTTTAGACGTATATGGGACGTGGATATACACAAAAAGAAAGATGGCCTCCTTTGAGATAGAAATGGGTATTTATATACCAGAACTGTGGCACATATGCATTACACCAACGCACACGCACAATGAATCATCGGAGCTGAGATACACGTATTGACAAAGAGGAGGATAATATCCAATCTTTTTTTTTCAGGATATGTCGCAGTGAGTCACGGCTGTGCCTAATGACACCGTCACCATTTGGCGTTGTTGGAGGATGTTACCGAGTATTTTGTCTGTATGGTGATAACTATTCTGATATTCTGATTCAGGATGAAGATTAATATTTCACGCCATGTTGAACAGCTTTAAAATGACTGAGATTGTTATTACAAAATAATTAACTTCATGGAGGGTTTAAAAACATTTTATAGGTTTACTTTTGTGTCCATAAGCTCACATTTATCCATTCATTAGTACATGAACTGGAAAGATAAGGTACTCAGCAATCAGCAGCATGAATACTGTAGTATTTACATGCAGAATTTAAAAGGGACAAACAGTATTCAGCAAAAATAAATGTTTATTTGAGGCTATATATTACTAATTTGTTCTATACTGATAATACTTAATGAGTACATATTAGATCTGTTTTTTTCTCCAGTTAATTGAACAATCCATTGGTCTATGAAATATTACAACTGTAAAAAGAAAAGCTCTTGGTCAGTTTAATAAGACAAATAAATGAAACAAATTCTAATTATTGAGAAACTAAAACTAGAGAATGCTTGACATCCCTCTTTGAGAAATTACGATTAATCGAATATTAAAATAACTGCAATCAAAAAACCTGGCATTCAGCTTATAAACTGACTAACTAATGACATCAACTAGTACACATTAGCACAAAAATGTACCTCATTCAATATTACTTCCTCTTCTGAGCAGGAAACACTTAATTCAAAAGGAAATGCAGATATTTAGTAATAAGCAAGTCAGTGGTACATGGAAGAGCACCAGCAGCACTTCTGAGGATCAATACCGATGAATGAACAGTATACAAAAGCTCTAAATCCGGATGAACATCATTTTTGTGTATGAGTCTGCGTGTCCCCCACGTCTAAGATGCAGAGATAGAGAGAGTCGAGGGTGTCAGTCAGAGGAAGTCAGTCATTTCTAAAGCTTAATGGATGAAAAACAACTCCGTCAAGCGGTGCCTGCAGGGACATGCGTGTCGCTCGGCGGAGGAAGAGCAACGGAATGAATAAAAATGAGCTGTTGGTGGCTGTTTGGAGTAAGTGGAACAGCGCGGCTAGGCAGGCTGCGGCCCATGGCTGCTGTCAACACATGTTCATCCCCCAGACATTTGTAAAGTGGAGAGCAAAGACGGAGCCAGTGTTGTGCTCTCATGGCTGCCTTTTTAGTGCAGTGATGAGGAATGTCTGCCAGGACCAACGTGCGTACAGAGACAGTGAAGGACTCCATAGCGCGTCACAGCTAATAACCACGGGACTGAACATCGATCCTTTAGTCGCAGTGGGTTCCTACACGTTAGGTAAATGTGAACCAAGCCACTGCTCTCCCCGAACGCCCAAGAAACCAATAATTTAGATCCTCCCGGCGAAGCCGATGACCAATTTCTTTTTTGACCGTATTATCTGTCCTTTGTTCCACACCCATCATCCATCTTTTGGCTCTCTCCACCCATCGTTCTCTCTCTCTCTCTCTTGGTCATCGCATTCTTTATTCTCCCTGCAGGGGAAGGACACGCCAAGGTGAACTGCGCAGGAGCAGAGGAAGTGTACAGTGAAGCTGACAGAGATGAGGAGAAATGCGCAGTTGGCTAAAGGAAAACAACAGCAGCAGCAGAGATGATGCGTAACCTGGGACGTCACAGGCTGCTACGTCATATGCAAAGCCCCCGGAGTAGTGAAGGCCGCAATGCACGGGGCCGAGAGTACGAGTGAATGCACATGCAGCTGGTTTGTGATGCCTCCAGACGGAGGCAGTACAGGGATAAGGTCTCACTGCAGGGCGAGGGCTATTCTCAATACGTTGCAGCAATTGTATTCTCATACGATGTAATTCATAGAGTCCCTTATGCTTTCAGACATAATCATTTCTGCCTTCATTTATTTATTTATCTTCAGAAAAAGGTATCAAGGGCCTCTTATTCCTCTTTGAAAGGCCAGAATAAATGAACATGCAAATATTGTTCATTTCAAAGACACAAAATGTCTCCTACTTCCCTGGAGAGTCCATTCTTATTTTATGCGCACTGGACAAGCGACTGGAGGGGAACTTTGACACTAATGTGAAGGAAGCCAAAGAGACACATACAAAGTCCTCACTTGTTAGAATACGTATATACACACACCATGTATATATACCGGTGTGTAGATAAAAAAATAAAATGTAATCAAATATTATCATAAACATTAGGGGGAGTACATTTTGCCACGATGACAAACACAAGTAAAAAACTAAAGCATTGCTGTCGCGGCCAAAAAAATAAGGACATCGAAATGTAGCACTTAGAACAAGACGACGGCCTGCGGCAGCTCTGGGAAGCTTGTGGTTTATTTCATGTCCCTTGAGATGATGGAGAAGAAGTTTCGAGCGACACAGTACTTGATAAGAATACAAAGTTTATTCTACAAGGTACATGCCAAAGACAGACGTCTAGAACGACTGGAAACTTTCAGGGTCCGGATGAGAAAGTTCAACGTTTGTATATGTTGATACAGCTTATATAGGCGAAGAGAAGAGGAGGCGTTCATGTTCGAACCCTGGGAGCCTCCTCCTAACGTAAACCATCTGGTCCAACTCTAAACAAGGGTATTCTATACCATGGACCCTTGCGAGCCTCTGGGCCCATATCTTTAATATGGCTGTATCTTTAAGAGCTGTAATGCAAAATACACTACAAGCTTTACACGGGCACAACGCAAATGCAACGTTAACATGCTGATAATATGCTGAGCAGGCATAATGATAACCATGTTCACCATCTCAGGTTTGTGGGTTAGCATGTTAGCGTTTTTTAATTAGCACTAAAACAAAAGGCTGATTGGGGAAATGTCATTACAGGTATTTCTTCATGAACCAAAGTTATCGTCTGGAATAATCAATGTTTGCACAATATATTGACAGAGATTCATTCTGGACCGACCATCATAAATATTAATTCGGAAAGACATAACAATAGTAACAAGATCCAAACTAGAACACAAACTACACACAGAAAACCTCCAGGTTTAGTTCACCTATGAATTGAATCGCTCTCCTCATTCCATTTTCTCATAACTGGCATCCAAGGAAACCAAATTGGACCAGATTAAATGTGGAGAGGAAAATAGCCCAGAGATTTTGCCCAAGGGCTGCAGGGCATCCTCCTCTGGCTGTTGCATCATCACATGGGTCAGACAGCAGAGTGTCCTGCTGCGCTCTCACAGTGGATCTTCTGTACACATTACATCTATTGCATCTGTCCATCCTAGGAGAGGGATCCTCCTCTGTTGCTCTCCTCCAGGTTTCTTCCCTTTTTTTTCCCTGAAGGGAGTTTTTATTTTTTTTTTCCCCGATGTGAGAGTTTTGGGGCAGGATGTCTGTGTGTACAGATTGTAAAGCACTCCGAGAAAAAAATTTTGTTTATATGAGCTTACTGAAAAATAAACTGAATTGAATTGAATTGAATTGAATTGAATCTTTAAAAGCTGCATCAGCATGTAGAGGCTCAGATGACAAAACAAGGTGCGAGGAAACCGGCTTGATGTAACAGGTCAACTTCAAGTGTACTTCCTGCTGAGAGATTCTCTACTCACACGTCATGACTGATCTACATGACATTTATCAATTGACAGGACACGTTGTCTTATTCTCTTCTCCCTTCATTCGTTTACTGGTTTCATTTTTTGTTAAATGGATTTTTAACTGCAATTGTGTTACTTTTTCTCAGCATTATTTAATACAGATGGAGGAGTCAGATGTGTCTTTCCATGCAGCACATTTCCCGTGTAGGGCAACAAAGACTGAACTAAACAATGACATGGTGTCGTTCACAGTATTACGATGATGACACCACATCATTTTAAGCCTAAGGGCAGAGGTCAAAGGTGGGACAAGAACATTACACATGTTTACCAAATGTTTGTAAAACTAAATACTATTAGAAACAATTGAGCTTTTGCAGTCTCATGAGTTCAGATTAAAATCCAATTTACAGTTTAACGATATATTTGAACAGGAAGAGTGAGATGATAAAACAATATGTCAACATTTTGAGAAACTCACTTATTCACTTTGTTGACAAGAGGCAGATGAGAGGCTTGATATGAATCTAGAGTGGTATTCAATCTTCTCATAGCTCTCGGCGAGGAAGCGAATAAATGCAAAAATAACTTGAAGAGTGTGTTGCTCCAGACTTTTAGGGTTTCAGCCAACACTGACAGATGTTGTAATTAATCCTTCTGTCCCCAAAATAACAAACCATTACCGGTTACTGGATCCCACTTTATGAAATCAGTAGGCCAACAGTCTTTTCTTCTCCATAAACCGAACTGCTCACACAGATTATTGGAGACACAACAGGAGAGTATAAACAGCAGGGTTTTACACCCGTGTAGGACTCCTTGAGCTAATGCTATTACATGTCTGAGGAGGAAACCGACGCACTCTGACACTTAAAGCGTCTGCTGCTGCTCTTAAACAGAAGTCCAGGATTAGATTACACGTCCAACCACAGAACACAGTGTGATCAATACTATAACATCATATCTACACACACGCACACGCACACACACACACACACACACACACACACACACACACACACACACACACACACACACACACACACACACACACACACACACACACACACACACACACACACTTGAGGTTATACGGTTGGCTTATTTGTTCTTGTATGTATTCATGATTTTTTTTAAAATATTACATACATTCTGTTTTTTAAAAACTAATGTGGATTAGTGGATCCATTTTACAACAAATGTAATCTAAGTGGAGCATGTGTTTACATATTTGAATCCATTACTTAAATGAACCATTAACTCTCAAAAGCAGTTGTGCTTGTTTGTGGGCTGAACCTGCATACATTGTTCTTCTCTCTTTCTCTCTCACCACTCTTTCAATTAGCTTTTTCAGAATCAGAATCAGAATCAGAATCAGAAACAGTTTTATTGCCAGGAATGTTTACACAAACGAGGAATTTGGCGGAAGGTGCAACATTTGGACATGACAAACAAACAACAATCAACACGACAGAAAGACAACAAATAATGTGAAAGTGTTTGGGTGTGTGCTTCAAGTGGTGTGTTTTAGTTAAAAGTGTATGTTACACGTGGCGTGTGTTTAAGTGTTTAATTAAAGTGCATGTAAATAAAGTGGCATGTGTGTGGAGGAGGCCTCAAGTTAAAGTGCATGTTAAAGTGACGTGTGTGGAGGAGGCCTCCAGGAGGGAAGAAGAAGGAGGAGGAGGAGTGGGAGGAAGAGGGAGGAGGAGGAAGAGGAAGGAGCGGGAAGAAGGAGGAGAGAGGAAGGTGGAAGAAGAGGTGGTAGTCCTGGGGGTGACAGTCAGTCAGTCCCGGGCTCCATTGATGAGCCCGACTGCCGACGGGAAAAAACTTTTGGTGTGGCGGGAGGTCTTTGTCCTGATGGACCGCAGCCTCCTCCCCGAGGGGAGGGACTCGAACAGGGAGTGTCCAGGGTGGGAGGGGTCAGCGACAATCTTTCTGGCCCGCTTCAGTGACCTGGAAGTGAACAGGACCTGGAGGAAGGCAGATTGCAGCCGATAACCCTCTCGGCCGAGCGGATGATGCTCTGCAGCCTGCACTTGTCTTTGGCTGTGGCTGCAGGGTGCCAGACGGTGATGGAGGAGCAGATGATGGACTCAACGATGGCCGTGTAGAATTGTACCATCATTCTCCCTGGCAGGTTGAATTTCCTCAGCTGCCTCAGGAAGAACATCCTCTGCTGGGCCTTCTTGGTGATGGAGCCGATGTTCAGCTCCCACTTGAGGTCCTGGGTGATGATGGAGCCCAGGAAGCGGAAGGACTCCACAGCGTCGACGGGGGAGTCACACAGGATGAGAGGGGCGGGTGGGGCTGCATTCCTCCTGAAATCCACAACCATCTCCACTGTCTTTAGAGCGTTGAGCTCCAGGTTGTTCTGGCTGCACCAGGTCACCAGGTGGTCAGTCTCCCACCTGTAGGCGGTCTCGTCCCCACCAAACATTATACATTGGTCTTATTTGCTTTACTTGATAAAAATAAAGAATATATTTCCAAATATGCAATTGCTGTGTTTTGGAGGAACACAAACAAACACTGAAATCATTTGTCATTTCTGTGTCTCGGTTATTAAAGGTGCCATCGAGCTCTAAGTTGGTGGAAAACATACATGTAATTACAGGAAAAGCCGAGGACTTCAAAACTACACTGACTGCCTCGTGTTTGTCCGGTACGTATCCGCCAACCAGTGACATTGTCATGTCATTCCAGAAACATATAATACATGTCGTGAAGACTTTGGAGGAATACACATGATTTGAAGGAAGTTTCTGGCGTGGTGGCGGCCTCAAGAATTGGAGGTCAGCAGTCTTAAAAAGCTACAGGCGTTCAGGTTGGAATTGGACAGTGTGGAGGCCGTGGTGGAGAGGACGGCGAGGGACGGAATCAAAGCCGCCTTGGATAACCCTTCTCCCCCGATTCAAGCCCTTCTTAGAGGTGACACATTTAAATATTGTTTGATACATTTAAATAAATCAATTACAAAACGAAGATATTTATATTGAATGGGTGTAACACAAAATGTATGAATACTTTCATTTATTAGATTTATTTAGGTTACACTCACAAAAACGATTCAAGCCCTTCTTCGAGGTGACACATTTAAATATTGTTTGATACATTTAAATAAATCAATTACAAAAATAGATGTTTATAGTTAATGGGTGTAACACAAAATGTATGAATACTTTCATTTATTAGATCTATTTAGGTTAGATGGTGTGCATATCAACTCAAAATAAATGTGTTTCATTGAGGACTACCCTTTGTGCATGCGCTTTCTGAAAATCAGTTGTTTACATGAGGTGAACACACTTTCAGGGCTGTACGGTGGTGTAGTGGCTAGCACTGTCGCCTCAAAGCCAGAGGGCTGTGGGTTCAATTCCCAGTCGGGGCGTTCCATCTGTGGAGTTTGCATATTTTGTTAGTTAGTTTATATTTTGAGTTGGACAAACATAAATTAATTTAATTTAATGAATATCGTTATTTTATTTTAGATGTATTTGATACAAATGAGTTGGACTAACTTAATTACATTTTATTGCACTGATGTGCTAAATTTGAGTTGGAGTTGCATATAATTATTGGATGGAAAACCTGCCAACAATTTAATTGAGTTCATCCAATGAGTCATTTCTTTGAGTGTGCTTTAAATACGCCCAGGGTGGAAGAGGGAGATTAAAAATGACAAGAGTGATTCGTGAGGCTATTCGGAGGACATCCTCTGCTGCTGGACAATACTCGTTCTCTATCTACCTGCTTTTTACTCCTGTGGAACTTTTTTTCCCCTTTCTCTCATTTACAGTTTCAAATTGTATATTTTTCACCTATTTCTCACCTTCAAACTCTCCATTTTCACATTTTCATTTTCACTGAGAATTAAAAAGGATGATGAATAAGAACAAATGTAAAGAAACGGGACTGCTTGGGTCAGTTGGCATTATAACAAAAAAACTGTCAAATCTTTTAAAGTAAAAAAACAATCATCACACCCAGAAGATCTTTGTCATGGCTCTTCTTTCCCAGATTGCCTCTCTTGTTTTCCCCCCTTTGGTTGCACACTCCCCTTTTTTCTCTTCTCACCTCCAAAACAGCTTCAAGTCCTCGCTGTTCTCATTGTCACGCAACACTGCACCGAGCATATTCACTGCTGGACTGTGACTCGACAATATGTCGGACTATACCTTCCTCTTAACTGGAATCTACACTGCCATCGTGAAACCTAAACATACTATCGCACCAGAGGGACCACACTGTGTATGCATATTCATACTTGATTTAGAATCAACCGTATGTATGTACAGACTGTCCTAAGAATACACCTTTGCTCTTGTGGAATCATGGAAAAGTCATTTGTTAATGTGGGGGTGGCTGGTTCCTGCTCCAACTGCAGCTGTTTCAGGGTGATAGTAATCCCACAGAGCACCGAGGCCTGGGGCGGCATAATAGGGGACACAATTCAACGCTGCGCCTGGTTGTACAAATCAGAGGAACAAGCGGTGACAGTTTTACTGCACACAAAAGTGGAACCCTAAATTGGTTGCTCAGATACGACAAGTCAATACCCACAGAACAGATGGGCTTAGAGTACCAACCGACTGGACACAGACAGGACAGGGTGCCAGTTTCCTCTGTGCAGACTCATTCAATTCAATTCAGTTTATTTGTATAGCCCAATTTCACAAATTACAAATTTGTCTCGGAGTGCTTTACAATCTGTACACATAGACATCCCTGCCCCAAAACCTCACATCGGACCAGGAAAAACTCCCAAATAACCCTTCAGGGGAAAAAAAGGGAAGAAACCTTCAGGAGAGCAACAGAGGAGGATCCCTCTCCAGGATGGACAGATGCAATAGATGTAATGTGTACAGAAGGACAGATTTAGAGTTTAAATACATTCAATGAATGTGACAGAGTGTATGATTCAAGATTCAAGATTCAAGATGTTTTATTTGTCACATACACACACAGGGTGTGCAGTGAAATTAAAGTGGCACTAGGAAATGAAATGCAAGGCAACAAGCACACACAACAAAACAAAAAAAACAACACAATATTTACAGTTGTGTGTGTGTGTGTGTGTGTGTGTGTGTGTGTGTGTGGTGGGTGTGTGGGGGAGGTCGGGGTCCTCAAGGTGGTGGCCTTGATGGCCTGAAGGGCTGGTCTCAACTCTCTGTCTCTTCTTCTCTTCGAGTCGGCGCCTCGACGGCGCCTGCCTGACAGTCTGTTGTTGAGAGAAGCAGCTTCTTGTTGAGGTGGTGATCCTGTGTTCACCCTGCGCACCTGGTTCTGCACCTCTGGTCCTGTTGGGTCCTAGTTCCAAAAGTGCGCCCAACTCAATAGCAGCTCTCTGCAGCCCAGCCGTCCTGTTACCTGAGTTGCCAAACCAGGCTGTGAGGCTCCTGTCAGGATTTCGCCTCAGGACTGAGCCTCTACAAGGGAAACTCTAACCTCTTTAAATTTCCTCAGCTGCCTCTGGGAATTTCCTCAGCTGCCTGCCTGCCTGAGGCCTTGCCCTTTCTCACTTGCCTGTCTCACCCAGATGATCGTGATGTGAACTCCCAGATGACTCTCCACACCTCACCCTCCGAGTCCTCATAGTGTGCCATGACCCTCTAGTCCAGTATCAGTCCCGTCCTCTGGTGTTGTGCTTAGTTTTGCCACAATCAGCTCCTTAGTTGAGTGTGAGATCAGAGTGACAGATCCTCCGCACCAGCTGACAGATCAGCACGCAGTTGTCAGAGATCCAGGCCCACCACCACTGTGTTCATGCCAAACTTGATGATCATGTTGGCACACAGTCATGTGTGTAGTGGTGTGTGAGGGAGTACAGAGGGGAAACCTGGGGGGGACCTGGTGTAGGGAGGGATTTGGAGGGGGTGATGTTGAGGCACCTGTGGCTCCACCCTGACCCTGGAGGGCCTGGCGGGACTGGACAATGGTGGTCAGGATCCCAGCTTGCCCAGTCCCAGCTCAACAAGCTTGTCGCCAGTCTGGAGCATGGTGTTGAAAGCTGAAGCGGCCAGTATGAATCACAGTCTCTCAGTCCAGACCCCTCAGCTGCTGTAGAGAGAGAGAGTGTGTAGTACCAGGAGACAGCATCATCATGTGGATCTGTTGGCTGCGAGCAGCATCCATCTGGAAGCATGGAGGGAGGGGAGGAGGAAGGCGCAGTAGCAGTCCGAAGAGGAAGATTTCAGTCCTAGTCATGAGGGCCAAGCACGTCATTCGTCGGCATTCATGGACAGTGAGATCATTCATACATGCTGGAGAAGCATTCTTGGGCACAGGGACAATATTGGATCTCTTGAAGCAGGGAGGAGGACAAGGTATTGTGGTGAGCAGGTTGAATAGCTGGTTGAACACTGGAGCCTGTAGTTTCAGTGGGTCTTCAGTACTGGCCCAGATACCTCATGGTGTTGCTCCTCACTTCCTGTGGTCACTCAACTCACAGAGGTGTGTACATGTGCTCACAGAGAGTGTGTTCGCTAACGGGTAGTTGTTGTTACTCGGCTCAGCTAGCTGTTGTTTGAGCTATCAGTGTTGCTGCTAGCGCTTAGTCATCGTCGCGCTGCACGGGTAGTTTGTGATAGTCCGGTTCCCCTGTCGTCAGCTGGCACGTGGGTCTGCCATGCCACTGCAGGTTGTGGATCGCTCTGTCCCCTGCCCCCTCATTCCTGCCTGTCTGCTCCATCCACCTTCACCTCCTCCCTCTTGGTCTCCTTGCCTTGTCGGCTCACTGCCCAAGACGGGACCATAGACCGCTTATAGGCACACATCACGGCGTTGGAGAGGGAACCGCGCCCCAATGCCACGGCTTTCAACTGGGATCTATCCGATGGATCGTTTTTGCTACGAGAAGATCAATGTTACCCGAAACTGGCTGCCGTCCTGGATGCTGATTGGATCTGTCGTCATTACTGATGCGACCAGCCTGTGTCACAGCCTCTGATTGGTGCATGGTCCATGAATGTCTCGCACACAGCGACCTGTAGCTCAGCCTCTGATTTACCGCTCGCCTCAGAACGAATTCGGCACGTCTGATTTCCTAACATGGTGTTTATACCTTTCTTGAATGAGAGACAGCTGCGAGCAGTTTCCAAACGGGTAGTACTGGTAGCACACTCTTTCCTTCCTCGCAAAAGTTCGGCATGACTTTTAGTAGCTTTCGTCCCAGTCTCACAGCCACCTTGGTCCACAGCATACCGGCTTGATACTTTTGTTTTGTTGCAGTAATAAGGTCACCAGTACCCCCAGTGGCACGCCGGGACTGGGATACTTGTTCTGATGCCGACGCCAAATGTAGACAGGAGCTGAACTCGGCGTCGTCGTGTGATGTTCGGGAAGAGGATGAGTGTGAGATTCTCCAGTTCAGCGAGCGGAACGAGGAATGATGTGTTGGGGGAAACCCGTGTGTTTTGTTTGTCGCAGCCTGACTCTTCCATAGATCTGCCAGAAAGAGACTTGAATGACTCATGTGGCTGGTGAGTCATCAAAACCGGGTATCATGATCCGATCCCTGACAAAAGATGCCAAGGAAATCAGACAAAGATGTTTCAATCCCTCGCGCAGTTGGAATCTGATCGGTTTTCTCTAATTATCAAGAAGAATTCAGACATAAGTCGGAAGGTGGCTTGGACCCTCTGCAATCCATCGACGGCCCCAACTCTCACAGTTCGCTCCTCGCCCGCCTTCAACGCACCAATTGCGATGGCGTCCCTCACCCTGTTCACTCGCTCTGCTGTGGTTCGTTCGACAAAAACCCTGCCGCCACGCTGGATCGATGTAAGAAAGTGTAAAAAAAAGTTTTTTGAAGTAGCGTGTTTGATCTGTGTGCTGCGGTCGAAAACCACAACAAAAAACCAAAGAAAAGCAAAAAAAAAAAATAAAAAATAAAAAAACGATGCCGCTAGTGCTGATCTAGTTCATAGTAGGCATATTCCACGATGGAGACCTCCACGATCCATCAGGCAGATGGCGGTGGGGAGGAGGAGTGGGCGGAGTCTCAGCAGTGGGCGGAGTCTCAACAGGACAGTGGCGTAGTCAGGAGCAGGAATTCCACGACCCAGACCTCGATGATCCATCAGGCAGATAGGATCTATGCCGTCTCATAGGGTCCGATGACCCCATGAGACGTGAAGTCAAAAAGACTCATGCCAGCGTCAGTCCACTGGCTCTCCATGTTGCTTCACTAACCTCACTATCCCTTCAGAGTGTGCGGCCTGTGGCGATTCTAATCTGATTTGTAAATCTTTGCATGGCTCTTATGTAACAGCAGCATGGATGAGTCTGTAGCTGGGGAGATGTGTGCACACTCAAATCCATCCATGAACTGCACGGTGAACGGGGGAAGAAAGGGGAAGGGAAACCAGCTGGCATGTGTGTGCATGTGTGTGTGTGTGTGTGTCTGTGTGTGTGTGTGTGAGCGAGGAAAGCGTGCCAGAGACTGTGAGCATTGGGATACATAAGACAAAGCTGGAGGCTGCGTAATGACACACACGACACCAATGATGGCTGCGATGTGTCGAGCTGTTGGATTGATTGTGCGATGCATCTGAATCATTCTTGTCGAGACAGTAATTATTTGTATGTTTTCAGGGGTTTTTTCATTTATTTTTAGTATTTTTCCTCTTGTTTTTACAATTCATGCCAAGACAGCAATGCAGATCGGTGGATGCATTATTTTTGTGAAATGATTAGGGTTAAACAGGAGAGTACAATTTAATAGAACTGTGAGTACATGAAATAATCCTTCATCCACTGTGCTTATCTTTGCAGCTGTGCTAACATTGTTTCTATAAAATCTTTTGCTTTGCTCGTGCTTCGTATTTTTCTGCACAATCACAGTCAGTCACTCTGCCAGACCACCTGCAGTTGTGACCATGAGAAGGTGTGAAATACTTCATGTGTTCACCTCTTTCTTTTAATTCCCTCTCAGAATCATTTTCAAAACCATCACTACCTTTCTTGCTCATTTTGTTCATACTGCGTCCTTTCCTCTGTAGACACTCATACTGAATAATTAAAGCCTGATAATCCCACTGAATGCCATTTTGCACCATGCCATTCATTCAGTCTGGCACTGTGTTCATGTCAGCTGATTTCTTGTTGGGAGGATGGTTATTTTGTTGTATTTTGTCGTAAACAGAGTCATGAATCAGTCCCACACTATCATTTTTATATTCCTGCAAATCATTTTACCCAAAGTTGTACAGTGTCAATCTTGTCTATGCTTATCAGTATACTTCATAGGTGTAGCTAGGTAGCTAACGCACAGGAAGCACACTCCCGTTCTTAAATCTGGCCTTCTAAGCTCTGACTGTTTTTCAACTGCCTAAACAGGCGTCAACAGGCACCTCACAAGATATACATTTGAATCTCTGATAAAAATCTAACATATGGTTCTTCATAGACTCAGAAATCTGAGACAAGGACAAAACAATAAGCGCAATTTAAGCCAACAAAAATACAACAGAAAGTAACATTATTCAGTTACAAATGGGTGAATACTGGTTGTACTGGGTCTCCTGGGCAGCACCAGGTATGAAATAATTCATTAATACAGAGTGAATGGTAATCTTTAATCTTAAAATAAAAAAGCAGCGTGAGAGGCTTTTCACTGAAGACAGCCAAGAGACCTGACATCAAAATGAAAACATTATAAAACTAGAATGGGCACTCGGTAGAGCGCATACCTTCGCATATCACAAGATTGGGCATTGAATTATGAACATTTTGGCATTAGTTGCATGCCAATTGGATAGAAATTGACCGTGCTATGGTAAAAAGAAGATTTTGACCTTTTCATGACCTTGACCTTTGACTCGATCGATCCCAAAAATCGAATCAAATGGTCCCCGGATAATAACCAATCATCCCACTGAATTTCATGCGATTCGGTTTAATACTGTTTGTGTTATGCGAATAACACGCATACAAATAAATAAATACACGGCGATCAAAACATAACCTTCCGCATTTTCAATGCGAAGGTAATAAGGACTGTTTGAACAAACTATCAGCTATTAGCATACACATACAAAAAAGTAAATATCTCTCAATTCCATTCATCACTAGCAGACAGAGAGAGGAGCATGACCCTGAAACAATGATTAATACATGATTCTTAATCCTCCCATCGAGTGACTCATCATCACTCAAACCCACTCCTGGGCTAGAAGACTGCAGGAGCACAGACATAAACAACACACTCCTCCTCTCCTTCTCTTCACTCGATGGCCACTCTGCAATTTCCATTTCAAAGTGTCTCTCCGATAACATAACGACAGAGCTCTGAGGCAGGCACGTGCACAGACATTTCGGGGGGCAGGTGCTCAAACCAAAAAAAGGGCACCCAATGCCCAAAAAAAATTCTGACCGAGTTGAAGCGTCAGCATCAATACACTGATGATGCTCTCCTCGACCTGCGTTTCCTCTGGGCAGCATCAGACCACTAGCTTACATTTTCTTTATGAATAAAGATGAATTATTATATAGCAACAACAGTACAAGCGTTCTGATTGGCTAATGGGTCTTCATGCCAGCCACGTATTGCCCTCCTCGCTGGTCTGATACGGATCCGTATTGCCCTCTTAAGTCATTTTCAAAATGAGCGATATTGATAGACATCAACAGCCAAGAGCAGTGGTCCTCAAACTAAGGCCCGTGGGCCGGATACGGCCCGCCTCCACATTTGGCCCAGCCCTCTGAACAATACCAGAGAGGCCTTATGATTTTTTTTTCAGTCTGGCCACGCAAATCCTAGACTAGCCCCTGTTAAATAGAACGGAATAAGAACTCTCTCTCTCTCTCTCTTCTCTCTCTCTCTCTCTCTCTCTCTCTCTCTTTCTCTCTCTCTCTTCTCTCTCTCCTCTCTCTATTCTCTAAACATAACTAACGTCAGTAAACAGCTGGACGAGGCTTTGAAATCACGGATTTCGTGAGTTTTTGTTTATTAATTTTTTTAGGAAACGTCGGACCAGTTGTGACGTCATGTTTTCAGCAGCGCTAATGTTGTGGTTGATTTATCACAAAACAGCGTCAGGGGACAAACACCGTCATGACCTGTGTGTCTGGTGCTGCGGGTCAGAGAAGGAGGTGCATCCGTTTCGTGGCGCGAGGAGCACTGCGCGGAGGAGGAAGTGGAGGAGGAGGAGGGCGGTGGGGGGAGGAGGAGGAGGAGGAGGAGGAGGGGGGGGGGGCTCGTGAGCGCCGCGGAGCGGGTCGGGGCGAAATTCTCACAATAACTCAAATAAATGCCCCGTCGGATATTAAAACACATTTGGGGGGAGTTTATGACAGAGAGAGTAACTTTTATTCTTAAATACGGATGAATTAAAAAAATGTGTCTCCAGGAAAAAGGGGCACTTTTCTCATCCAGGGCAAAGGGGCTGGTGCTTGAGCACCACTAGGGCTCTATCTGTGCACATGCCTGCTCTGAGGCCTGTAGAGGACCCAGCACTTAACTGAAAAGGGAAACATGTTAAATTCATATAGAGCAATCCATAGTAATATCATAGGAATGTTTACCCATCAGTGTCACATGCTGGATCTGCGTGAGGGTAATGACGGGGTTGTCTAGGATCATGACACTGGAAATCTGTATTGATGATAGTTATTAAAGCTCAGGCCTCTCTCTCTGTCTCTCTCTCTGTCTCTGTCTCTGTGTCTCTCTCTCTGTCTCTCTCTCTGTGTATGTATCTATAATCCACAGATGTGTCATAACCACATCATTTATATTGAAGATTATGGTGTTGCCGGCTGTTGGGTTGAAGTTCAGTCAGTTTATTAGTCATAAAACATTGAAGCAGCTCAAGCTTTTATCAGTGGCATTTTGTTGATTATATATTAAGGTGCACCTCATTATGTCTTGTCGATTTTGAAGGATATTCAATCCGATCAATATTTTCACAGATGAGTTACTGCTATTAGAGAGCGGCTGAACTGCATTTACATGAAACGTATTGATCTTCATCACAAGTGACCCAGTGGGATTCGGCTCGCTCCACATTAAGGCTTTCAGAAAAGAAAAAAAAATGTCAGTGGAACCAGCCGCCATTTTATAAATCTGCTGCTTCCTCGACTTGTTGTGGGAAGTCACGGTGTGAAGGAGGTCCAGGAAAGATGCAACCATGAGTCTCCGAACAGGAAGACTCTTGCTCCTCCACCGACTGCTTCGTCTCATCCACGCCCACATTCACACTGAACAAGGCTCCATTTGAGCCGATAGCAACACATTAATAAACGTCTCACTTAACACAAACGCGTAGCTTCACTCCATCAGTCTGAGTCAAAAGCAATCCTCCAACAGAGACCAACAAAATGATGGTCTCATAACTATGTTTCGAGGAAAACGCTTTTCTTTTTTGTGTCTTTTTCTTTGGAATGAACACTCATTGTTTTAAAACCGTTTCAAACATATAGATTTTTTTACCCATCCACCAACACGACCTTCTGTCTCTGACTTATTTTTTTGTGATACATCAAGAGCATAAGCTTTGCTTGATATGCAAACCACAATGCAGTTTTGTTGAATGCCAAACTTAAGATAACATGAGCGCCATTTTAATATCGCTAATCAAAGAGCCAACACAGCAGTGAGTCACTTGATACAATAATCTTGACTCTTTCTGGAGGTTCCAACCACGTCTCTGGAAACAACTACTTAAATCATATCCATAAGTGTAATAAAATAAAGAAAGAAAAGTTTAATGTGTGAAACAAAGAGAAGACAGAAAATGTGTGGAAAGCAAAAATATAAAAAAGAAAGTGGAATACTAATTTGAATAACTGATAGATCCAAATTGTGTCAATTAGTTGAGCAACCAGAAAAAGTGATAGAAATGTCGTACTTTATCTGCATCAAATGTTTGTTTTTTGTGTATCTGTACATTTTGTATTGCATATTAGCTCAGTTTAACCCTTGTGTTGCCTTCGGGTCATTTTGACCCGAATCAATATTACACCCTCCCCCCGCCTATGGGTCATTTTGACCCGATTCAATGTTTCACCCTCCTGTTACCTTTATATTTACTAACAAATGTTACCCTTTGGGTTCAATTTGACGCCAGCAATTAAAACCTCCAGAAAATTATTAGAATTAATATTGTTTTCCAAGTTTAAGTGTGAGGCACTTTATGTTTGTTTGTTGACTACCGAAAGAACACCGACATTAAACATTGAATGGGGTCAAATTAATCCGAAGGCGGGGGGAGGGTGTAATATTGATTCGGGTCAAAATGACCCGAAGGCAACACAAGGGTTAAAAAGGTATGAAATAAAATATAATGTAATTGCAATTTAAAAGCAAATATGAACAAATATTTTTTTTGTATAATGTACTTTAATTATATTCATGTGTAAGGCTACATACTGTATATGTAAAATAAAGCAAACAGCAAGGCCAGTTCATAATGATATAAAAATCATAAATATTAAAACATTTATAAAGGAGAGAGGATAAGTACGAGATATGGAACGAGGAAGAGCCGCAGAACAAATAAGATAAAGAAGATTCAGAGTCAGACTGTTTATTATGCGACAACAGGCCTGCAGAGAATCGGTGTTTGCAGCTTTAGGGGGAAACAGCGTTAACCAGGAGTGGACAGATCGGTCCCTTCGTCTGTGAGAGCGCAGGACGTACCAATGCTCCACGAGACTCCCTGAACTCAACACACCGCTTCACAGGAGCCTTTCCTACAACACCAGACTGGACTGGAGCAAATGTTGCCAAGCCCGAAAGAAGATTCATCATCATTGTTGACGAAGATAAATGTCTTTCACTTCTAACTTCGAGCTACGCCCAATAATGGATGCTGCAAGCAGCCGTGCTTCCACGCAAAAATCAATAAAAAAGGAGGGAAAAAAACCAAACAGATTTGTACCTTTCAAACATCACCGCAGACTTACAATCATGAGGCACCAATTCCTCACAAAATAAACAATAATATTAATACATCCAGAGACTAGCATGACCCATTTAAGGAGAAAATTGAAAAGCCTCAGTAGAACAACATCCTCTTGATTTGATATTGACTATCTGTTATTCAACAGAAGTCTGATTTGATTAGATTTCCACTCCATAAAGAAGATCCCGTCACCAATAATAAAAAGATAGAGAGAATACTGATGTTTACTGCAGAATCTTTAAATTCATATGGAGAGACATGAATTGAGAAAATGCATCTCAACAAAAATATCATCATAAATAATACAATATTAAGAATAAAATGCTTAGTTGACTCATTGATTTATCTAACAACAGAAGTCAAACTACTTTAATTATTGCAATTTTTATAGCTAATATTTTCTCAAATCTGCTGATTTGAAGCTTGTATTCTTTCTTTTTTTCATGACAATAATCTCTTCAGATTTTTGTCAGACAAAACAAACAATTCAAAGATGTCATCTTGAGCTCTCAAAATATCATCATGGGCATACGTCGACATTTTATCAACAAAAAACGTAACATGGGGAAATAATTAGCAAGTTAATCCATGGTTAAAATTATTGTTAGTTGAACAGCCCAAAAAAAGGTTGCCAGTGAAAGCACTCTAAATACATAAATACAGGCCAATAAAATCGTTTAATTCAAAGATAAATTACAGATGATGTCTTAATAGATTGCCCAACGTGTGACCTTGTGTTTAACTACCTATACATTAGCACATTGGTGTTTCTTCTATTTTAGCCTCCTGGCATAACAAATAGAAACTCCTGTCAGTATGACGCGAGACAATTCCACAGCACACCGATTATAGTCTCTAAATGACCACAGAGTTAAATCAACAACTCTCTAACACAAAAGGAGCATTGTAACCTTCATGAACGTAGGATTCGTTGCAGGTCTGTAACTGCATTAGTTTTAGCCGGGCGTAAACTTAATAAGCTGGCAAATGAGTGTCGCTGGTCAGCGGTGCTTCAGAAAATGAAATGTATATAAAGATGCCTGTCTGTTTGTGGCCCCGCTGAGAAAGTAGCTTGAGGATCAATAATTTATGGCCTCAAGCCAAGACCTGTGCGGTTGTTTTTGACATGGCTTCTGTATTTACTGTGTGGAGGCTCGACTGTATTTCATATTGGAAGCTCTGCTGATGAACTCTCCCCGAAGCCGTCAGCGGCGCCTTGCGTTGTGCAAACTGGAGGTCAACAAACAGCGTAAACAACATTGCTCTTATCTCAGCGGCGAGATTATTGATGAGATGTTTTAAAGGGACTATGCTAAAAAGAAGAACACAAAAATGAAGAAAGTCTCAAGCAAACAGTATTTATTAAGGGACACTATCTGCTAACAATCATAAGGGATCCCCTGGAAAAATAATTGACATCATTACAACTGTGTTTTACTATTATAATGTTCTATCTGTTTATGCACCAACCTCCACTTATGGAGAAGTTGCAGTTATATCAATAATACATCTGCTACATTACAGTGTATCATGAAATATTTATTACGTGTTTTTACTTTGGTTTTGAGTTCTAAATAAGTGAACTTGATGTTGAGTCTTCCCGAAATGATATCGAAAATATTCAAATTCTCAAAATAATTTGAGATTATTTTATAGGCAGAAAGACAATCATGATGTATATTCTACGTGTTTTATATTATTTAGATGAGTTTTGTATGGAGGAGAAAACATCAATTAAAAGCTCATCAATTTAAATTCATATTAGGACTCATTTTCTCGGAGGATTGTCATCCGTCTCATGTAATCTGTTCAAACGAATGAAGACACACTGCAAACACCTGCTGACATGGCTGTGCTAACACACACACCTACATGCATGCATACCATCCAATTAAAAATAAATTTTTCATTTGCATTTCATTCAAGGTGTCTAATCCACTGTGGGCGCTGTTTGTCACATTAAGTCGGAACGGCAGAAAAATGACGTTGCCAATGCTAACCCAAGTCTGCAAAATGACGAAGAGGCTTGTTTACACAAAGGCCCGGCGTGATTACATTATTTATGACTCAACAGCACGGTAAACAAAAACGTTAAAGCAATTATACAGAATTGTACGAGTTCAGTGATAATTAACGATCATAAGGCTTGAACTTGAAGCTTACACGCTGTACCTGCCTCTTCACGTGATGAAGCGTGAACATGTGCGAGGGTTTTTCAGTGGAAAGCGACATCGAAGTAAGGCGAAGTCCTGACTTAAAATGTGGAAATAGAAGCAGCAAGGAGGATTCGTGAATCTCTGACCCCGGCACATGGCACATTTGGTGGCCCGGTCCGGCACATACACCACGTTTTAGAGATTACCGCCGCAGCGCTCTGATTCTGACACACACACACACACACACAGGTCCAATATAGGATGCAAAATCACCGTGCTCTGATTAATCTCAGTATAATCCCTGACAAGCCATTCAGTCTCAGCTCTGCCGTTGGTGGGAGGACGCTGTGGGTGTGCACAGAGCTAACATGTCCACGGCTACATCCACTCACATTGTAACACCCTGTTCCGTGTCTCCTATGTTCCGTGTCTCCTATGTCTCCTCTGTGTTTCCTCTGTGTCTTCTCTGTCTTAATTGTTTAATTCCCTGCACCTGCCCTCAGCCACTCTTGTCTCGTTACTGTCTGATGTCGTACACCTGTGTTTCCTCCCCTATATATTGTGTCAGTCTTTCCCTTGTCTGCTGTCGGATTATCGTCTCTAGTTCCGTGTCTTTTTCCCGTCGTCCTGTCTGTCGTATCTGATCCTGCCTGCCTGCCTGCCCTGACCGACGATCCTCTGTCTGCCCCTTTTGGACCTTGTTTTTTAAAAAACTGTTTTGCCTCATTAATGAGTGCTTTTTTGTTATTTATATTGCGTCCAGCCTGTCTCTCTGCGCCTGACCCCGTCACAAAGACCTGACAAACATGGCCGTTTCTTGACACAGGGACGCATACAAGCACAACAAGATACATTCTGTCCCCCCAAAACGTGCTGGACACTCACTTTAGAAAAAACACAAATACAATAAAGCGTGTTCTGTTCCCTCCCACCCTTCATCACTGTCCTCTCATGAGTCAAATTAGGCATTGAGCATGATGCCTGAAAGCAAAGCCTCCTCTTCTTTTTTGTTCTCGAAACCGTCCTCTCTCCATTACTTCCTCCCTTCATCTATTCTCTGCTACACTTCATCCCCTCTTTATATCATGTTTCCTCCCGCTTTCTTTCATTCTGTTCCACTCTTTGCCTGATTGCCAGCAAAGTCCTCTAAATATATGCTGCGTCATTCTATTTTGCATCTTCATATTTTAAGGAACGCTAACAATAGTTTATATAGGTCATAATAATGCTGTTATATTTTGTGCATATGTCGAGGATGTGTGCCCTTCAGGTTGACATTTTTATTTTTAGTGAAATATCCTTGAATTGCCATGAAATGAATGCTTTATCTATGTATTTCGTGAACTTTAGTTATCCTCTGATGGTCTAAATGTCTGTTTATTCCATAAGTGTGTTATTACTCAAATCACAGTAACTGTACTCTGTGCTTACTGATACTTTGCAAGGATTCAAATGCTGACGATGTTCATGCAGAAATTACACATTGCATTCAAAAACAAAATATTATTGCATTCAAAAAAACATATATCTTCATAAAGATATATGTATTTATATATATATATATATATATAGTTTTTTAATGCAAGGTACATGACAGCCTCACAGCTGGAGTGGTCGTACACTCTTGGTATCCACAACCTCGGCAATAATCGACATGGTGAATGTGTTTCGAGGAGAGTGTATGTGAAGACTTCTGGGTTATAGATTTTTCCCATAATTACATGACCTTAATGTCCCTGAAGCAGAAGTGTGGTTGTGTTTATGAGTATGGAAATGATTGAATTTGGATTTATCAATGTGCGAGACATTATCGTGCATGAATCAGGTTTAGTTCCGTTATTTTGTTGTAGTTTTGTTCCTTCTGTTTGTGAATGCTTCGAGTTCTCTTTCTAATCTCATCAAGAGACTCCCTAATTAAATTAGGACTAAATAAATAAAATTAACAAGGAAATTGGTTTCCTTTCTCGTGACACATTAACTGTGGAATAATCTTGTCATGAAAAACCTAATGGTATTATTTTGTTGTATATTATTACTTTACTTGAGGCAACACCTTCAAAACTTTAAGGGGGCATATGCAGAATACTAAAGTACCAAAGCGCATTCCTCCTGTTTGATAAGACAGACCTTTTCCCAGAACAGGTCTTTCCCTTTTCCAGCCATAAACCAACGGCCGTCTCTCCTGCAGTGGTTGATGCCCAGAATATATAATATGCCAGTCCTGAATAAAACATCAACCATGGCCTATCAACTACGGCCTGAATACTGATGTTGGAAATGGGATGAGAAAAAAAGTGCGTGGAAAAGAGCAGAGAGAAACTGCGCAGTGACGAGCAGCAGATCAAACCCAAAACACAAAGGCGACCATCACTGTCAATCTGCACGACACCAATGTTTCACCTCTGAGCATCTTCTGTTTTACAGATTTTAAACTGGCTAAACATTGTTTGTTCGAATTTCTTCTCCATATTCAATGAGTTTACTTTGCCAGTGCTCTTATTGAAAATGTGCCGCAAGCATCTGACCAACAGGACTAGCCAAGAATAGGACGGGGGTCCGACTGGAGAACTTGGAGAACTCCACCGTCCAGTTTTCAAACTCTGGCATGTGCAGTCTTGTCAAAAGCAAGACCGTTGACAGTATATTTAAAGTTTCTTAGATTAATAGACTTACTCTATTGTTTCTGGCCGCACCTCTAGCGTGTCGTATAGCAACAGGTTCAAGAGTCAACGGATACCTTGTAATACTCGCTGAAGGATTTATGAGATATCCGTGTAATTAACACACACATTTGTTAGAGGTGAGGTATTAGGGGTGACATTTTAAATTCACATTTGTCAAAAAAGTGCCACTGCTACTGAGGATTGGTGAAAGACTTCCCTGTTTGAAACCTCCGGATGGGAGCAGCCTTCAGACGCCGTGTTCAAATATCTGATACAAACATATACTGTTTGTTACTGGTCAGAGGAAAATAAATGTATGCCCAAGCAAAGCAGTGGGTCCTGATGGAGAGAAAGGGCTCTGCTGTGGGGAGTGAAAACTTTAAGCTGGAAGTCAAATGTAGCTTAGCGAAAATTCAGACAGGAAGACATTGGGTACAGCTGGTTCATTCACAAGTCTTGCAGCGATTACTCCATTAGCTGATTGGGGGCGGGCCCGATGAATGAACCAACCATTTAGAGCCAGCCCAGTTGGATAAGCCTATCACAGAGTCGTTGGTAACACTTTAAAGTTGTGTTCTCTGCTGCTGTCAGTTGTCGTTTCAGCTCGCGTCAGTTCGAATGGGGAGATTGGTCCTCTGCTGATTGCATCTAGTTATTGGGAGCTGAAACATGTCAGATTCCGATTGTGGTTATCTCGTGGAGAGGTGTGTTCAGTGGCAGCCGGCGGGCTGCCCTGCTCAGGTATACTCACCCAGGGCGGTGTTTCTAGCAGCGAGCCTCCTCTCCTGCTCCACTAGCAAGTATGGCTAGTTAGTTAGCTGCTATCAGCTGCTCCCTCTACGGCGACGGGACCGGAAGAGCGGGGGTATGCCGAGGCTGCAGGCGGGGAGGTAGCACGGCGCTTCTGGTATTTGGTACGCCAGGAATTCGTCTCCTCTACGATTGACAGCGGCGTCATCTCCGCCCTGCAGTCACGGTGTAGCTTCATGCACACCATCGATGCTCTCTTCAGATCCCGGAAACCGCTGTGTCTTTATTACGTTGTTTCGGCGGCGCTAACTGGGCTCCGTGAGGTGAACAGGAACACTAAATAAGTGCACTCTGAGTTCAGACTCGCGCCCGAAGCTCCGGACCGTCTTTTCGATTCAAGCAGTACGAACCAGTCCTTCCAGTCACGGAAGGGGAGCGTGTTTGAACGTGATGCCGCTTGTAAAATGACATAACGGGGCAACAGTTCATACAAACTTTAATGTCGCGGTAGGACGGCGCCAGGCATGCACGCGTCAGGAGAAGTATCGCAGCCGGCGATTACTCTGGTAGTCCCGCTATGGTCGCGGCTTGGTCGGACATCGCATTGTCTAACGTGTATTCTGTGTTGACATAGCCTGATAGTTGTATCAATGGATACGTAGTGTAAATAAAGGTTTCTAATTTAGGTTAACTTAAGGATGCAGTTGCCACTAAATAATACGTAATGTAGTTGACTACCGCGGTAAGTACATTTAGTGGGAGGATGTCAGGGAGAATAAAATATAAATATATTTATATATTGTATACAAATGAAAATAAATATTTTATATTTTAGTTTATATTTATAAAGAAGGTCGAAGTCATTGAGTCTGTAAAGTCAATAGAGCCGATGTAGTCCGGGGCAAGTTTCAGCCTTTACAAGACAGCTGGGACTAACGCTGTGCCCCTTAAGGCTGACTAGAGCAAACATTAAGCCTGTATGGCTGGCGTGAGCATTGAGCCTCGGAAGGCTGGAGCAAGCGTTGGGCCTGTAAGACTGGCTGGAGCAAGCCTTGGGTCTGGAAGGCAGGCTGGCACGAGCATTGGGGCCTGTAAGACTGGCTGGAGCAAGCCTTGGGTCTGGAAGGCAGGCTGGCACGAGCATTGAGGCCTGTAAGACTGGCTGGAGCTAGCATTGACCCTGTAGAAGCTGGCCGGAGCGAGCATTGAGCCTCTAATGGCAGGCAGGAGCAAGCATTGAGCCTCGGAAGACTGGCGTGAGCATTGAGCCTCGGAAGACTGGAGCAAGCATTAAGCCTCGGAAGGCTGGAGCAAGCGTTGGGCCTGTAAGACTGGCTGGAGCTAGCATTGAGCCTCTAATGGCAGGCAGAAGCAAGCATTGAGCCGCTAAGTTGGGGAATGGGAGTCGATCTGTTGGAAACTTGAGACTTTCAAAAATTGACTTTCTTTCTGCCTACCGGTTTGTGGTAAAGATGGCTTTGCTTGGTCACATATTTGTAGTTGGGTAGCAGAATAAGGTAAAAGCCAGAGTGGGCTTGTTGGGATACAACATTTAGAAGTATAATAGAGGTAGCATATATTTAGTAGGCGTGGGGTTTTGTGTTTTCTTTAAATAGTCATTAAACGTTAATTCAACAGCTCGTCTTTAAATGTGGTAATAAGTTTTCAGAAGAAACAGGATTTCAACTTCAGGGTGGCAATGCATATTCACCTCTAGCTGTGTGCTGGACACCTGAGGAGTAATTCAGCAGGCAATCTGATTGGCAGGTTAGTACTGTTGCATGTGGAATGACTAGAGAGGTAAGAAGGTAGAATAGAGAGTAAGTATCTATCAGGGGTAGGTCCAGCGTGAGGATGATATCGGCTGGGTCTTGACCCTTGCATAACGGACTGCATAAACGCTTTGGTGTGAGCGCGGCAGTATAGTCGTGGGCGTCTGCGGAGGCTTGGTCTAGGACGCAAGAACAAGTAAAAGAGTTGACGCTTACTCACTCTCCTGGCCATTGGTACATTCGTCAGAGGTATCATACCTGACGAATGCGCGTTTATGGCCTACTCTCTGGATATGGCATCGGCCTATCTCAAATTTTCCCGATATTATCTATCTTGACGGGCCGGTATGACCTGCGGGGCAGGTTGTTGGACAATTTCTGTATGGAGTTGCGTTGGCTGCCAAAGGCTGATGGTGCATTTCCCTGATGCAGTCAAGGGCTACACGGATGCAGGCCATCCGTGGTTTTGGGGCGTTACTGGCCTCCCGCTGTGACACAGTTGCAGTCCGTCAATGGTGATCGTTAAGCAACTTCATTAGCTTAGGAGACGCTCAGCTTCCTAGACACCTCAGGCCATTTTCGGATCCTGGATGGTCTTCCCGGGCAATACTCCAAGTATCTAGGCAGCTTTGGACGGGAGGGCCTCCTTTCTTCGATCAACGAAGAATTATGTAGGTCAAAGGGGTAGCACAGAGGCTGCTACTTTGGCTAACCCCTAGGCATCACAGTTGCACTGAGGCCGGGAATGGGACAGCTGTAGACCTTTACCCTGACCTCAACCTAATGCTGGCAAGTCATAAATCATTGAAGTCCGACACTATATGGTAAGTCATTCATATAAATTTGTTGTGGTGTCCGTTTCAAGTATTGGTTGGCAGTGACTTGTCAGTCATCTTATGTACAGCCGTATCTCACCATAGCTAAGGTTCCAGATCCGCTCGCTAACACGGACTTGTGGAACCATGCTGGTGCGAGGTGATCCGTTTTCTTGTGAGTTTTCCTCAATTTCCTGCTTCTACGTTGCCTCATCTAAACGTGGGCTTCTAGCATTCTCTAGTTTCACGTTGCCCTTAACTAACATGAAGCATGCTTGAGTACCTCTTGGTTCAGCCTAAGACTGGCTCCTCTGCTCCTCTCTTCCTTCCCCCGGGGAAGGTGGCCATATCTCAGACTTGGTTCCGGGGTCATTGGAAGGTTATCCTCCCAAATAGCAACTTAGCCTAGCCAAACTATTCGGGGCATTCTTTCCGGATAGGGGCTGCTACTTCAGCGGCCGCCAAGGCATCTCCGCCTCAACTCTCCAGAGAATGGGGAGGTGGTCCTCCTCTGCCGTTGGCTCCGACATCCGGCTGGACCTCGACACCATATGGTCAAATCAGAGGTCCCTGAAACCTTAAAGTGGTAAGGTTTACATATAACTGGTGGTGGTGTTCATGTCGCGGCTATGCTGGCCTTAAATCTAAAAGAAGAAGAAGAATATTTTCCTGCTTTTACGTTGTCTCGCCTAAACGTGTTCTTCTAGCATTCTCTGGTTTCACGTTGCCCTTAACTAACGTGAAGTTTCTACTTCCCTGGTTGACGTTGCCTATCTTAACGTAATAATTAGCGGTTTACGTTGCCCGGCTTAACGTGATCTTTTCTTAATTTCCTAGGTGAACGCTATCCTGCGTAACGGTATTCTTCTTATTTTCCTAGGTCTCCGTTACCTGGCAAAGCGGATTATCTTCCAATTTCCAGCAAAAAAATCAGGCAAAAGATGGTATGGAAACCGCTCTCGTTTACAGGTCCGGGGAGGGCCGTCACAAAGCTGACATAATATTCCTGTTTCCGGGTATTTCTTGTTTCTGGGTCTGCGACGAACCCGTCCAACGAGGACACAGTCTTTTTCCCGGACGTACTTCCCGGATGCGTGGGAACGCCAGAGTCCGACAGGGTCTAACGAAGCGACCAACCGATACAAATCCGACTCGAACTGTCCTGCGGTCTTGAAAGTGACCCCTACTATCCTGTTCTGCGGTCTACACAGGACCCCAACCTGTCCTTGTCTGCGGTCTACCCATGACCCCAATCTATTCTTGTCTGCGGTCTAACTTGACCCAACCTATCCGTTCCTTGGGAGCGACCAAGCACGTCGTGACCCCCCGTTATCCATTCGGGGATCTTAAAATCCCCTTCGAAGTGGTAGTTCCTTTCCACACTGTCCAGTTCTGCGGTCTACTCGACCCCTCCTGTCCTTGTCTGCGGTGCGTCTTCACCCCTAATCTGCCTTTCTGCGTCATTTCCGACCCCGCTATCATTTTCGGGATCCGGTCGGATCCTGCTGTCTTAGTGCTGTATATCTAGATCGGCACTATTAGCTTCTGCGATCGATAGAGACCCCCGTATCCTTGTCTGCAGTCCTTCGGGGCCTTCCTCTCTTGCTTTTAGCTAGACCTTCTTAACTCTGTGATGTTTACTATTACGGCTAGCATTAATCCCTTCGAACCATAACTAGTGGTTTCATGAAATGGTTCTAGGGTGCCTAGGAAACTTCTGCGGCTGTAGGTAAGGTTGAATTTATTTTATACAGATAAAATAATTCTCTTTGGGGGGATTCTGCCTGCGCAGATATCAGCATCTCTACCCCTGGTTTATCCTACTTCAGGATGGAGTCCAATCGCCAAAAAAGACTTTGCACTATTGCAATATTCTATTGTAATAAATGATTGTTCAACTCTAAATACCCGTCTCTCCTGATTGAAATGTAGCTTAGCGAAAATTCAGACAGGAAGACATTGGGTACAGCTGGTTCATTCACAAGTCTTGCAGCGATTACTCCATTAGCTGATTGGGGGCGGGCCCGATGAATGAACCAACCATTTAGAGCCAGCCCAGTTGGATAAGCCTATCACAGAGTCGTTGGTAACACTTTAAAGTTGTGTTCTCTGCTGCTGTCAGTTGTCGTTTCAGCTCGCGTCAGTTCGACCCTCCGCCACCCCAGGCTCCTCCAGTTGGAGTTGTGGCAACTCTTCTTCGACACCATCACCAGTGTCTGGACTCCATGGGGGGATTCTGCCTGCGCAGATATCAGCATCTCTACCCCTGGTTTATCCTACTTCAGGATGGAGTCCAATCGCCAAAAAAGACTTTGCACTATTGCAATATTCTATTGTAATAAATGATTGTTCAACTCTAAATACCCGTTTCTCCTGATTGAAATACGAGTACAAGAGATCCTGTGAGGGAAGGAAATACATCAAGATAAAAAAACGGGAGGTATATTGCTGCAGGGGACTGGAGTGCTGGACTGGATCCAGTACAGCATCACTTTTGCTGCATTGCCAATCCAAACTTGGCCAAAACTGGAAGCACTTGGTCGTCTGGGACGAGTGCGTTCAGCTCTTAAGTGATCATCTCCACAATGAATCTCTGTCCTCGGACTCAAGAGCACACGACACAGCATCTACACGTGATGCTCAGCCCAGAGTCCCTCGGAGTCAAACCCATGTTGGGCCCTTCTACATGATTGACGCCATACATAACATATTTAGTGAGGCTCGAATTGAGGGTGTAGAGGTCGGGGTGGTGGAGGGGAGTTTAACTTTCATGCAGTTTGCATGGTGTCTTCAATCAAAATTAACATTTGCCTTTTAATATGGGTATTGGCTAATCATTTTCTAAACTTGAAGTTAGGGTGGGAAATGTACTTAACCCTTGTGTTGCCTTAGGGTCATTTTGACCCGAATCAATATTACACCCTCCCCCCGCTTTAGGATTAATTTGACCCCATTCAATGTTTAATGTCGGTGTTCTTTCGGTTGTCAACAAATAAACAAAGTGCCTCACACTTAAACTTGGAAAACAATATTAATTCTAATAATTTTCTGGAGGTTTTAATTGCTGGCGTCAAATTGAACCCAAAGGGTAAAATATGTTAGTAAATATAAAGGTAACAGGAGGGTGAAACATTGAATCGGGTCAAAATGACCCAAAGGCGGGGGGAGGGTGTAATATTGATTCGGGTCAAAATGACCCTAAGGCAACACAAGGGTTAAAGAACATTTGTTGTATTTGTTGAAAATTCCTTTACATGCTGACAGCAATCAATAAATAAAAAAATGTAATCCTGTAACTGTGGCAGAATATATATATATATATATATAAATATATATATAAAAATCACTGGATTTAGCAACTTTTGTGGTTTGTGCTGTTTGGAAACACGAGGCTGAATTTTTTCGGTTGAATACTTTTAAAGTCTAACTTCCTTTTTTTGTTGGAACAAAGGGTGTAAAATAAGTAAGTAGCTTATTGTACTTCAGTAAAAATGATGTCCTCTCTTTGAAACCAACATGGTGAAGGGGTTAACATTCTTCGTCATGAAGCATCTCAGTCTTCGGTGATCTAAAAAAACGTTTATCATGAAACTAATTTTAATAATTGCCAAACAAATTCTGGTTTTAGCTTCTGGTCAAAGAGTGTAGTAAACTGAATATTTTTGGTATTTGGACTGACGACGTTAATTCGAAGAGCTCTGGAGGATTCTCATGGCCATTTTATTATTATTTTTAGACAAACACATTAATAAAAAAAATTACTGGTGCAATATTTGGTGAAAACAATTGTTAGTTGCAGCCCTACCAGGAATTATGAGTAAATAATAAACTGGCATAATATCATTATCAACTAAAATTCTGTTTCCAAAGCCTGCAAGAACGTACATCCCAGAAACCCCTGCGGATCGCGCGTTCTCCCCACTTCCTCCTGTTTCACTTGGCAGAGTCCTTCCTCCTGCTCTCGCTTTCAGTATCTCTTGGCTTGAATTCTCCTTTTATCTCTCTATTGCTCCGCGTTCCTGTGCAAGGCCGCTTTCAATCTACTTCTCTTTCTTGTCTTCTCTTATCTTTCTTTTCCTTGCTCCGCTCTCGTTGCCCCTCCCATCCCATCTGTTATCTCCCAGCTGGATCTGTTTTACGCTGCACTGCAGTCGGCTCCAGTCAGGATCCGGGCTGTATGAGTCACCCACTCACAATCTGCTGCCCTAAAGCCCTTCAGGTGGCAGTCGCATCCAAAGACCCCGTTGCTGTCCATGGGCACACACAGATGCACAACTATGCTCACTCGCACACACGTAATCCTTTTCTGAGGAAAGTAAAGCTGGAAAAGCTTCTATCTGCACTCACAGACATGGAGAATTCACTTTAAATGGACCGAGAAATTCTTTAATTATTTACCTTGAAGCGACAAACTAAACTAAAACAAGATTGTTACCAATTGCCAAATCATAATGCGACACCCAGTACAATGAGAGCGAGATGTGCAGCAGTACTCATTAGTATTCAGCACACACACACTGGTAAACCTCGAGTCGAACAAGAGCTGACTGCAAAATAAAGGATGACTGCTCCGTTACCTACTGTAAGAAATGTACAGCATCCAAATGTGATCGCCGTTTCTTAAAACCTACAAAGAGCCAGACCGATTAATCATGCTCTGTAGCTATAATACTCCACTGATCGTTGTGTTTACATACAGAACACGAGTTACATAACACTGCAAACTGTTTCTACAGGGGTACGGCAAAGGTGTCTCGGCTGCGTTTTGTGTTGAAATTAATTTCTTAAAACATAAAAGGGTGACATTGCTACCTGGAGTTAAACGTGTGATGTGTCTTTGCGGTCTGCGGATGGTTTATTGTGTTATGAGAAAATGTCCATGTGTCATTTGTTTTACATTTTAAACAACACGTATCTAAATAATATACTGAATTCATCACCGCTATTAGATTTCATTCATTCATTTAATGTTTATGATGTTGAATGAAATGGAGTTCATGTAGAATAGGAATATGTAATAATAATAATAATAATAATAATAATGATAATAATAATAGCTGGAAAATACTAGAGGTATATTTACCACCATTGTGTAAGTGATTAAGAGCAAAGGATTCCTCAGTGTTTGAGTAGCAGCCGGGTCTCAGAGTAGGACCCTGCGGTCAAATTTAGACTAAAGGATGTAGTAAAAGATGTCGGGATGTAGTGTTCAGCTAACTTTCAAATTCACTAACATTGCGGGAAATTAATAATGGAGATTCAGATTCAATTAATTCAAACATGATGTGCATGCGAGATGCCAAACCTGTGAGGAAACTTATTGGCATCTTTCTGACAAGAAGCAAAGCAACCATTTTATCTGGAAAAGCTACAAGACCAACCCCGCCGCCCCCTCCCACAAAGACTCTTCCTTTTGTTTCCCTCCTCTCAAAACACTCAGATTTGCTCTAGCTTCCTTGCCGTCCTCCTTCGTCTCCCATCTCTCTCATGCAGTTTCTATTTAATTGACATATTGTTGTCTTCCTGTTGGCAGCACACATGATACAGAGATAAAGTATTCTCTCTGCAGCCATTAGACAAATATGAAGACTTTTTTTTTTTAAACTGGGGTTTGATTGAAATATAACAACAGGCAGAACTGCAGGAGACACACGGTGCAGTTTATGCTCATTCTGCATTAATGGAGGATATAAAACAGCCCTGAGTAAAAAGCCTCACCACATTAGCACATTCACGTGCATTCGGGACATTCTTCACGGGACCAGCGCCATCATGAAAGTGGCATCAGCCCAAAGCATGACTCCTTTGACTTGAGACGTAATAAGACAGCGATCACCACCTTTATAAAAAAACATGCCAGACAGAAAGATCGTGTCTTAGCTTGAAATGATAAGGAGAATACAAGGTGTTGTTCTTTATTGCAGGCTGATGCTATTTTCTTAAGTACGTCTCAAGGTATTCCAATCCATTATGAAGAAGGGTATGGAACACAATCCCTAGAAAGAGTTATGGACGGCTAGATAAATAAATCAAAATAAATAAATGAAGAAAATGCCATTTGTAGTGGACCTGCTGGGGTTTCCCCTTCATGCCCCGTGCTTCCATTCTATTTAAAATGGCCTCCATGATTAATGCACCACGATGAGCCCGGATGTCCTTGGGTGACGGAGAGAGAGAGAGACGTTTCCCATCGGAGAAAAGTGGGATTGTGCGACATAAATTATTGTTTTGCCATTAAATAAATAATAAATTATGTGTGTGTGTGTGTTTGTGTTCATCTCATACAACTCCTGTGACTGAGTGGCATTGGGCCATTCATGGGCTGTTTGACTCTGCGGAGGGCATAAAGTCCATCAAGAAGAAATGCTGCGAGAAGAAAAGCACAAGAAGAATTTTCCATCTCTCACAAAGGAGACGCTGTTCACGTATTGTCAGACAAAGACACGCAGCTAATTAGAAATTAGTGATGCATGGGGTTATAAGGTCAATGTAGCTTTTTAGGATGTGCAATCTGCTCCATTCTGCAAATAAACCAGTTGACAATATCGCAGCTCCACTTGTGTTTCATGTTTAAATGTTATGTCATATTGTCCTGTACTCTGCTCTCCACAAGCTTTGCTTTATATTCCTTGAGTCACATTAAATGCTAAATCAATGAGCAAGACTGCTTCAAGCCAATATTTGAATCTTGATTTTATTTTGAAGGGCTAGGTTATTGATATCATATTATTATCGTAATATGAACCGGGATACCGTCTTAGATTTTGGATGTTGTAATGTGGCATCATTGTCTTTTCTTGGTTTGAATGCTGTAAAGTGAAACATGTTCTAGCTGTTCTATTATTCACGACTAACAAAAATATCAATGTGTGAATATTTTGTGAAAGTACCAATGGTCAACCATATAATATCAATATCCAGTTATTTGGTGAAACAGATTAGTTATGTATTTAATTTCACAGCATCTCTACAGCTAAATAATTAACTGTACGTCCTATCTCGCTTGTTTATTCCATACGGAAACCAAAAAAAGACAATTCACCTTTTTCCAGTAGATTATATGCTAAACTCGTAAGTAAGATATCAGATTGCTCCATATTTACTTTACAGACATGTGAGTGGCATCGATCTTCTCATCGAAACCTCGGCAAGAAAGCAAATAAGCATATTTACAAAAAAATGTAAATTATTTATTTAATGCTGATAACCATTCTGCCAAACTCCCGTCTGCCTCTTTTTCAAATCCCATCCCTTAATCCCTCTGACCTCCTCTTTGTGTGTTGGGGTGGGGGCTCTGCGGTGGTCTAGTTGGAGGATGTGTGTGTGTGTGTAAGTAGCCAGATTGCTAGATCGCTGCCTTGGTGAGTCTGGGCCTGGATTACAAGGCTGTGGCTCGGAAACAGAGGGGTTGATGGGAGCTTTCTGCCACTGGGAGCCCGGGGACGATGACGACGACTGTGTGTGTGTGTGTGTGTGTGTTGGGGAGGGGGGTGTAATGCTGAGGAACAGACAATCGGAGACTGCTAACTCTGAGCCTCGAGCTGCCTGAATCGCATTGGGGGTAAAACTGAGAAATGAAAGACAGAAGAAATATAAATGCAGCTGCATTTCCTGCATATTCACCCACTCAAGCACATTTCTTTATGCATGCACACTGAGAGGCACATAACTGTATGCATATTTACAGATTTAAATGCTCCGATGCACACTCGTCTCACACGCACGCATTTGGGCTGAACATAGAGACGGGGCTCTCATCACGGGTGGCAATACTCTCATCGGACAGAATTAACACAAAATCTGCGCAGCCATCTAATCGTCTAATAAAACTGACAAGTGTAGAACATAAGCTTTTTCAAGTGTTCTTTTTATTTAATCTTTCAATATGATGAATATTTCAGATATCATTTTATTCTGATCTGCAAGTGCTGCTCTTCAATAATGGCACCATGCATGTGTCTGGCTTTATCCTCACACGCCTCTCAAATGTCAGGTGACATAAGCAAAGATATAAATAACTAATGGAAGCATAACTTAACTAAAAATACAACACTAGACCCCCATGTGTATCGCCATATTGGATCCCAGCTGTTAAATGTGTAAATGAACTCCTGTTCTCACAAACTGCTGCGTTAGTTTCAGTTCTTCAGCTCCAAAGCGTCATTAATAGAGTTGTAATACAGTTGCTGGCCTTCAAGATACAGACACTATTATCACGGTTGAGAATTATGAAAGATGAGGAATGAAGCAAACTGGGAGCTGTATGAGGCCCGTTTGGAGACTGGGTGAAGTGGAGGACATGTGACTCAACCTCCTGGTGTCCTGCTGCGTGAGGCCTGAAGCTGACTCTCTGTGTTCCTGTGACTCAGCCCGAGAAACAACCTTCCTCAGCTATCACCGGAAATAAAAGTCAACTCAAAAAGCCCTGGAGTTCATGGAAGGCTGCAGGGACAGATCAGTCTTTGGCCATCAAGATCCCAGCGGTGACCTGTGGCCCCGAAACTCTGAAGGCCTCAAACGTCACTGAGAGCCGGAGTCCAAAATAACTCTACGGGGATTTGGTTGAGGAAGCCTCTGAGTAACCTTGAACAGGATTTCTTACCACGCATTAGACCTATACGTCTAGAAACACCACGTGCCTCAGCAATAGAACGGGAACACTTGATTTTAATTCAGCAATAAAAGATAGCAGTGCGTTTCGAGGGCGCCGAGGTCATGGCGTGTCGCTGCTGAGACGAGCGGATTTCCGCCACGGCGCACTTAACGGTTGCATAACATCGTGCGCGTCGGAGTTCCCACTGTGGTTGGCTGAAAGGAACACCAACTTAAACCGCCCTGCGTGTGCAGGCGCAACAACATGCGCATCAGTGAGCTGCAGCGCCGGTGCTGTTCTGTGCAGAATGTCATCTGAAGGGTACCGAGAGGAACCGACATCCCCGACATCACTATCCTCCTCATCCTCCTCCTCCTCGTCACATAGTCGTGCCACCTGCCGCCCAGACACACGCCCATTTGAATGGGCGTGTGTCTGTCGCGTTATGCATCGAATTAAAAAAAAACTACGACGGCGAACGCAGAGCAAAACACGAGAGCTCTAATAAATTATTCCACTGGCGCATCGCTGCACCATCTTTTCAGCACCAGGAAAGCAACGAGTCAGGGATTCAGAGGCAACGACCACAGCGCAGCGCGCGAGCCGTTCAATCAACACACACACACACACACACACACACGCACACATACACACACACAACACACATCTCCACTGCGCCGCTCTTTGACAATAACACACACTGCCGACATGACGCTGTGGGGGGGGGGGGGGGGTCCGGGGGGTCGCGTGCGCCTCTTACCTGAGTGGCTTTGTGGAATTGCTTCTTCAGCCCCGCTACAGACATGGTTGCTGCACGGTGGGTTGTTGTTTTTTTAGCTGGCGGTAATTATGGACTTGATGCTGCAGGTTCGCGAAGGGAGGAATATCTCGGCCCTAATTGTATCTGCTGATGATCTTGCAACCGTGACTAACCCCTGTCTCCGCTGGTCTTGAGCAGAGGGATGTCCTGTGAGAAAGGGGCTGACTCGAGCCCCGGTCAGCCTATTGGACGTCAGACCCCACATGTCTAAAACGGCGCTGACGTCAGAGCCAGCATCTCTTAAAGCGGCCGCCTCCTCGCCGCGGTGGAGGAGGCGAGCAGGAGGCTGAGGATGGAGAAGGAGGCGATATGATTCGACCAGTGCTGGACTGTAACCACAACTTTACTCACGTCGAGCTGCTTGGAGAAGCAAGGCACGTTTTCTTTTGTATAGAGCACATTTCAACAACAAGGCAATTGAAAGTGCTTCACATAGACACATAATGAAAAAAGAAAACAAGATTAACCAATTCAATTGAATTTGTGAAATCATTTAAATCATTAAACATATAAACAAGCAAGATATAGAATACAACTGCAGTGCAGTTACAGAAATACAATAAAATGCAATAGTGAGATGCAGAAATTGATGGATATCCTTGAATCTTGTTCAATTAAAGGCAACAACTAACAGAGAAATCTTCAATCTGGATTTAAAGGAGCCGAGGGTCTCTGCAAACCTGCAGCTTTCAAAGACTTTGTTCCAGATACAGTATGTGGAGCAGAAACACTGAACGCTGCTTCTCCGTGTTTAGTTCCGACTCTTGGAACAGAAAGTAGACCCGTCCCAGACGACCTGAGGGGTCGGGATAGTTCGTAAGGTATAGCAGCTGATCACAAATGTATTTAATTTCTTTATTTGACCGGAAGCCAGTGCTAAGACCTCAGAACTGGAGTGATGTGATCCACTTTCCTGGTCTTAGTGAGGACTCGAGCTGCAGCGTTCTGTTTGACTTTTTACATTTGATGCAATGTAATAGTTATGACTGATACACCATTAAATCAGGCACCTATTGCCCTTTCTACAGCTTTTGGTACTTTTGAGTCATTCTTTCACAACCTTCCTGTCCAACGACAACCATGTAACTCCACTTTTTAGATATACATGATTCTGAAACATACAGTACCATGATCTTATAGTGTAGAATATTGTGCAATGCTGTTTATTACACTACCCTACCGTGTATAAATGATCTACATCATCTACAGCAGTAAAATGTAACATCTTTAAGTAAACAACTTTAAGTAAATTAGACTGATAACACTTTTTCTTCAGTACGGTTTCTCCATGCAGGGCTTTTACTTGTATCGCAGTACTAGTTGTTATACTTTGGCAAATTATCTGAATCCTTCTTCCACCACTAGTTTAGACTCAGCTTTTGACATCAGGATGAAATGAAAAGTAAAACATGACCTAACCTCAGCATCGGCATTGATATATCACATTTCTATTGTGATGTGCTTTACTGTATGTTTTGTTGTCTTTACTTCAAATCAGATGAAGTGGCTTTACTCTACCAACACCTGAGAAATAAAGAGAGAAACACTTGGATATACAATTAGTTTCAGCTTTTAATGAGACTCAATGACGTGTGAAGAGAAACCTGACAGTTTGAACAGGCTCCACTTATCCAGCACCCTGGACAGCGCCCAGAAACACAGAGAGACAGCTGAGTGACTGTCCTCCATCGTGAAACCGACTCTACAGTACACAGAGAATGACGAATGTAAGCTCCACATGTCAAGGTGCAATTATGCTTATTCACACACACACACACACACACACACACACACACACACACACACACACACACACACACACACACACACACACACACACACGGTCACTTATCAAAGAAAAGCAATGAGGCATAAGCATGTGCACACTTTCAACCTTTTATTTATTTTTATTTTGAATTTCTTTTATTAATTAATTATTAAATTGTCTTACATTTAATATGTTCTGCTCTGCTATTTTATTGAAGTGTATTTTATATGTTGTAACCCTGTTTGATCCTGCTACAATCTATCAATCTATCTATCAATCTATCTATATAGCTTTATATCTATCTATCTAGCTTTATATCTATCTATCTATATATCTAACTATCTTTATATCTATCTATCTTTATATCCATCTATCCTTATATCTATCTATCTTTATATCTATCTATCCTTATATCTATCTATCTTTATATCTATCTATCCTTATATCTATCTATCTTTATATATATTCTTTATATCTATCTATCTTCTATCTATCTATCTTGATATCTATATATCTATCTTCATATCTATCTATCTATCTATCTATCTCTTGTTGTGGCTGGATTTCTTCCTTTTTGGTCCATTCTGACTAATCTCTTAACTTGATGCATATAAACTCGTTTCTCTCTCTGGTGTGACGCCACAGGATACTCACCCTCTGGACCTCAGTAATCAAACACCCACAGAACACAGAGAGTTTGGATCAGAGTTCAATTCACGTAGATTTATTTGTAACCAACAGTTTCACAAATAAACCTGAGCTGGGTCCGGTATTACAGTAAAGACAACAACCTCCCTCCACATCTGTCTTTCCCAACCCCCGAAAAAACACATTGACACATTATTTATACATCAGACTCAATGCATGTGCCGCCTCCGTCCACTCCCTCATTACATATTAGTTCTCGTCACTCAGTGTGACCTCAGTGTGACCTCTGTCCCAGTCCAGGCCGGTTACTTTAAGGAATGTGGGGGTTTCTTGCTGACGTCTCCCCCTCGTTACTTCTCTTATCGTTATTGTGTCTGAGCCTCCTGGTCCTCTCTGCTGTCTCCTCTCTACCGGTTAATACTGGACCAGCACAAGGTCGCTGTGTCTATCTCTGTCTGGCGTTGTTGACCCTTGTCTGAGGGAGAGAGCTGTGTGTGCCCTCTCATTCATCTTTGTAGATGTAATTTAATATAACACAATGGAAACGTTTACTGCACAGTGTATATATGTTGTGGAAGCACACCAATGGTGGTAGTATATATAAATATATTTTGTTTTTTATTTTGTTTATTGTTGTTTTTTTGTTGTTGTTTTATTTTCTTCTTTATTTTATATTAATTGTCTTCTTTATTTTGATTTCAATTTAGGATAGGAATTTATAAGCATTTTTTGCTTCTACCTATACCTTTTCAGTCTTTCTCTTTTGTATATTATATAGGATAATATTGTATTTGATTTGATTGACTGAATAAAATACACAAACAAACAAACAAACAATTTGAAACATTTTAACCATCACACTATCTATCCATCTATCTTCTGTATCTACACACACACACTTAGCTGAGGGAAATACAGCAGTGTGGTCAAACGAGAATACATATTTTTTTAAAAAATCATTAGTTTGAATAAAAATGATTAAGACTGGTGTTTTTTCGGGGGTTGGGAAAGACAGATGTGGAGGGAGGTTGTTGTCTTTACTGTAATACCGGACCCAGCTCAAGTTTATTTGTGACAAATAAATCTACGTGAATTGAACTCTGATCCAAACTCTCTGTGTTCTGTGGGTGTTTGATTACTGATTACTCGCTTTAGAAACTTTATTGAGATCTATTGTTAATAACTGAATTCATGTTAATATCAAAAGTTCATTTTTGACCCTGGAGACAGCAGTTGCCAATCCGCGGTTTGCCGTCTCACTGCAAGGCCATGAGTCGATGTTCTGGAGCTTTGGATCCTGTCACACAATCTCCCTCAAGAATCTTCCCAGTTGTGTGTGGCATTGTAGATGATCGTATTTCCATTTTTCTGAACACTTAAAGGACCTTGTGGTGACATTCTTTTGTCAGCTATTGACAGCTTTCCACATTATGGACAAAACATTTGCCAACAAACTCCAAATCCTACGTGTGAACGAGTATATCAACGCAATTAATCATGACCTTGTGTCATCTCCTGGTGCCATCAATCAGTCGACTCAGATGCGTAAAGGCACCAACAGCTGCTCTCTCATGGCAGTGTGTTGGATTCTAAGGATGGGAACTAAACTGAAGGTGAGCATCTAAACATTAATTTACAGATTTGAGTGTCATGTAATTATGAAAAGATATTGTGTAGCATTCTTCTAATGCAGAAACCGCATCGTACCGATCCGCTACGACCACCCAAACTGAATCTGAGTCATCACAATATCATTTGGATGAGAGGATTAAAATCCTGCACGGATCAGTGGCACTAATTAAAGTTCAGAAGTCACCTGAACACATGTGTCAACTCACAGGCAGCCCCCTCGACACCGCTTCCTTTCTAAAGAGTATAAACACATCCTGTCTTTTGATCTCGACACATAATTGAAGAGCAAACACAACGTAAGTACACAACAGGCCACTTGCTGTAATTAATGTGTGCAGTGCACATACTCCTCACCATTAGACCACACACTGGATGAATTGTGGGACCAAGCCACACGAAGATGTGCGAATGTTAAATATGAACAGTTAATCACTTATTTGTATCTATTCAACGATGACACCTTCATTATCTACACTGCGGTTTCATCATTCCATCCTACTTTTCTTTTGTTCTCAAATAGAGTACTCATGAAACATCAAACTCCACCACCAATGATTATTTAAGGCGGATGTTCTGGTTAAAGTGGGGACAAACATTTGTTATGTTGGTGGCGCCATCCTGTGGAAGAAGAAAGTCATTATCCATCCGTCTATCCATCTGTCTGAATGCTCGTAAAAAGACACCAAACAAAACCGGTGCTTTAAATAAAATATTAAAGAATTCAATCATTTATAATCCTTGATGCATAACTTCATTTTACTTTCTCAAAATACCACCATATGCAAAGTCTATATGCAACAAATACATGATGTCAGGGGTTAACAGAATTACTATTCATAAAGCTGTGTTTATCTACATAATCACAGAGGATGTCAAAATTAAAATGACATATAATGTATGTTAGATGCTACTCGAAGTCCTGTTTTTATACACTATGCAGCTCTGCCCAGCGCCCAAAGGTTCACAATCTATGATGCTTTGCTTCCACCTGGTGGGAAGAAATGATGCAGCAATTCTGATTCATACGTGTGTAATAAGGTGAAAACTGCATATCATTACAGTATGTTGCACGAATCAGATATATATATACACTACCGTTCATTAGAAATGTCTTTATTTTTCAAAGAAAAACTATTTTTTCAATAAATATAACATTAATCAAAAATACACACTATACATTGTTAATGTGGTAAATGACTATTCTAGGTGGAAACGTCTGGTTTCAAATGAAATATCTCCAGAGGTGTATAGAGGCCCATTTCCATCAACGATCACTCCAGTGTTCTAAAGGTACATTGTGTTTGCTAATCGCCTTAGAAGACTAATATCTGATTAGAAAACCCTTGTGCAATTATGTTAGCACAGCTGAAAACAGTTATGCTGGTGATATACGCTATAACTGGCCTTCCTTTGAGCTTGAAGTTTGAAGAACAAAATTAATACTTCAAATATTAATCATTATTTGTAACCTTGTCAATGTCTTGACTATATTTTCTTTTCAATTTTCAATTCATTTGATAAATAAAAGTGAGTTTTCATGGAAGACACAAAATTGTCTGGATGACCCCAAACTTTTGAACGGTAGTGTATATATATATATATATATAAATTACAGGAGCACCCTGAACACCTGTTTTGTGCGAGTCGCTCTTGTTGGCTAACAGAAGAATTAGGAGTGATACATCACACCGGCTGACAGTGACCTGACTGCAGTTCTTTGCTCAGTTTTCCTGCTCGCCGGGCAGCTCTGATAAAGTGCTTTGTCCCACGGCTCAGTGATCTGTATGTGTGGCCTGAGGTGAGTGTCCATTTGTCTTAACTCATGACATGCGATGAATCTCACCTGCACTGAACGGACAGATGGAGGCTGAGCTCAAAAGAAATACGAGATTGTTTCCATTAACTTTATTACACTGACCAATGGTCAAATTATTTGTCATCATCTCTGACGGAAAGTTGGAAGAGTATGACATTTCTGATTAACACATTACTGACATGTTTATGTTTTATTAACGTTAGTCGTATTTGTACTTTTAAAATCTTACTTCTGCAGTTTATGTTGGATTTTGAGCTGATTTCTCACTTATATTCATGTTTTATAAGTTTTTCCACATTTTCAAATGTAAAAGTTCCTTAACTTTCAGAACCTATTAAAAGGAAATAAAAACCATATCTGTCAAATTCATGTTCAAATTCATGTGCACATGAGAACGAGCCCCAGAAATGCTTTAATTCAGTTTCTTGGCAACTTTCTCCCAGTTTGATGAACCACAGATTTTGTGTCCTCAGACGTGATGACAGCTGAGGTCAAGAGTCCCATGAGGCCCGTAAAACATAAAAGAGCAGACCCAGTACTGAAGTCACCAAACCACACACTTCTAATCCTCGCTGAGACTTTGTGTTAATTTAAATCACTAATATGTATAGATATGATATGTACATCCCTCTAAAGAGCTGGTCTCCTTTGTCTCGACTATGATGGAATCTGCGATATGCCAGATCATCTCCTCCAGCATCCTGGTTAAACCTCTTCGTGGGGAGGCTGAGCAGAGGGACAATCGCGATTATTGAGACACTTCACTCCACTTTTTAAAAAACAGGTACACTATTCATATCTGTTCATCAATAAGCACCGATCATGATTGATGTTGTCAAATGTCAACTTTCTATTTGATTATGTGACAAGACGATACCGTTTAGGTGCACAATCTCTTAAAACTATAAACATTAAAAGCGTCAGTGAAGTAAGTGTGCGTGAGCCTCATAACTAGTAACTAGTGTGCACAAGGGCCCATCATAGTATTTTCCAGTTACAACCCTCATGTTTGATATGATATGATATGATATTCCTTTATTCGTACCAGTAAGAACATTTCAAAAATCACAGCAGCGGTGCACATCAGAGCATCAATAGAAATAAATATAAAACACAAAACAAAATACTAAAAACTAAATATTAAAACTAATACTAAATAATATACAGGAAAAAAAAAGAAAAAAAGTAAAGTGCTAAAAATAAAGTAAAGTGCTGCTGATCATGAGCTCTTTTGACAGTCGCCACAAACATGAGACCAGAGGCACACGTGTCCTTTGCAGGGTGACCGGGATCACGCTTAGGAGGTGAGGTCAGAAATCAGAAATCCTCTTCAGAGCAGTTTTATGGGGTCAACCAGACACAGAACACCCTCATTAATTGTTCACTTTAATTTGAGCAAAGTAGTTTTGCTACTGGTCAGGAGCACCTGCTCCTTCAGTCAATCACACTAAATGTCTGCTTTCACTCCTTAAAATCATCTTGCAAAAATGTGCAAATTGTCCTGTTTATACTTCATCGCACAAAAGCTGCAATTGTATCTGTGAGGATAACCTGTGTGTCGGTGCAGCAGACCCGGGGTCATTTGTCACACATATGCCCGTCGTGTCACTGGAGACAAACCACGAACACATACCAGGCCGCGGTCATGTGTTCATGTGTTTGGTAACGCCTACCAATCCGCACGCCGTCCCACTCCACTCAAACATGCTAATGTGCCTGTGCTCTGCTCTAATTGGTCCCAGTGATGCTCGCCCTGCTCCACTTGTGTTCACGGGAAGCCTCCAGTCAGTCCTGCAGCCAGGCCCCCGCCACTGTGTGCGAGCGTGCAGCGCTAATATTATGCAAACAAACACGGCTTTGTTGTTTGGCACTCTTTGCACCGACCCGCCAATGTGGGAGAAAGGGAGAAGGTATGTAAAGGGAAAAGGAGAAAGGAATAAGGGGGGGGGGCTTGAATTCATTAGTGTGATTACCTGAGGTGTGCTACTTTACAGGGGGCAATCTGCCAGGCCGCTTCATACCCTCCAAACTTCAGCCAGTCCGCTAATGAGCGCTTGGAAAAGTTACTCAAGGTGGAGAGGTGCTTTGAGGAGCGATACACCGCAGAATAAGGTGTTATTATATATGCTGGAGCAGAAAAAAAAGGATGCTCTCTCTTTTAAAACAGCGTGGACCAATGAAGACTGACACAGTTGGAGCTGTTTATTTTGAGTCGGAATGCACATAACAAAACCGTCCTCTGGATGGTGCGCCAATCGATGAACTCGGAGCCTCGCAAACAAATATCCCCAGCATGAAATCTCCGATAACAACATAGTGCAGCGAAGGATGACCGTGTCGCTGACCTGTGATATTAGGCGACGCGTCTTCTTCGCCGCTTGAGACAACATCCCGGATGAGCCGCAGGGACACCGGAGGGCTCGTATTCAAAGAGTCGCTTCTCTCCGAGGTGACGTTGTGGACCGTAGCTGGAAGAGAATGTGGATTAGAGGCCAGATCAACCTCTCGCCCATTCTTTTTTTCCCTCTCTTTCTTTCTCCCCCGGAGCTCAGGCCATGGCTTTAGAGAGACGGCTGCCATGAGCAAGGCTTAGGACAGTCCACGGGGACGGAGGAAGCGTGAGTGTCAAAGAACAAGAAAAGTGCAAGAGCAGCTCGGACAAGACAAAGAGGTGAGAGATAGATAGATAGATATATATATACTTTTTTAATCCCCAAGGGGAAAATTGTCGTAACAGTAGCAGCACCAATAAACTAAACACACAAGAATAAAAAAAAGAATTAAAAAAAAGATAAAAAACAGGGATGAAAGATATAGATATATACAAGAAGTATACAAAGTAAAATATAAAATATATATGTATATATACAACATATATGCATAAACAATACACAATACTAATGACAAATTAAATTAAATATAAAAATATTAAATATAGACAGTGTGCAAAGTGTGGGAGGGGAGAGACATCCAAAAAAGGAAACAAGAGGAGATACATATATACATCTATATTTATATAGATTTATCTATAGATTTGTGTGTATAGATCACGTAACTTTCCCCTTCTCTTGCCCTATGCCTCTGCTTTATCACACAGCATCAAAACATAGCTTTAGTCCCCCGAGTGGCTGGCCTTTTTATCTGCTCCCTAGCTTCCCACGGCGGGCCGCATCCACCCATAATCTGCTGCCGTTTCATGTCTGGAGTGCTGTAGAGGAGGATAAGGGACTTGTTGAAGGGAAGATCAATGAGGTTGTATACATAGCATATGTGCATCAGGAGAGTGTGATCCCTTTTTTTCTTCTATTTAAGGTGGCATCTGGTTTAATGAAAAAGAAAATAATACATGGGTGCCTTGAGGAGTGGTACCTTTTCTGTGATCTTAAAAGTTAAAATAATAATGAGGTTCCTGACTAAAATTGCACCACAACAGTCAGAGATCAATCCAGAAGCGCGGTGGGATTTCAGTCATAAACTCAGCATCTAGTCTTTGTTTCTGAACCTTCTTCTCCCTGTGGAGCAAACATGAAGGATAGGCACAATAAAAACAGTAAACATGTTGCATTATACATTTGTCAAAAACACTTTTGGCTGTATGTCACAAGTACCTTGTTGAGTGCCAAGTGTCTGCTGCGTGTGTGTGAAATCAAAGCAGATTGGTATATTGGCAGCAATAGTCGGGTGTGAAACTGTGTCAGTGAAGTAAGGGAGATCACCAGGGACGGATTTCTACTCACTCCACAGCTGGTTGACGAGATCTTCAAGGACTAATTGTGCATCAGTTGGAGAAAACCTCGGTTTGGGCTTCGATTGTTCTTTGTACTGCGAGCTTCCCGCCTTCCCACCCAAATGGCACGCACTCACATCAGACTGAGGGAACTTAAAAGTACCACGAAGAAGCCTTGGGACACAAACACACACACACACATGCACAAATCATCGATCGACCCCAAAGTCAACCCGTGACCCTGACCTCCTCTACCCCTCCAGGAACATTCCTCCTGCAGGAATCTGTGAAAAAGAAAAGAAAAAATACAAGAAAGTAACATTTGAAAAGAAGCCGGGGTGAGAGAGCGAAAGAGATAGAGACGGAGAGAAAATGACACCCAGTTTATTGTGTTGGAATGAACAAAAGGGGAAGAGGAAAACTTTGCATTTGGAACTACTGATCAAAGTAATTCCCACAGGAAGCCACTCTTAATGAGAGCTGTACAAAAAAAGAAGGGTGGAAGACAAGGAGTGTAAAAGAGAAGAAAAGAAGGGAACTGTATGCCATTCCTACACAGAAAATAAAGAGATGAATCATACACAGGGCCTAGTGGTGTGTGTGTGTGTGTGTGTGTTCGGAGGGGGGTTGTTTGAAGGGTGTTTTCAAGATCGTTTTAACGTCTTCACTGAGGGAGCGTCAGAGGCAAGGCCAGGTTAATTAAACCCAAGGGAGGACCAGTTGAGGGGGCCCACATTTGAATATGTCATAGAAATAGCACGAGTGTGTCAGCCGAGGCCGGGGCTCGGCGAGCAAACATGTTGACTATGCATTACACGCTAAAAGGAAGAGAGAGAATTAGTCAGACGGCAAAGGGCGGGGGCTCCGACATAATTTGCGTGGCACCAATGCTTTACTCTTTTATACCCACTGCGCCACCGGATTTCTGTGAGTTATTAATGTTTGTCATTAGCTGCATTGCCCTGGAGGACAGTGACTGAGGGAAAAAACTGCAGAAATTTATATGGGACAAATATTGACAATAGCTGGCTCCTGGGCATTGGAGGAAGAAAAGATGCAAACTATGTTAATGAATGGTAATTAACCACAAGGGTTTGTCTCTCCTGGATCCCAGCTAAATTGGTCCCCGAGTTGCAGTGAGACAGTCCTGGCCTAATCCTTTATTATAAAAAGATAAAGGAAAACGACATCATTAGCATATATTTGAGAAGGGAGGGGGGATTAAAAAGTGGAATTATTTATTTTTAATTCCTGAACGGAGGATTCTTCACACCATTGTTAATTATACATGACAAAAAGAAAGGAGGAATGTGATGAGGAAAACAAATGCTAGGAGAGGTAGAGAAGGACTTAAAAAAAAAAAAGCATGACTTGAAGGGAGGTGCGTGGTCTCTTGTGGAGGATGCTAACTCAAGGACAGAGACCAGGATTATGGTTTAAAATTCAAAATGAATAATAAGAGTGGGAGGAAAAGGGACAAAGATAAAGGGGGTTGGAGGTAGTTATCTCAAGGATGTAACCACCCCTGTGCTGTGTGCTCATGTGGACCCTTGTTAATGTCCACAGCAGGGGTCACTTGTTAGACAGGAACCATGCCAACAGTCAGCTGTCAATCATGAGAGAGGTGTGAGCACCCTGCTGACCAGCGGAGCACCTACAGTTACCATCACACACTGACTGAAAAAAAAAAAAAAAAGACCATATATTAACACAACCAGGAAATTCAAAACAATAATGCAGTCTTTGAAGAACAAAATATAGACAAAAAAGGAGGAATGGGTTTTTATTTTGAAATTCAGAAAAGCTTTTCAGCAGAAATCATTGATATTTAACATAAATCAGTCGAACATTATCAACGAATAATTGTAATACTAGATCAGAAGCTATAACAAATTGTATACATCTACAAACTGATCATTTCCTTCAGTGCTTTTCGATGAACATAGTTTAGTGGGCTTCAATCATTGCATATGTTCTCTTAGAGCAGTGCAGCATCAGGTCTGATGAATGGATCCAACTGGACAGTGAATCTCCTGCCCTGCACACTTGACTTCCTCAAAGTGTTGACTTGGCATTGCGAGTTCGAGTCCCTGCACCCCAAGATCCTTGGGGTGCCAAATAAATTAAGGGGGGGGAGGTAAAAGAGAGCAAAAGAAAAAAAAGGTAAGTAAGCATTTGCCTCATCGCCCCAGCTCCGCGTGGAGAGTGGCTGCATTGTAAATGAGCTCGGTGCTAAAGGGCCCTGTCTGGTAGACATAGGGCACCGAGCGCCAACACAGATGTCGAGGGCTCGTTTACAAAAGCCAGGCTGCTGAGATGAGCCAGTGGACCAGAGTGAGTCGACAGCGCTTTTCTCACAAATATTGGTTCTGCTACCCCGGCTCAGCTTGGCTCAGCCCAGCTCCCACAGAGTAAGAACCGGGGAGGGAGAGACGAAGGGAGGGGCGAAAAAGAAGAGGATGACAGTTTTCCCAGCCTCAGCCCAGGGAGTCAGGCTTTTTCGCTGACTGGTGTTACGAGCGTGGCCAGCTCTTCCGTCAGCACTTTCCTCTCCTTCATCTTCACGCGCACAGCCTCCATTAGCTGGCCGGCAGAGGGGATCTGCAAGGGAGGGAAAGGATAGAAGAAGGGTGTGGGGGGCGGTGGGAGGAGGAGTTAGAGAAAATGAGGGGGAAAAAACACATGCACCACTATTAAAAAAAAAGTGTCAGACTTTTGACACCTGGCAGCTCTTCAGAGACCTTTGTGCTGAGCAACAACAGAAGCTCAGATGGGGCCTGAGGACGTGTGAAATTTTGGAGGGACCGTCCATGCTGAGTGTTTCGACAAAGCAACTCACCAAACAGGCTACACAGCAGTAGCTGCAACACCGAATTCCAGACTGTCACGGCGCTATTAGAGTGGACCCAAAAGCACGACTCAGACAGGAGTAACAAAGAATACTGTCTTTGGTTGGAAACAGGCTGGGTCAAAACCGGGAGATCAGTCGAAGAAGCAAACAAGTCCAAAAAGGGGCGGGGCAGAGAATCAGAGGTCAGGGCAGGCAGGTCAGGAATATACTCTAATAATGCTGGAGAACTTGGCACGAAAACACAAGACAATCTGGCAGAGGACAAGTGGAAGTGAGGGAGCTAAATAGTGAGGGACTAATGAGGGGATGGGCTGCAGGTGAGAAGGGCGTGAGGACCAGGTGAAGGGAATGAGGGACTAACGAGGTGATCAGAGGCAGATGAGGGGAGTTGGACTGATGAGATGGTGTGACAGGATGAAAACAACTATTACAAAAAGGAAGGCGTGGAGCTAAACTGTTACACCAGACTTTACTTTTTTTCCTAAGATTCTTTTCTCAATTGGTGATAGAGTTATGTAGGATTCTTAAATATTAAAGCATAGGTTCACATTTTTTCAATCTTTTATATTTATAATTTTTATTTATTTATTCTTATATGTACATACATCTAAACAGTTCTGGTTTGCTATAGTTGTTTCTCCTGCTAATAGTGGCAGTGAAGACATCCCTTCCTGATCTAATTTCAATGCAACACAAAATCCAGAGTTCAGTGCAAAAATTAATTCTTAGGTTCAAGCTGACGGTAGTCAGTACACTCCAGGGGGCATCTGCCAAATTAATCCTTTAAAGAAAAATAAATTCCCTCATTCTGCTACCTCCCCTTCATGGCACTATTTAAACAATTCTGCATACACAGTCACACGCTCGTCACAGACTCGTCCGTGTGCCGTGTGCAAAGAGGGTTAAACAGTAAGGTTTTAGGAGTGTGTGTTTGGAGGTACTTAGCATACCACTGGATAAATGAGACTTTGATTATTATGCTGCCCGAGCTGTGTGAGAGTTTCTATACGAATGGTTTGATATATTTAGGCTGTTGTTAAAGGTGGCTCCCATTTATTTAAATTCATCAACACCTTTCTCATTTGGATGCTCCTCCGTTCACCGCCGAGACGTCCGAGAAAAACATTTTCTTCCAGAATTAAAGGTAACATGGGATCAATTACAGACATGGAAATGGTCAGTTTGTGGATGAAGTATTCCTTTAGGGAAGAAACAAAAGGGGAAATTTGGTAAAAAAATGGCCATAATGCTGGATCCCCACTCAATTTAACAAATGAGCGTGAGCTAAATTTGAGATGATAAAGGTCTGTGGATTTTGTCTCTCATCTTACAAGGGGAATGATTATGGCGTCCAAAATAATCTTTCAATGTACACGCGGGTACCGTGAGCAGTGTTTTGGGATAAAAATGGTAAACATTCCCCTTTTTTTGGTGGGATAACGACACACTCCTCTCTCTCTCTCTCTCTCCAGTGGGATAAGTTGATCACCTTTCAGCAGAGACGCCTCGAGGCATAATTAAAACATCAAGAACATCACTGGGGACATTTACAGCATTGTTGTGTTTTTATTAGACTGTTTGTGTTGGGAATGTGAGAGGACGCGGGAACTGATGTCCACTTAATCACACAGCGTTACAAAGGTTGAGTATGAAGGACCTATATATATATATATGTATATGTATATATATATATGTGTGTGTTTGGCGGGCTTCTCCTCTGAGCTCTGGCTAATTTTGTTTTTCCTCTGAATCAACACAAGGATTTTATGGTCATTAGGGCACCTGATCAAAGGCAGGCATTCATACTGTATCACCCATAAATATTTACTTCAAGTTATGTGCAGCTTTTTAGAAGCGCCTTCTTCATGCAAGGGAGACAAATTCATTCCCTGAGCAATTTCCTAAGTCACATGGCGTGAGATGAGATGTGGACTGGCCGAGCTGAAAATAGTGACTTCTATATCAGAAAATCGTTCGCTTTGTATCTGTTGAAAGAGAATGTGAAAACACAAGCGATTGGACCCGACGCAGAGAAAGCGGGCTGACTCGAGTCTGAATTGCCTTAACAAACTTCACTGAGTAACATCTGCATCTGGGAATACAAGGTATTGTTGCTTTGAAGTGATTAACACAAACACATATTGGAATTATGTCTGCAGCTGACATGTTTTAAGGACATTTTAAACTATCGTCTTATCAATTTCAAATACGTCCGGGAAGTAAAGAAGCTCAGAAACTAAAACACACGGCGTCCCCATGCCCCTTGACACATCGCTCCTCTTCATTAAAGGTAACAGGAGCAGGGAACACCAGGTCCCGTGGGGCGGGATGTGTGTGTGTGTGTGTGTGTGAGTGTGCAGTGGGGAGCCGGTTCCAACAGCACTGGATGCATCAAACACACGGCGCTATTCCTCAGGGAACCACTACACTGAAGTAACTGCTGAGACATCTCCCTCTGCCCCGGTCCTTCAGGGAGAATTCCCTCTCCCTGTCTCACGCACACAATCTCCCAATCAGCTAATTGCACTTAGATCCACTAACTATGCAAACAAACTAACTAAAATAGAGACACGGGCGCAACACAAGGCTCTATGGGACAGAAAAGAGGGAGACTGGATCATGAAAAGTACTGATATGGGAATATGGGTAAACAACACCAACAGGTAAACATGATCTAGATAAACCAAATGGAGGGAAATTTACGTCCGAAACCGATTAAACCCGATATACTTTTCATCCCTTACTTTTTAAGTACATACTGGGCATTCCAAGTCAGAGACGACAAGACGCAAAGGAAAGAGAATCAGGGATGTTGCAGTTTGTGGTCGTCGTGTTAACCACACGTACAATCATCCCGTCTTTATACACCTTCATTAAAGTTGGTTGATGACAAGAGCGTTTAGAAAACAAATTTTCTGACGCGTTTGAACAAATATATTTGACCTCTTATTCCGATTCATCTCCCTTTTGGTGTGAGACTTACACTACCGTTCAAAAGTTTGGGGTCACTTAGAAATGTCTTTATTTTTCAAAGAAAAGCACTGTTTTTTCAATAAAGATAACATTAAATTAATCAAAAATACACTCTATACATTGTTAATGTGGTAAATGACTATTCGAGGTGGAAGTGTCTGGTTTCTAATGAAATATCTCCAGAGGTGTATAGAGGCCCATTTCCATCAACTATCACTCCAGTGTTCTAATGGTACATTGTGTTTGCTAATCGCCTTAGAAGACTAATATCTGATTAGAAAACCCTTGTGCAATTATGTTGGCACAGCTGAAAACAGTTATGCTGGTGATATAAGCTATACAACTGGCCTTCCTTTGAGCTTGAAGTTTGTCGAACAAAATTAATACTTCAAATATTAATCATTATTTTATATTCATTTGATAAATAAAGTGTGATAATTTTCATGGAAGACTGACCCCAAACTTTTGAAGATTTTGTTCTCAGGGAAACACAAGCGCTCGCACACAGGCTAACGGACAGCACAATCAGGAGGACCGTCCTTCATATTCATCCAACAGCCACATTTGCTGGGGACCGATACCCTGCAGGAGGGTTGGGGGTAAGCTGTAATGCAGCTGCTCTGCTGGATCCCCTGGGCTGCTTGAGGCAGGGTGAGGAACTGGCACTAATGTTATGCTACAGTTGATTTAGCCGGGCCCCTGTCCCCTTTGGCAGAGCGAGCCAACACCAGCGCTAAGCAACGCAGCCGCGGTTTTGCAAGAGGCCCCCGTCCCCTATGGCAACACTAAAAAAAGCTACTGTAGCAATACGCCATGCTAATGCACATCATTACTATTCAACAGGCCCTGCAGAGCAGACCTTTTGTCTAGGTGTGATTTCATGAACATGTTTCAGAAGTGAACTGACATGTAAAGCCACTGACACTGACGTGTGTGTGTGTGTGCGTGAAGATAAGAACAAGAGCTGCAAGCAAAAGGTGTTTTTATGAGCCAATTAAATGACATTGCTATTCTATAGCCTGAGGCACACCGCAAGGCGAGGAGCAGCTCAAAGTTGCAGCACTCCAGTGACCATTGTCTGGTAGTGGCATTACGCACATCAACTTTTTTTTTCTTTCTTAAAAGATCGATCATCCCAGCCCTTTTGTCTTCTCCCAAAAAACAGGTTAGAGCAATTATTTCCAAGGACCCAATTTGTGAGGAGATATAAAGATTGTGTCAGGCTGCTGGATGCCTAAATGGGTCCAAATGAAGGAGGAGGGGGAATCACAGAGCCTAAAAGTGATATAAGGGGGTACTTCATTCAAATGTCTGCATGCAGTCAGCATGTGACTACCGAGTGGTCCAGTTACTCACCAGTTTACCACCGTATGAATATAAATGTGAAAGCCATGTATAATTAGGCATATGTTGCTGCTTAAAATAAGTTACATTTGGCTCCTTCAAATGTCCTATATGAATGACTAACTCTATACCTGTAATAGTAGAATACATTATAGTGTATATTTATACACTGTACACTACTGGTTAATTTGATACAAACTATAAAAAAGTTAAGTTTAGTATCTAAGTGGCGTGACAGGAGCATTATCAGAGGGGTGACGGATTCTTGCCACACATCTCTGTCCCTGGCTGCTGAGCCATCTCCAATCTAGGCCACTACTCAAGGTAAGGGAGAAGTATAGTTACAGTAGTTTTATTACAGTGTGGGGGGGGACAGCTCTTTGATCTTCTCACTTTTGTTTGAAAATCGAATTGATCAAACGGGGGAATAACAACAACAACAACAGCATGATAAATAGATTAAAAGCCCAAGCACAAAGGCACCGTACTAAAAAGTCTTGCATTTGATTATCTCTGATAATGAACATGTCACATTTGCAAAGAGGGGCTCAGGTAAGAAAATCACGAGAGCACCGGTAAGCCTCTTCTCTCTCAGATCCCTCTCTTTTCTCCCCTTAAGGTCACTAGAGACTGATATGAAAGGGAATTGGACACTTGGGGCCACAAATACTGTAATTAAAAATCTCTCCTTTTGTTGATATGTTGTTTGGAAACATCATTTCAGTGTGCAACATGCATCTGTTAGGGATCTGACCTAAATACACCCTAGATTAAACACAGGAACGCACCGGGTCTTTGTTTCAGGTTCCTACTCATTAGGTGTGAAAATGAGATGATTCAGGCCCGATTGGGGTATAAATAGAGAAAGGCGATATCCATACAAAACAGAAGCAATCTTTAGGTGGATTCGGCAATCAGGAACACACCCGTGATTAACAGTATGGCTCACTGGCCGAGGTAATGTACTGGGAAGCAGTTACAATCAAGAAAAGTGTCTGCCTGCAGCAAACTGTCACATATAAAACAAGAAGGTGCTAAGAATTGTTGCCTCTCAATGTTTGTTCACTGACACAAGGGAATTTAACACATCTGGTCATCTATTTAATGAGGAAATGTCCACTTTCATCATTAATTCTCTTCCCGTTGTAACATAAAGAGCGAAAGTCCACTCTGCTCCAAAGGATGACCCTCGGGTACAATCAGACTAGCAGTAAGCTTAAAGCTCCGAAATAGCAGCATGACTCGAGAATAATAGAGATTATTCAACCGGCCTATTTTAACTCATCTCCTGAAATGTGCCGTTTGATATTTTTCTAGCTTTCCTGGTTAAGTAATCTCCTCAAACAGTTTAATGGCTAAGAAACAGCAGCACAAGGGCTGCATCTGCCGTTTCTATTCATGTGAAGTGCAAGTTGAACTTAATGAATAAGTCACAGTGTGATCTGGTATTAGTAAAGCCTCCTCCGGGTATCCCTCCCCCTTAATCCCTGCCACTGTTCCAGTGACATATTTACAGTACAAAGGCTCGTCTTGAGTCCCCTACACACACATACAAACACACTCACAGAGACAGAAAAAGACTGGCTGATTTAATTAGCCCAATCATTAAATAAGGCTTAATTAGAGTCACTTTCCTTCAGAGAGAAGTGTGGGACTCGGAGCTGTTCCTTGTCATTACAGAGGCATAATGAGCCACACAACACACTAAACACCACCCTCACAGCATCGCAACAATAGAAAACTTTCCCACTGCATTAGCACTGTAAGGCACGGAGCCGTTGATATCTTTAATACCACGGTTTAACGATGCAATACCCTGGGGAACCACCAAGATGATGAGAGGCATTGACAAGAGGTGACATGAATAAAGTCTGTTATTTGAATTTAGATAAATGATGCCATTAACATCGTAGCAATAAGCAGCAGCAACCCCTCCCCAAAGTTCAATAAGGTTTTGAAATTACAGGAAAATGTTCAGCCCCGTAGTCCATCCATAAACGCCTTTGATGTTTTATAACAAGTCCAGTCCAGATGGGTCTGGCCTGTCTCTGCTACTGTCTTAATGTGATGTTCACCTGCTTGTTATAGTTTGGAGGCTGATAAGAAGTGATGCTTGTACGTCTCCCACAGGTGTGATTGTGAAGTAAATATTAGCCGGCCCTCAGCGCCACCCCAAACCGCTGTCCTCTCATAAAGAAATCAACAGAGTCAATGACTTTTTAAATGTTATTATGCTGTCATGAGGCTTGAGATGGGTACGTGTGTGTACAAAATGAGTCTGAAAAATGATCTGGAGGGAACGTGTGTGTGTGTGTGTGTGTGTGTGTGCGTGTGTGTGTTTGCATGCATGTGCACATGCTTGCGTGCACATGCTCCTCCTGTTCATTATTGGCCAGCAGCAGAAGCCAGTCATTTCCCTGTCTTCATAAAGACTTGGCCCATTAAATTCTACCTCCAGTCAATAATTAGGACTCCACAAATAAACCAAAGGCAATTAAATCAATGCTTCCCCGGGCCGGTGCCTGGACCCCATGGCCCACATGGACACTCCATCTTCTCCGCTGGCCTTATTCATGGTGGGTTGCGATGGAGCCGTACAGCACACCCCCTGGCCTGCTCATGATTATTAGATAGCACCGTCCCTCGGTCCCGACTATGGAGCGCCGCTTATGGTGGCTCTCCACTGAGAGGCGTCGGGTTTGATTTCATTAACTCGCCAGTAGAGGTGAGAGACGAGGAAAAGAAACGCAATGTTTCATCCGCCACTGCTCCGGCATGAAGGGAGCAGGAAGTCAGAGCATTCACACACACCGTTTGCCAATGTGCTGCGGATGTCTCTCTTTCTTGTTACGGTTGACATGTGGCAGTGCACGACAGTGATGGCGAGCAACAGCACACATAAGACACAGATGCACACACACACATTCCACTCCTCGGCTCTTTCACATCTGCACACCCACACACACACACACACACACACACAGAGTGAGTGATGGCTTTTCTATTGACAGGGCCACTGAGATAATAAAGTGCTGTCCCACTGGCAGCTCCATTAGGCGCTGACAGTGACAAGATGAGGCTGTCGTGAGAGTGCACACGCACACACGAATACGTACACATTCCCAGACATACACGCCGATGGACACATCCTCATCCTCTTTCAGTGACAGCCAGCCAGTTAAGGACATGGATCTCTCTCTCATCTTTCCTTTCACGGGGTCTATTTCTGTCTCTGTGTCTTTTTAACCCGAAGCAGTGTGTGTGTCAGTGCAGCTCGTGGGTAAGATCATATCACTATTAGGGGAGTGTGTTATTAGTGTCACAGGCCAGGCCATTCCACCTCACAGATGTTCTGCTCGGTGAGCCTTTCATAAGCTACGACAGAGAGTAGAGAGGGAAAGGGGATCCAGTGTGAGAGTTCCCAAAGTATATTCCCTCACTGAGAAAACGGTAGCTTCTCAGCATCCGAAGACAAGTGTAGTTCAGGCCCGTTATCATAGGGGCCTTCAAAGCTTCACATGAGGAGATCGACCTTAATTAACCAACAGACCGGCACCAAGGCCGTCTTCATAGACCCTTCGCCTGGTCTCCTCGTATGTGAGATATCGCACCAGCCTGTCAGAAAAAGGACGGAAAAACGAGAGACGCGTGCAGACACGGAGTCGGTTGTCCCCTTTATACGACGGCATGCTTTTAAAAACAGGAAGAGATGGAGAGAAGATGAAAAATAAAAAATAAATAAATGAACAAAAAAGAGAACAAGATGGACTTGAAAGGGGATAGAAAAAGTCTGTTGCAGGAAGGGGGGGGGATGACTGCGCTGGTCCCGGCGGTCCCCACAGAGACCTAGGGGCGAGTCTCAGCCTTGTCATAGTCCACTCTTCTCCTCCGCTCCCTCCCCCTTCCACCACGCCTGTTCTGCCCACGGAAAACGTCGATAGCAGGCTGCCGGTGCCGAGGTCTCTGGTGGACACTAGCTCATTCTCCCGGCATCGACAGGCCCGCCAAATCAATATTTAGTTCCCCACTAACAAGCTGCCTCGGGGTCTGAGCCAGAGAGAGAGAGTGAGAGAGAGAGAGAAATGCAGGACAGTGGAGGATGGCAGAGAGAGAAAGAGAACAGGGACTGAGAGCTGTCCAGCTAGAAGGGAAAACATGGATTCAGTAGAGTGTGTGTGTGTGTGTGTGTGTGTGTGTGTGTGTGTGGGAGAGGAAGGTGGAAAGGTCAGAAGAAGATCTGGGGAACAAGAGAACAGTGTCTGGTGTGTGTCGTGGTGCGGAGGCGACGCATGAGTGCCTGCGGCAGCCGCTGACAAGAACACAGACAAGACACACACACACAGTCGACACTCTCAATCATACACATATCACAGCGAGCAGACGTTGACAGCACTCGAGTAAAGCTCCAGCAGAGCACTCACAGATGAGTGGCTGCGCACACACACACACACACACACACACACACACACACACACACACACACACACACACACACACACACACACACACACACACACACACACACACACACACACACACACACACACACACACACACACACACACACACACACACACACACACACACACACAGGATGTAGTTGCTTTTCTTTGTTTTATCATTCCTTTTTTTTCTGAGCCTGGAGCAGGACACATTGGTGTGGGAATGTAAGATGGGTGAAACTGGTGCCCAACATGTTCTCGATTGACCAAGCAACACATCTTCAATGTTGGATTAAAATAACATCCACATAATTATGGAAATGCAAAGATAATTCATTCATTCAACCCCTAAATGGAAATTAAAGTATTTCCATTAAATTAAATTAATTATTCTTCAACTAAATTATCAAACAAAAAAAGTCTTGCTTCTTTAAAACATAAAACTTGACCTTGGTAACAATAACTACTTTTAACGGAGCTGTACAATAATGAACATTAATTCAGCAGCAAACAGCTGTTAGCGATGAGTCTGCCGGCTTGCCTTCAACATGTTGAGAGCCAGAGGCAATCTTGGATCTTGCATCTTTAAAAGTCTACTGTATAGTGCATTCATATATAACAAGTATTAATCTTGACATCTAACCATTTGTAAAACAATCAAGAAAAAATACCCACAAATTCCCAAAATAATATTGTTGGAAATAATTGATTTTCCCTTCAAAAGAGCGAAGAGAAAATCATTAAATAATGGCAGTGTGATGATTTAAACATTATCCTTTTTACTTGTAAAACCAAATAAGATCATACTTCCACTTTTGGATCTGAAACCAAGTTGTTTTGGACATTTTTGAAATTGTTGACTTTGATTATAAATCTGCTTCATTTAAATTCATTCTTGTTACCAGAAACTTTCAAAAGAAAAAGAGCAACTTTCTGACAGTTCTATGTCACCCTTTGTCACTGCAGACAACAGTTGTTGTACAAATCTACAACAAATCAACAAAGAGCTTGCTAGGCCAGACATTCCTTTAACAACTAGAATGGCACTAGAGCAATGTCAATGAAGCGAAAAATAATTTGTGTATCTGCGCCTTGATTCAGATCTGCTCCATTTAATGGGATTATTCCTTGGGCCCTCTCACCAAGTTTCATTCAAATCGAGTTAGTATCCCGTAATGCTCGCTAAGAAATAAGCAAAGGTAATGAAGGGAGGCAGCTAACTTCTAGTGTGTGTGCAGGAATGTGCTTTTGTGATCATCGTTGCAGATCTGTGAGCCTGACCTTCTGCTGGAGGATGTGGTTGAGGTGGTCCAGCCACTCCTGGTCTCCTGGACCCTCTGAACGGGGCTCCGCTCCCTGCGAACACAACAGCATAAACATACAATTCAATGGCGGGATGGAGAAAACAAAAATGCACGGAAAATCATGCCAATGTTGAGAGAGAGTAACCTCCAATAAACCTTAAACATCTCGTCCGTGGATAAAATGTAACATTTCAAGTGAATCAGACAAGAGTCACTGGACGTTTCTAGAGAACCTGCTGCCGTATCTTTAGATTGGCCTCGGTGAGTCTCTGCTTAAGGGCAAAATTGTAGCATCCCACCAGCCAGGACCTTGAAGCAGCTCTCCGGAGACTCAGTGGCGAGGTACGCCGGAATACGTTTGCATGCTGCTCATGTTTAAAGACCTAACGGAGCGGTAGCCTTGTTACCGCTAATGAACAGGAAGGAGAGCGACGGCGTAGCCATGTACACCTCAGCACTAATGCGTTACCTCTTCACTTCAAACCCCATGTGTAGCCGCTGGAAATGATGTGACAAGCCTTGTACCGCCTCACAGGGAAGCGGGGAGGGCAGGAGGGGGAGGAAAAAGTGTGTGTGTGGCAGAATCTAAAAGTCCCTGCACTTGCAGGATGCCTGACCTAACAGGCTGGTGCTGTGACGCGTGGGACGGCTCGGGCTGCCCAATGCCAAAAGTCCACGAGGGGGCTCATGAAGACTTATGTGAACTTTAAATAGAGTTCTCTTTTGGGTGGCGACCTCACCAGAGTGCACTCTGAATATCACCCAATATTCATAGCAATGGCCGAGCGAGTCAGACAGGCGAATGTGGACCAACAAAAACAATCTGACCACCTATGTTTCAGCTGATTAAACTATTTGCAATATTACTGCTGAGCTTTTTACTGTGACTAATTATATTACAGCTATTATTTCATCTGGAGCAGCTGATGACACACATTTCACCAATGAGAACAAAATTCAGCACCATAAAAGGAAATATAGAATTCATTTATTTTCACTATATATGGTGTATTTTATGCTCATGTGTCTATTTCTTTACTGTACGGCCACAATAAAGGTGTTTTAACTTTTGTACGACACAAAGCAATGTGCCCTTTCTTCTAAACAAAACTCAAAACAATTCACAACTAGAATGGGCACTCGGTGGAGCGCATACCTTCGCATATCACAAGATTGAGCATTGAATTATGAACATTTTGGCATTAGTTGCATGCCAATTGGATAAAAATTGGCCGTGCTATGGTAAAAAGAAGATGTTGACCTTTCTATGACCTTGACCTTTGACCCGATTGATCCCAAAATCTAATCAAATGGTCCCCGGATAATAACCAATCATCCCACCAAATTTCATGCGATTCGGTTTAAAACTGTTTTTGTTATGCGAGGAACACGCATACAAATAAATAAATAAATAAATACACGGCGATCAAAACATAACCTTCCGCATTTTCAATGCGAAGGTAAAGATACGCAGTGGCCAGGCTGTTAAGATTGGTTGTATCCGTGGCAAATTAGAAAGATCTGGAGTGTTGACGCTTGGATTAAGGATGTCTTTCTCCCCTGTGTCCCACAGCTTCCTGGTACCCTCTATGTGTAACAGTTTGGCTCCACGCCTTCCTTTTTGTAATAGTTGTTTTCATCCTGTCACACCATCTCGTCAGTCCAATTCCCCTCACCTGCCTCTGATCACCTCGTTAGTCCCTCATTCCCTTCACCTGGTCCTCACGCCTTTCTCACCTGCAGAGCATCCCCTCATTAGTCCCTCACTATTTAGCTCCCTCACTTCCACTTGTCCTCTGCCAGATTGTCTTGTGTTTTCGTGCCAAGTTCTCCAGCGTTATTAGAGTATATTCCTGACCTGCCTGTTTTGACCCTGCCTGCCCTGACCTCTGATTCTCTGCCCTGCCCCTTTTTGGACTTGTTTGCTTCTTCGACTGATCTCCCGGTTTTGACCCAGCCTGTTTCCAACCAAAGACAGTCATCTTTGCGACTCCTGTCTGAGTCGTGCTTTTGGGTCCACTCTCATAGCGCCGTGACACTATGTGTTATCCGTGGCGGTAGTAGTTGCTCTCTAATTTCAGTGCATGCCTAATTGTGCCTGGTGCTCTAAGTAACTGAGAAGGTAAGGAGTGATCGGGGGCGGGGAGCGTGTGGTTATATGAGCGATCGAGAAAAAGAGGGTGAGAGAGTGGGCCCTCCTTGTGACTACTGCCTTCCAGCCTGCCGCAGGGGTGAACACGGTGTGTGAGTGTGCTAGCCCACCCTTGGTAGAAATATAACAAAGCACTGACCCTCCATCAAACATTAGGTGCAAAACAAACTGGTGTGGCAATTACAGCCTTATTACATCTGGATCATTAACTCCACAACAAGTTGCCAGGGGAGCCTGGAGCAGCCCGGCCCTCTCTGGTCCTCTGTTACCCGCTATGGAATGGAAAGAGGCAAATAACACTGTGGAGCACTTACGTTTGAGCACACTTTGATGCCTTCTCTGCATCTATATACATACATGCCATTGATTGGGTGTGCGTAAGGGAGCAGCTGTACATTTCTGTATGACTCATAAAAAGCTTTGAAAATCAATTAATACGTGCAAAATACAAAACGCTAATTAACAAATTCCATATTCCCATAGCTGAAAACACTTTAGGTGCTATGCTGTCTATAACTCCAGCTGCACAAACAGCCGAGACAAAACCGAATTTCAACCCCTCAGGGACCAATCAACAAATCCAGGAAGACAGAAAACATAGTTTGCAGCGTTTGGAAAAGATGGTGGTCCCTGTTCCCCGAATTTTCCAAAAATGTGACCACCACAAGGACTCATTCATAAAGTAAAAGTCGTATATGCCTTATATTCAAAAGTACATTGATTTCAAAACCAAGCACCAGTCCAATACAATGTAAAAAAACTTATGCTCACATTGTTGGCAAAGTAAAAGTGAAGACTGAAACCAAACCCTATTAAGGGTTCTACTTCAGCACACTGGCATCGCACAACGAGTGAATAAAGGAATACGCGTGCTGTGTGTTGGACTTGAAGACTGCTGGGGCATCCTGATAACCTCATGTCTCGTGGGACGTCCTCAAGTCCAAAAGAAATACATACAATCGACAAGGGTTGTGCAAAAAAAAAGCTCACACACTTCCATACATGTCTTATATAATGTCCAGCAAGCGTTTCAATTCGTGCACATGTGAAATAGACATTTCCCAATGACATCCACCTAAATATACACTACCGTTCAAAAGTTTGGGGTCACCCAGACAATTTCGTGTCTTCCATGAAAACTCACACTTTTATTTATCAAATGAATTGAACATTTCATAGAACATATAGTCAAGACATTGACAAGGTTAGAAATAATGATTCATATCTGAAGTATTAATTTTGTTCTACAAACTTCAAGCTCAAAGGAAGGCCAGTTATAGCTTATATCACCAGCATAACTGTTTTCAGCTGTGCTAGCATAATTGCACGGGTTTTCTAATCAGACATTAGTCTTCTAAGGTGATTAGCAAACACAATGTACCATTAGAACACTGGAGTGATAGTTGCTGTAAATGGGCCTCTATACACCTATGGAGATATTTCATTAGAAACCAGACACTTCCACCTTGAATATTAATTTACCACATTAACAATGTATAGAGTGTATTTTTGATTAATTTAATGTTATCTTTATTGAAAAAACAGTGTTTTTCTTTGAAAAATAAAGACATTTCTAAGTGACCCCAAACTTTTGAATGGTAGTGGACACATATACATTTTATCATGATGTACATTCGAAATCAGAGGAACACAGTAACGCACCTAAACTATTAACCTCACTGTGACGTAGGATTTTGTGGTGGATGTGTTCCTTCTCGACAGTGCTGTGATTTATGAATTAGGGATTCACGATCTGATTTATTTGGTCCTGATACTGAGTCCCAATCCAAATACCAGTTTTTAATAAGCTATATGCCTCACTGTGTGGAAGTGACCGAGATCATTTTTCATCACTTTGTACTTAAACATCACTTTCTGAACTCTTTAAAACATATAATAACGAACAAAAAAATGGATATAAAAAAGAAAATAGTATCTTATAACAGATTGCCCCATTGTCCCAATACTCAATCCAACTATTTGAGTCAGTATCAGGCCGATATCAGTAATTACTATCGATGCATCTCGAGTATGAATGTTCAATTAAGTAAAGAGGAAGAACACACCCACCGTGTTAGGGCACCACGCAGCACGCCATTAACCACCATTAAAATGAGAGAGAAAACAAGTGGTGGAGAGAGTGTTTTCAGAGGCAGATGTTTCAGCTCCAATGAGGGGGACTTTTTGTCAATTGAGAAACTGTTCCCTGTCATCTCCTGGGTGGAGCTGGGCTGCAAAGGGCTCAAATTGGTTTCAAGTGTGAGTAAGTGCCCCGAGCGCTCTCATCTTGTGATAGATGGGAGGAAGTCCCCAGGGGTAGGTGGTTGATTGTAACAAGGTATTGCTAATTGATGACATAGCTCTGTATGATCTATGGTAGAGAAAGGCCTGAACAAGTTGGAAACAAGTGTGAATCTCTGACTTTTGCAAACAGCCGACCGTCAATAGCAAGGATTTTCAATTCAATGACTGCTTTCAGCCGGAGGAAAAGAGTTGTACTCACTCAACTTGTGCTGTATTACATCTCATATCATTGATAGGTGCTGGAGGTGTTGATGGGTTTTTGATCTTGTCGAGAGCACCAGCTTTACACATGAAGCCACATCCTCCTCTGTTGCACTGCAACTTGCTTCCCAACTTATTAGCGACACGTCTTGGTGTGTTTGAAGCGTTGGAGCTCTGATTGAGCGGCATTATTTGATGCATTGGTGTGAGAATGTGTTGGTGTGGCCTTTAGAGTCTTGGACCTTGCTAACTTTCTATGATCCACCTGCATATCAATGAGAGAAGGTGAGACAGAAGCATTCTGTCCACCACTGGACCCTCGTCAACACCCTTCTGGTGGAAACCCTGCATCTTTTGCCAGATGACTGTAGTGCCTCATTTATTCTCAATTGACCCCAAAGATACCCAAAGCTACAAGGCGATATTGATGATATAATGTCTTTGCCGGTCCTCTAGTGCAATCACTAAGCCAAAACTCCTGAAAACCTTTTGCATGTTTTGAAATGTTCCAGCACAGAACATCTATTATAGGTATGTTGAGTGCTCTGGGCATAATCTAGGCCTAATATAGATCCTCAAGTTAGCGTTTATATAAAATGTTGACCCACTGTCCCTTGGCCTTACCTGGTCAGGGTCCATTATGTCCGCAAGATCATTCTCTGACATATCGAGGATGGAGGCAGCGATGGACTTGGCTTTGATCATAGACTTGGCTGAGAGGCTGCCCTTTGCTGCCACAGCATTGGCCTGCCTTAACCTCCTCCTCTTCATCAACTGCTGCTTGACCTCTTGAACGTCTAAAAGTATTTCACTGGCCAGGGCCTGAAGGGGAAGGGTGGGGGGGAGGGAAGAGAAAAAAAAGAAGAGAGATGATGAAATGGATATAGAAAAACAAGGAGGGAAAGCTCTGGCTGGCCGATGAATAAATGAAATTGATCAAGCATGCACCAGAGAGGCCTAGTACATTATGGAGGAATATTGAGTTTGACACACTCAGACTCTCTTCAGTTTTGCCTCACGCTCCCTCGGAGGAATGTGGACCTGAGGGTTTGTTGCCCTGTCGATTGAAAGCTGAGGGAACACAGCTTTGATACCAAACGTACCCCAAGTTTTGGTAAAATCTCCAAAGACGGAGTATCACGCAATCAGAGAGAGAGAGTGAGCTACGGAAAATACAGCCATTCATTTATTTATTTGCTTTCTGAATGCCTCTCAGTGTAACAGCGCAGCATAACACTGTTAATAATTAAGCTACGAGGGGCTGCTTCAAATGGTGCCCGAGTGAATGGCAAGCGAGACGAGGAAGGCCTGGGATGGCACAGTTGTCGGGCACTAAATGGGAGTTTGCTCTAAATACAGAGAGACAATTAAATGTTAAAACTGCCACTGTACACGAGAAAGTCAATAAACTAAACTCCCCTTTGCTTCATTTTGAGCTTATTGATCGAGGCAATAATCTTCTGTATCATTCCCTAGTAAGCTTGCTGAAAAGCTGACCTTGGAATAGATGGTCAGATGAGAGACGGAAAGCGAGAGACGGGAGAACTTGCTGTACACAAAAACAAAAATGAAGTACGACTTACTCTTGGACGTTACACAATACGGCCGAGCAAGAGAGAAGTGCAGCGTGTGCACACGTACACAAGCACAAACATACGAAAACACTCAAGTGCATGACAGTAACGAGGGTAATCGCACATGAACAATGTGGAATTGAGGCAAACATCTCCACTCCGCTCTCGTAATTTGACACAGGTGGACCAGGTGCTGTTTGCAAAGCAAGTGGTGGTCCTCACAGGAGAGAACCGAATGAGTGGCTGGAGGCTCGCAGCTGGAGTCTGTGGAGTGTTGCTATTTGTCTGTTAGCAACATGAACTGTACACAAGCAGAGACATTCAGACATGCAAATGCACACCAACAGCATCGCATTATATGATGCCCATCGTGGAGATGTTTTATATCCTGTATACATGTTAAGATTTATAACAGTGTAATAATATAATAATAATAATTTGTTTTAATTTTTATTATTATTTTGTAGCAGTTTATGAGAGGTCTCAACACAATTTATTATAATTCCAGCTTTGTTGTAGAATTATACATGCTGGTATTCTTAAATGAACTTCAAGTAGAACAGGTGTAGCTGGTTGATCAGTGGGGAAAACTTCTTTTTATTTAGAGATCAATGTCTTCCATGCCTATGTTCTGACCATCTCCATATATGATCAATGTCTTCCATCTCTATATTCTGACCATCTCCATATGTTTCATATGCCAGTGCTCACCATCTCTCCCTGAAATGTAAATAACTGACCTCTAGGTTAGAATCTAAATTTAAAATAAATGGACATAAACATGCATCCACTTCTATGTGGCGGGTTACGGTATAAAGATCTTGTGGTTTCTTCAGAGTTGAAGAAATTCTGCATTCCAGCAAACTGTGCTTTTCCTCCCGTGATTCATGTCCAATAAAGAATTCTGCTAAATTGATTTTCGACTTCAACCTCATCTGTGACCAGTCTGTTTAACGAAAATCAACTACCACACCATACAGATAGAAAAAACAACAAAAACAACAACATAGGTTATATAAATCAACTCATAGATTTTAACATTTGATTAAAGTCTAATGTACAAACACTTTAAAACAAGAAAAGTGTACATTTCCTAGTTCAGATGCTTTAGACGTGCCCCTTCTACATCACAGAAAGGGGAGCATTTTAATTCCATTTAATTTCAAATCCAGTTTCATAGGTGGCCTATGACTATGTTGGTATAAATAATTCAGAACAGCACTCGTCAAGCTCCGAATGAAGGAAGGCAGCTTCAGCTCCTTTTGGTGATCTCAGAGCTGTGTTTACCCTCAAGGAATGCACAGCTCATTAACTAACAGTCGGAGATCCTATTCTTTTATTTACAGCCTCATAGATATGCACTGTCACGATTCAAGGGTTACATTCAATTGACCTAAACCCTGCATGTGGAAGAATCCAGAAAGAGATTAAGGGGTGAATTTATCACTCATTCTGAGCCCTGGGAGAGACAAAGGGTGGGAGGGGGATATGCCGGCATTCACACACACAAACACACACAAGCTATTCAAATATATACATGGAAGGTGTTGCGTCTTTGTGCGTTTGCCATGAGCTCTTCGCTTGACTAGTACTCACAATTGCCAGAGGAGCAATTTAGACAGGACGAGGATTAGGGCAAAGAGATGGGGATCAAATGAGCAGCAAAAATATATCCTCTTTAATAACTAGCTACCTCTGAACCTCTTCACACACATGAGGACACAAAGGGCTATTTGGAAATATAAAGAGCAGAGCGGGAGGAAAAAAGAAAAGCTTTTATTTTGTTAGATGAGTCAGGCATGGATGTAAAAAAAAATGTAAATTCTGTTCAATGTTGTTCACATACTCGACAAACATCAGTGAGATGTTTAATGATGTACAGGTATATGGAAGGTATACTGTAAGGCAGTGGTCACCAACCTTTTTGAGCCCAAGATCCCCGACCTCCGCCTTCATGACCGGCAAGATCTACCTATTGAGGCGTTGAGAGAAAAGCATTGTCAGACTGGACTTATGACTTTTTTTTTGGCCTAATTGGTCATTTCCAAAGCGTTCAAATTGATGTGACCAGGTACCAGGATTTAAGTGTAATATAACAATATAAGATGTTGTGTATTTGTTTACAATGAAAACAACAAAAACACATTTGCATGAGTGAGCTGGATGATGTAAATGTTAAATGTATTTACTATTTTTTTTACATTCTGCCTCTGTACCCTAGCAATAGCAATGACAATAAATTGAATCCAATCCAATTGCTTTACCTGAGTCAATGATCAAAGTGGTGGAACTCATGTAAATTCAGCTCTCATCACAATGCCATCAAGCCATGTGACCCACAGTGCTATGGGCTTGCTGAACTTTTCTGAACTTGGTTAGTTCATAATCACAGACAGCCAGTTTGGATCCCGCCTGTCAGTCATCCAGCTTTGGTCTTTTGATTTTTTCCTTTTCTTTTCCTGACAGTTTCTTTCGGATTAAATTGGTTCAATCAGATTGGTTTTTCATCTGGGGGCTCCTCTGAAGAGTTTTACGTGATTACGCTCATCAGACTCAGCGAGATCTAAAGAATTTAAATATTAAATATATAAATAAATAATTCACACTGACTCCAATCTTTGTCATCACTGCATAAATAATATTCAAATAATAGAATAAATACAATTGCAATACCACAGAAGAAAGAAAAAAAGCTCAAAAAAAGCTTTTCATTTTGAGCAATTGTTTTTAAAGCTCAACTCACGGAGAGAGAGAGTAAGAGATGGCAAGCTCAATCAAGAATCTGCGCAATGAATATGTAAAATGACATGCGTAAAACATGAACAGGTATTTCAAAGTTTTATGTCGGTACTTTGAGCTGTGTATGTGTGTGAGTCAATAAAGGTCTTTCTGCATTTCCCGCCCCACACCTGTAGTGGTACGTTCCCTCTTTTGGGGCACAGCTGACAACACACGGCTGTGAAGCCTTTTTGCGAAAGCAGGCCCGTCAGGAGGAGGAGATGAACGCCGATGTCTCAGTCAGAAGAAAAAATTTCAGAAGACACTGAACAAATTGTTCAAAAATTGCTGTAAGGTAATGTAAGGTAGTTCTGAAACTGGGCACTTCGCAGATGATGGAAAACAGGCTTCCGGACGCGCGTGAATTAAGTTATCAACATTTAATGGCAGGAAGTGTAAAACAAACATTCAAGGCGCTCTTCCTCGGCTCCCGGCTCCTCCGCCCCCTCAGCCTTGCGGCATCGGGGATACCTGTAGAAGAGACCCGATTTCTCTAATCCACGGAGTTTTAGACTCCAAATCACTGGCCCCGGTCAAAACGTCACTTCCGGTCCAGTCGCTAAACAAGTATTTTCACAATAAGAGTCCCGTCTTGTTATTGTCCTCATTAAAGTCACTTTCACAATAAAAGTTCCTTGTTATTGTAAGTCACTTGACGGAATTCAACCGGCCTCGTCAATCTATAATACTAACATACAGTCACTCTCATGCAATATACATTAATTCTTGCCATTTACATTTGCATAGAGTAAACATTACCCCTATGCTTCATAATACATTAATAACAATATCAATATTCTCCCTAATATTTTCTATTATAATATCTTTCTATATGTATTAATTTAAAACATAAGAACTCTGCAGATGTGATCAAAATAAACTATTACAACCTAACAGTAATCAGAGGTAAATGTGTTGTGACATCATTGTTTGATAGGTTACTTGATATCTAAGGCCTATGTCAAATTCGAGTAATTCTATCAAAAAAATACAAAAGAAGAAAAACTCAAAATCTGCACAATCCTCTACTTTTCATCAGGGATGACCAGCCAAGCAAACACATTCTTTACAGGAGAATTACCGGAACCGTTAGCATGTGTGTGTGTGTGTGTGTTAGAGAAGTAGTCACTACATGCAGGGCCACTGTTTAGCAGTTCAATAGCAGTGCTTACAGCCTGGGGCGTGTGTAGGGGCCAAAAGGGTTTGCTGGCACACAATAAAAAAAGAAAATCGACACACACACACACACAGACACAGACACAGACACACACACACACAGAAACAGGCACAAAGGACAAAACAAAAAAACAAGCTCATAAAGACACACAAAGAAACATCTACACACACGCGAGCGCATGCAGCCCTCCGGTCCTGATCAATACATGACAAGAGTAAATCTCCTCCGGACGTCAGGCAGTCCAATCAAAGGGCTTGGTGTTCTTATAGGGAATCACAGGAGCCAGGGGGAGGCAAACACTGATGTGAATCCTCAACAACAACAACACAATGGCCCCACCAGCCTTGGGTTATGGGAATGGAGGAAAGCAGTTATAAGAGCGTGAACTGCATATCTATGCATTTCACATGGAATACAGCCTCTATTTATAGGTTATTCGTAGGTTTCATGCATGCGCGTCTTTTCATAAATGCGTTTGGTTATGCTGTGTGAGAGAAATAAGAGGTTAAGAAAAAACTAAACAAGATGAAACGCATCCTATCCACCTCCAATTAGCAATATATGTAAGTGAGCCATACAAGAAGAAGAATAGTGTCAGTAATTTCTTTAGGCTTGTGAGGACTAAAGATAATTGCAATGCAACTGTGTCTGTGATCTGCCACTTGATTTATGTGCGTGTGCAAATACACCGCCATCACTATCTATCTCTGCCAAGCTGTTTGCTCCTTTGATAGACAGGTGTCAGCTCAACGGAGTTGATGGACAGTCTTTATCAGTCTCTGGCAGACACACACGCAGACTGACAGACACACAAACACACCTCAAGGTGATGGATTAGGCCGAGACAAAAACAATCGTGCCCATTCCCTGTTGAGCACACAGTATTCTCAAAGTGGTGGCCTGTGTTTCGCTATGTGTTAGAAGAAAGTGCAAATGCATAATGGCACATCCACACATTGTTACAAATCCATCCATCTGCTGACACTGATGGGGGATCCGGTTCTGGTGTCTGCAGAGCAGGCTGAGCAAGGCAGCGCTGACTTCCTGTCCCCCGGCCCACATCTCCAAGCCGCTCCTGGGGGATCCCGAGACTCGCCCAGGCCACGTGGGATATGTAGTCTTACCAGTGTATGGGTCGGGTTTCCTCCCAGTTGGACATTCACAGAATTTGTCTGGAGCTGGAATTCTCTCAACTGGTTCATTTTGATGCGAAG